>NW_024080677.1:2682401-2747566 GCF_003009895.1 Hyaena hyaena | reverse complement strand
TTCTCTGATTGGCTCATTTTAGCCACTCTGACTGGCTTGAGGTGGTATCTCAGTGTGGTTTTGATTTGTATTTCCCTGATGAGGAGCGATGCTGAGCATCGTTTCATGTGTCTGTTGGCCATCTGGATGTCCTCTTTGGAGAAGTGTCTGTTCATATCTTCTGCCCATTTCTTCACCGGGTTGTTTGTTTTTCGGGCGTGTCACACACCACTTTCAAGTCATTAAATGTAACGCTACCCAAATGAGACGAACTGCTACCAGGTACCTCCCGAGGTGACTTGCTGGGAAGCACGCGCCACTTCTGGGCAGCCTTGCCAAAATTGCAAAAGCTGAATTATGAGGTTGACAAACTGACTAACTCAAATTGCGGGACACTTTATAAAGCCGTGTACCTGTGCCCTTTAAAAATGCCAATGTCATGAAAGAAAGACCAAGGAACTATATCAGAATAAAGGAGAATAGAGACAACTAATGCCATTCATGATTCTGAACTAGAGCACCTGCTATAGAAGATATTGGGATGATTAAAGGAATTTGAATATTGGATATATTTTAAAATACTGAATATTAAATTTCATGAATTCATTTGTACTGTAGCTATGTAAAAACTTGTCCAATTCCTAGGAGATGCTAAAAGATTAAGATAAAAGGGTTTGAGGTCTATCTGCAAGTCATTTTCATATGTTCCTGGGAAAAGCAAATAAGAATTTGTTCTTAAAAGATACAGGATGGGTGTATGGCCAGCTCAGTCCAGTAGAGCATGCAACATTTGATCTCGGGGTTGTGAGTTCGAGCCCTGTGCTGGGCATAGAGCTTATTAGAAAGAAAGAAAAGAAAGAAAGAGAGGGGGGGAGAGGAAGAGGAAGAGAGGGAGGGAGGAAAAAGGAAAGAAGGAAGGAAGGAAGGAAGGAAGGAAGGAAGGAAGGAAGGAAGGAAGGAAGGAAGGAAGGAAGGAAGAGAGAGAGAGAAAGAGAGAGAGAAAAAAGGGGCACCTGAGTAGCTCAGTCTGTTAAGCGTCCGACTTTGGCTCAGGTCATGATCTCATGGTTCAGGAGTTCGAGCCCCTATGTTCAGCTCTGTGCAGACAGCTCAGAGCCTGGAGCCTACTTCATATTCTGTGTCTCCCTCCCTCTGTTCTCCCCTGCTTGCGTTCTCTCTCTCTCTCAGAAATAAACATTAAAAAAATTTAAAAGGAAAAGATTTTTTAAAAAGATACAAGAAAAGGAACCCCTAGAAGGTGGGAGGCACCCTAATAGCATAGGTCCTGTTAACTATAAGAATAAATGCATTTTTCTGTCTCCTGGCTATGGCAGGAGGATCCTCGGGGTGGCTGAGTTTTCCCTCCCTGTTCTGTGTTGAATTTCTTGCTGTGCACCTGAGCCCTACCCCAGCCCAGGGAGATGAGGCAGAAGGCACTATTGCCCAAAGGGAAGTGGTCAAAGAGATAGTTGATGGGACCAGGAACAAAGACACCAAATTCTTGGTTTTTCAAATGAGGACACAAAAAAACTGAGTATATGTTTGCCTGAAGACCAAAAGATTTGGGATGAAATCTACTGAGCTATTTTCCTTTCTTACTGCTTATTGTCCCCCACACAGCTCCCATGACCCAACAGGTTCTTTGAGCTGGTGCCTGAAGGAGGGCATTGGAGAGGGCCCCTCACCTTCCCTGACCCTGGGTCAACTCTAGAATCTTGGGAGAAGCCCCAGAGGAGTCTGAGGATCTAAGTACAGATGAGCTAGTTTCACAGCCAGAGGTGGGGGGTGGGGGAGCCACAAAAGTGGAGATATTCCAGAATGCCACTTACAGCTCCTCACCCTTACTCGGACCGTGAGCACATGAGAGTAGAAATGGCTGCAGACGGGTCTCCTCAGAGCGATCCCCAGGGCATCACCAAGTGCCTGGCACCAGACAGATGTGGGACTCACTTCCAAACAGTGCGCGGGAGGGGCAGAGAGGCGGGTGTGCCCTAGGGGGCCTGTCCAACAGCAGGAAGAAAGTAGACACATGCCTTCCCCCAAGCTCGTAGGAGTGCAGTCACCTGGAACCTAGACTTCATCTGAGGAGAAGCTTGTGGAGGTGGAAAGCTATTCCTAATTACCTAAATGGATTGGAAATTTAGAAAAAAAATGAATTTGTTTGCTCAGTGTGGGCTCCCGGCTGGAAAATCTATCCTGAGAGGATTTTCTGTAGCCAGTAGAGGGCGCGTGAAGACAGCAGGAGATCTGGAGGAACCCACCTGAGGAGCCAATCCTGGAGCCACTGTGGGTTTGCTCTTCCGCGAAAAGCACTTCAGGGAAGGCTGCCAGGATGAGCAGAGACACCGAGGCAAGTCAGGAGGTCTGGTCTTGGTGGGACAGGTGAAATGCAGGGAGGCATTCCAGGCCAAGAGGGCAGCGTATTCACAGGCTTGGGGTATCAGTAAAGAAATTCAGCATAATATGGGAAGGAGCCCACCCCCTGTTTACTCTGCCACACCTAGGAGACAGAAGAAAGCGAAACATAGTTTACAACACATTCCATAGTAGGGTGTTTCCACCTTTGGGAATTAGTCCACCCCCTTTAATACACCTTCCTTTTAAAAATAATTTTTGTTGGGGCGCCTGGGTGGCTTAGTCGGTTAAGCGTCCGACTTTCGCTTAGGCCATGATCTTGCGGTTCGTGGGTTCGAGCCCCGCGTCCGGCTCTGTGCTGACTGCCAGCTCAGAACCTGGAGCCTGTTTCAGTCTGTGACTCCCTCTCTCTCTGACCCTCCCCTGCTCACGCTGTCTCTCTCTCTCTCTCTCTCTCTCTCTCTCTCCTAGAAATAAATAAAAAAACATTAAAAAAAAATTTTTTTTTAAATTTAAAAAAAATAATTTTTGTTGGGGCGCCTGGGTGACTCAGTTGGTTAAGCACCCAACTCTTCATATCGGCTCAGGTCGTGATCTTACAGTCATGAGATCAAGCTCTGCATCAGGCTTTGTGCTGATAGTGCGGAGCCTGCTTGGGATTCTCTCCCTCCTTCTCTCTCTGTCCCTCCCTGCTTGTTCTCTCTCTCAAAATAAATAAACATTAGAAAAATAAAATAAAAATAATTGTTGTTCCTTGCTCTTTCCGAAAACATTTGGGAGTGGGCTCTAGATAGCATACCCCTTCCCTCTTTAATACATTAGTCCATGTGTCCTAAGCCAGCAGAGCCACAGCACAATGACCGAATCCAGGGTTGGAGGAAGTGTCTTTTCAGCGGTACTTGGGCATTCCCCCTGTCTAATGCCCAAGGCTCAGGCTGATTCTGCTCTCAAGTCCCGAAGAACTTAAGACCAGATAGGGAAAGTAGAGCCTTTAGCTTAGGCCAGCAGCATGGAGGCTTGGCAATGCCTGTGAGCAGACATGAGAAACCCAGGGAGAAGAAGCAAAACAGGAATCTGGGGCTGACCATGAGCAGGGCAGAATGCAGCAGGATTTTCTACAGCCAGGCAGCTGCACCACTGAGGGCCTGGGCGAGGTGATTTGCAAGTGGAGGGTCAAAGTTTAGGGACATCTTTTCAGAAGAGAAAAAAACAGATATGCTGTTCTCCTAAGCCCCCAAGTAGATAAACCCGTAGTCCTTGCTGGGGCCTCTATTCATCACCTGTGACACAAGGGCCAGCGTAGTAGTGGCTCCACATGGACCCCGACTCTCCTGGTTGCCTGATTTCCAGCCAGTGGCCTTCACTGCCCTTGGGTTCTAGCTTGTGACTGAAGAATTAATTGCATTATGTGCTCAGCCGTTCTGCGTGGGTGCCCCCAGTTCTACAGAGGCTCTGGAACTGACCCACCAAAGACACAAAGTACCTGGCTTAGGAACTGGATAAATAGATACCTCCACCCTCATCAGCTAATATCCTGTCTCCGGTTCCCCCGAGTCTGCTTTGTCAAAGCTGGAGTCCTGAGCCCACATGAATACACAGGGATGAAGAGGGGGTCCCTGAGCCAGGTGTCAACAGCCAGCAAACCCCTGGGACTTTCCAGACATCTAAAATGGTGCTTCTCAATTCTTAGTCATGAAACATTTGTTGGTGTGCTTTGAATGAATCCACGTTGGCCAACATTTGTTGAATACAACAATGAAAACACAAAACCAACTTTTAAATTATTAGATTAAAGACATTAAATTACATTTCAAGGGGCACCTGGGTGGCTCAGTCGGTTAAGCATCTGACTCCTGATTTTGGCTCAGGTCATGATCTCATGGTTCATTAGATCAAGCCCCACATCAGGCTCTGCACTGACAGCATGGCACCTGCTTGGGATTCTCTTCCCTCGGACCTTCTCCCCTGCTCGTGCTCTCTCTTGAAATAAAATGAAACTATATCTATCTATATATATCTCAAGAATATAAGAACATAACATAGGAAAAGTAAAATTTTGAAAGTAGTGCATGTTATTCATTCAAAGGATGCATAAAACATTTAATATAGGGACTCACTATTACACTTAACTTTGTCATTCTGCAATCATTGCTAAACCGTTATGAGTAGTGATTTTCCACAGTAAATACCTGCATACATCCTTGGAATGAACACCGTATCTCAAAGTTTTTAATGTGGTAAAGGAGCTGAATTCTTTCATCCCAGCTAGTTCAGACTGGCAATCATGCTCCTTGCAGGGGACAAGATGTATCTATGATGCGTCCATGTTTTATTTCAGTAACACCCACCACAGAGAACCAATATTGACTGGAAAGAAAGACAAGATTTTTCACGCAATTTCTTGACAAACAGTTCCAATGGCTCTTACATTACAATCTATAAACTCTGGCTAATACAGAGCCTTCAGGAAAGATGGCAGAGTAGGAGGACCCGAACCACCTCATCCCATGGATTCAACTAGATAACACCCACATCAGTGGAAACAACCCAGAAAACAGACTCTCCACAACTAGATGTAGAGAAGAGGGCACATCAAAGAGGGCAGGAAGGGCGAAAAGCAGTAGAGAAACAAATCAACCCACAGGACTGCCCATGGGAGAGAGAAGTGCCAGGACAGCAGAGAGAGGAATCACACCCTCACACCAGGAATTCCAGGCACGGGGGACTCACATGGGAAAGATGAATCTTCAGAACATTTGACTTGGAAACCAGAGGGGCATAACTTCATGAGTTGTTACAACCAGTGGGGGCTTAACCCCTGGAACTTTAAAAATCAGGGGGCTTGGCTCTGAGAGAGCAGGGAGGGTGAAAGGAAATGGGACTTTCCACCCTTAACTAGACAGCACATCAAACAGCCCTGCTGAGATACAGCACAGAGGCAGCAGTTTGAAAAACTGCCTTGTGTAGAAGGGAGAAACATTCATTTACTAATCTCAGAACATGTGCTGGAGGGGCTGGGATCATTGGGAGACTCTCCAATAACAAAGGAGCTGGTGGGTACCATTTCCTTTCCCCACACCACTCCCCAGCCTAGACACAGGAACACCTGTGGGAACCAGCACAGTGCCAGCACTTGCTACTTAATTGCTAACAGCGTGCCCTCTCCTCCACTACCACCCCACCCCTCATTCTCCTGCATACACGCCCTCGCTCCAATATGCCCTTGGTCAGAACTTATCCAAAGCAGCGCCATCAGCTTGGCATTGTGCAAGCAGCCCCAAATAGGGACCAGCCCCACTCCAAAGTGACTCCTGTCCCAAGGATAAGGGAAAATAACCACACACACCAGTCCAGTACAACTGCTGTGGGCTGGGGACAGATATCTGGTCTGTGGGCCCTGTCCACCAACAACAGCTTCTCAGGGAACAACACAGGGAAAGCACCCTGTGGCTTAGTGCTACTGCAGCTCTGCCAAATGCCTGGCTCCACCCAACTGAAGCCCAAGGTGGACCCAGATTGGCCTGCTACTAACACAAGGACCAAACCCTCCTCATGAGAAGCAGAGAGGCATGGTAGATGACTGAAGGAAAAAGCAGCCAAGACACAACAGCAGGGTGCATACAACATACATAGGAGATATCCCTGAAATGCCAGGTTCTGGTAAACATGAAACATTGTACTGCAGGGCACTACGGGACCCTTTTTCATAAGGCCACTACTTTCAAGAGCAGGAGATATAGCGGGCTCTCCTAACCCATAGAAAGAGAGTTAGACAAAATGAGGAGAGAAGAATAGGTCTCAAATGAAAGAACAGGACAAAAATCACAGCAAGAGAGCTTAATAAAATGGAGATAAGTAATATGTCTAATAGAGAACTTAAAGTAATGGTCAAAGAATGCACAAAAACAGACAGTCAGATCAATGGAACAGAATAGAGAACCCAGATATGGACCCACAAATGTATGGCCAACTAATCTTTGACAAAGCAGGAAAGAATATCCAATGGAATAAAGACAGTCTCTTCAGCAAGTGGTGCTGGGAAAACTGGACAGCAACATACAGAAAATGAAGCTGAACCACTTTCTTACACCATACACAAAAATAAACTCAAAATGGACGAAAGACCTAAACTTAAGACAGGAATCCAACAAAATTCTCAAGGAGAAAGCATGTAAAAACCTCTTTGACCTTGGCCGCAGCAACTTCTTACTCAACACGTCTCCAGAAGCAAGGGAAACAAGCAAAATTCAACTATTGGGACCTCATCAAAATAAAAATCTTCTATACAGTGAAGGAAACTATCGGCAAAACTAAAAGGCAACCAATGGAACAGGAGAAGATGTTTGCAAACAACAAAGCAGATAAAGGGTTAGTATCCAAAATCTACAAAGAACTTTATTAAACTCAACATCTAAAAAGCAAATAATCCAGTGAAGAAATGAGCAAAAGACATGAATAGACACTTCTCCAAAGAAGACATCCAGATGGCCAATCAACACATGAAAAAATGCTCACCATCACTCATCATCAGGAAAGTACAAATCAAAAGCATAATGAGATACCACCTCACACCCATCAGAATGGCTAACATTAAGAACTCAGGCAACAACAGAGGTTGGTGAGGATGCAGAGAAAGAGGATCTCTTGTGCACTGCTGGTGGGAATGCAAACTGGGGCAGCCACTCTGGAAAACAGTACGGAGGTTCCTCAAAAAATTAGCAATAGAACTACTCTATGACCTAGCAAGTGCACTACTAGGTATTTATCCAAGGGATACAGGTGTGCTGTTTCAAAGGGGCACATGCACCTCAATGTTTATAGCAGTGCAATCGACAATAGCCAAAGTATGGAAAGAGCCCAAATGTTCATTGATGGATGAATGAATAAAGAAGATGTGGTATAAACACACACACACACACACACGCACGCACGCACACACACACACACTGGAGTATTACTCAGCAATCAAAAAGAATGAAATCTTGCCATTTGCAACTAAGTGGGTGGAACTAGAGGGCATTGTGCTAAGCAAAATTAGTCAGAGAAAGATAAATATCATATGACTTCCCTCATATGAGGAATTTAAGATACAAAACATATGAACATAAGGGAAGGAGAGCAAAAATAATATAAAAACAGGGAGAGGGACAAAACGTAAGAGACTCTTAAATATAGAGAACAGGGTTGCTGGAGGGATTGTGGGAGGGGGATGGGCTAAATGGGTAAGGGGCATTAAGGAATCTACTCCTGAAATCATTGTTGCACTACATGCTAACTAACTTGGATGTAAATTTAAAAAATAAATAAGTTATAACAAAAAGTAATGGTCAAAGATATTGGACTTAAGAGGGGAGGACCTCAGTAAGACCCTTAACAAAGAGATAGAAAACACAAAAAAGAACCAATCAGAGATTAAAAAAAAAAAAAAAAACTCAATAACTGAAATTTAAAAAACACACTAGATGGAATAAACAGTAAACTGGAGGAAGCAGAATAACGGATCAGCGATCAGTAAAACAGAGTAATGGAAAACAATCAAGCTGAATGGGAAAAAGAAAGAGAGAGAGAGAAAGAGAAAGAAAGAGAGAGAAAAAGAAAGAAAAAATATGAAAATAGACTCTGGGAACTCAGCAACACCATCAAGCATAATAACATTTGCATTATAAGAATCCCAGAAGAAAAAGAGATAGAAAATGGGCAGCAGATAGATTATCTGAAGAAACACCGGAAAATTTCCAAAATCAGGGGAAAGAAACAGAAACCTAGATCAAGGAGGCACAGAGAGCCCTCAGTAAAAACCCAAGGAGGTCCTTACCAAAACACATGGTAATTAAAATGGCAAAAGTAATGATAAACAATTTTAAAATCATCAAGAGAAAAGAAAACAATTACATACAAGGGAAACCCCATAAGGCTATCAGTGGATTTTTCAGCAGAAACTTTGCTAGCAGGAAGCAAGTGGCATGACATATTTAAAGGATATATTTGACTGGGGGGAAAAAAGCCCTGCAACCAAAAATACTCTATCCAGCAAGACTATCATTCAGAATAGAAGGATAGATAAAGAACTTCCCAGACAAAAACTGAAGGAATTTATGACCATTGAACCAGCCCTTATAAGAAGTGTTAAAGGGAACTTATCAGTGGAAAGAAAAGATCATGTGGCCTATGTAGTTTGTAGCCTAATATGTGCTCTATTCTGGAGAATGTTCCACATGCCCTTGGAAAGACTGTGTATTCTATTGTTTCAGGATGTAATGTTTTGAATATAAGTTAGATTTTTCTGGTCCCAAATTTCATTCAAAGCCACCATTTGTTTGGGTGATCTATCCATTGATGTAAGTGAGGTGTTAAAGTCCTCTACTATTATTGTATTACTATTGATTGCTTCCTATATGTTTCAGTACACTTGTTAATAGCTGCTTCATGTACTTGGGTGTTCTCATGTTGGGTTCATAAATATTTACAATTGTTACATCCTTTTGTTGGATTGTTCCTTGATTATTATTTAGTGTCCTTCTTTGTCTGTTGTTACAGTCTTTGCTTTAAAGTCTGTTCTGTCCAATGTAAGTATTGCTATCCTGGCTTTCTTTTCATTTCCATTTGCATGATAAATGCAGACTGAAGGTGAAGGGCAGGAAAAGCATGTGTCTTTAGGTCTGTAATGAGACTCTTGTAGGCAGCATATAGATGGGCCTTTTTTTTTTTAAATCCACTCTGTCACCTTAGGTCTTGTGATTAGAGCACTTAGTCCATTTACATTACAATAAGTAATTATTGTAATTACAATAAGTAATTATTGATAGGAATGTACTTATTGTCCCTTTGTTCTTCTGTAGTTGTTTTTGTAGTTCTTCTCTGCTCCCTTTCTTGTTTGCTTCTCTCATAATTTGCTGGCTTTCTTTAGTGACATGCAAAAAAATAAAGAAAAAGGAATCCAATTTTATATCTGTTACTGGTTTTTGATTTGTGGTTATCAGGTTTATACAGAAAATCTTATGCACGTAGCAGTATATATTAACTTGATGGTTGCTTAAGTTTGAACCCATTCTTTACTCCTCCCCCCATATAAGAAAAGTTAATAAAATTAACTATAAAAATCAGTCAAAGTGTTCACAAAATAAAAGGATGTAAAGTGTAACACCATATACTTAAAATATGGCCACAAAACAAGTATAAATAAATTCAAAATGATTTAAGTCATACCGTGCATCTTTTCTGACCTCAATGCTATGAAACTAGAATTCAACTGCAAGAAAAAAATCTGGAAAATGCACAAATATATGGAGGTTAAACAACATGATACTAAACAATGAACCAAGGTAACCAAGAAAATAAAAAAATACATGGAGACAAATGAAACTGAAATCACAAAAGTCCAAAATCTTTGAGATGCAGCAAAAGCAGCTCAAAGAGGAAAGTTTATAGCAATACAGGCTAACCTCAAGAAGAAAGTCTCAAATAAAAAACTTAACTTTACACACAGAAGAGCTAAAAAAAAACAAACAAAACCCCAAACTAGTAGAAAGGAAATAATAGCAAGTAGAGCAGAAATAAATGATAAAGAAACTAAAAATACAATAGAAAAGATCAATGAAAATGAGCTGGTTCTTTGAAAAGATCAACAAAATTGATAAATCTTTAGCCAGACTCATCAAAAAAGAAAAAGAAAAAGAGGACCTAAAATCAGAAATAAAAGACAAACAACTGACACTGTAGCAGGATTCTCGCAGAGTCGTGACACTGAGGCTTTTCTTTCCAGGAAGCAACTTTATTCCAACTGGCATCGCTCAGTTGGTTTTGTACCCAAAGAACTGAACCCCGAACACCACGTGGCATGGTTTTTTAAAAAAATATATTTTTTACTTCTTTGTCTCCCATATATGATACACAAAATATGCAGTCTGATTAAAGTGGTTTCATGTTACAAGGTCGTGAGTGATGTTGTCACATACATGAACATCTCAAGGTTGCCTTGAGATGTTTGTGTTTTTTTCTTTCTTTAGGGAGCAGACCCTACCACATTCCCACTTTTGATGCTTAGACCCCTCTATTTAGGGTCAAAGAGCATCATCTTGGTTTAGAGATTTATATTTTTATAACATCATTACATGAGTGGACATCTCTTTTCTTTTTTTAAAAAGATGGTCTCAGTGAGACTGGAGGCAGGCCATGCAACTAGGGGAGCTAAGCAGGGTAAGATTAAGTATTCTCCTAAAATTAGGAGGATACTTCTTATGAGGCTTTTGAATCCCCCAAGAGTTAAAACCATCCTCCAAATAACTACCCCCGGGTTCCAACCTTTCCAGGTCTGGACTGGGACATGAGCAGCCTTTTTCATTTGATAAATGGGAGTGCAGTAGCCCCAATACCCATTCTCTGCCCACATGGCAGGGCCATGATATTGGATTTGATGCTCGGAAGGCCATTTATTATCTTTCTAATTTTAATTGTAAGACATGCTGTTGTTTTTTGTTTGTTTGTTTTGTTTCATCTCTCATATTCTTCAAATACATTTGAATTCCCAAGTGTTTTTCTCTGGCAAGTGGGAGCAGGAAGAAAGGTTGACAAATAGTTTCCAGCACATTTGACCCTGACCAGACTGAGGGAAGTATAATATAGGCTGTCCTTCCACATCTATAGTACAGTCCACCCGGGACCTGCCATTTGATGGCTGGGTTGACATGTTCTCAGGCCTCTTGGAGGTGAAAGAAGTGTGACAAGGGGTAGGGATCTGGCTCAAGGTGATCTGGGGACCCCCACCATTGGGTTTTCTGGGCAGCTGAGCTATAAAACCTTAGGCCCAAGCATGTTAAGCGTCCAGCAGGGATGGTGAAATTTTCTCCCCATTGGGCAAGACAATCTCCCCTTCCCAATGATTGAGGTTTTGAGGAGCCAAACCCCGGTAGTAGAACTGGGGTATTTTGTTATACTTGTGGGGATCTAATATTTTTAGTCTCTTATGGCCATTGTTTTCCTATGTTAGTACCAATGTTAATAGAAACCTCTCACCACATTTTTAGCCAGCCAAGGCAGCCTCGGCCAATCCTATGGCAAAGACTAGAGGAAGAATCACAATAATAGCGAGAAACAAGGCGTGAGAATGCATCACAGAAAGGAAACATAAAAATAAGGACAGTCTTTTGTTTCACCGGACCGTCAATTTCTCAAGCTTCTGCCATGCGTAGATTAGTCAGCTTCCGGAGTGACTAAAGCAGGGCTGCAGTTTCCCTAGAGCCTCTTCTGGAGTCTCTAGAATTGCAGATTGCTCTTTTTGTGTGGTCAGTTTGCACAGCGTTGATGATCAGGAATGCACTCCCAGTTTCGAGATGCCGGCCTCACTCTGCTGTAGTGAATGCAGGGACCCACTTCAGTTACCTTTACTGCAGTAAGGGTGGACAAAATGAGAGTGAATGTGCCCCTCCAGAGGGATTTTAGGTGTTGGACATTTTATTCCTTTATCTACATCGCATCTCTGGGTTTAAAGAGGAGTGTCTGTAGTCAGATTTACAGGTAATTGTTCTCTTATCTAGTGGTGAAAGCTGGTTAGGGTAAAGCCAAGAGCCTGCATCTGTTGTTTTAGGGTTAGATTGTCTATCACATTTAGATTCCCCCTTTTGCCCCTGATAATGGGGGGAGGGTACCCATAAAGGATTTTATAAAGGGAGAACCCCATCTGATTCTTTAGCCTCCCACTTGCAGCAGCAGTCTGCCTCCCTGAAGGTCCCTTATCTATCCCTGCCTAATGTTAACCCTTTTCCTATTTATTTCTCCCCTGAAATAGGGCCTGTAACTGCTGTTGGGGAACAGGGACGATGACGGTTCTGGCTTCTTGGAGCTGATAAAGGACAGTGTGGGGGTACAGCAGTGAGAGTCTACCCAAGGGTTAGTCAAGTGGGCCACAGTATGGTTTTTCAGGAAGGCTGGCAGACATGAGGCAGCATAAACATTAGCAGACACACAGAGAAAACAGAAAGTAAAGATTATACTGACTAATAAAATGTCATCTTAAAATAATATCTATAGTTTCCAAACCTGTCAAATAATCTAAGAGAGACCCTAACTTTGT
The DNA here is from genome assembly GCF_003009895.1 of Hyaena hyaena. NCBI lineage: Eukaryota > Metazoa > Chordata > Mammalia > Carnivora > Hyaenidae > Hyaena > Hyaena hyaena. The sequence continues at coordinate 2,735,163 of NW_024080677.1, read as the reverse complement.
AAACAACATATATCAGGGAATCTCTCCTTACCCAGCTAATGGAGAAGCAGGAGCAGTAAGTAATCAATGGTGGCTCTATTGCCAAGAGTTTGGCCCTAACTTAATTTAAAAAAAAATTTTTTTAAAGCATCTAATGCTTGTGAGGTGTTATTTAGAGTTTTGCTGAGTACTAAGCTTTATTTTGATGTGTAAAACTTTTTCAAGAGCCAGAAGTGCTACTAGAGAAAGAGTCAAGGCAGCCATTTACCATTATTAATTTGTCATTTTTCGCTAAGCCAAACCTAAGTATTATTTTATAAAGTTGAATTTTTATTACTTTTTGTGCCTTTTCTGTCTTGTAGGGGAAAGCCCCTACCCAATTGGCAAAAGTATTAACCCATACAAACAGACGTTGGCAGGGTCTTTTTTGTTTTTGTTTTTATTTTTGTCTGTTTGTTTTTGACCTTGGCAACTGAGTGAGACCTAATTGTTAGTCTTTTCTTGGATAGTCTCCAGTTCCTTGATTGTCTGGGAGAGCAAGTTTGTGGTTGAAAAGGTTGTTTTTAAGACTTACTTCACGGCCTGATACCACTTGCAGAACTGTCCTTGACAATTTTTTTTTCCCAGCAAACATCCTTTGAGCCATTTGATAAGTTTTGTCCCTCCTTAAATGAAAGCCCTGATGCTGTGGTTTTAATAACCTTTTAGCTCTGTGAGTTTGGTAATAGTAATTACCCTGCTCTGTTTTAACCGTTCCAAGGGCTGGAGACAGTGTTTAGGAGTCAGACCGCAGTTTATTTGTTTGTTTATTTATTTGGAGGGAGGGGAGAGTAGGTGGGATTGAGTCACCTTTAATAATTGATATAGCAGCAAACTATTTTCCTGAACCCTGGTATCTATAGCCTACAATACCTAGTAATTTTCAAAAGCTCACATAATTATTTATCTGTCCTGAGTTACTAGCACCAGAGTCTCTAATTTATTTATAATGTCCCTTTTTAACAGGGTGTAAGGCTCTCTGGCATTATCAGGAAAGAATGAAGAAAAATTAGGTTTCCCCATATACATCCCAGGGGCTGAGAGAAAAGTTTAGTTAGAAGTTTTCCAGAGGTGCCCCTAATAGGTTGCATTTGGATAGTTGGCCTGGAGTGGAAAGGAAGCTAGAAAAGGGAGCTCTGGTGTTAAGAAGGAAATCAACCAGTTCTCGCTCTATATTTAGAGTCGCCCAAGGTTCTGGGTTTCTGATAGACAGTTGGTGTAGGGGAGCCACCGTGAAAACCCCCAGGCTCTGGTTAGTCCCTTCCAGGGACATGGGTTATCTGAGCCTCACGGATAGAGGTCCAAGGGCATTCAGATTTCCAGTGACTCTTTCCATATCAGGGGCATGGCTTATGGGGTTTTCATTTTGGTTGTCCCCTCTGAGGATGTTCTTATTTTAGTGCTCTGAATAGCCATAGAAATGGCACTTGGTGCCAGGACCTCGGGAAGTCTGGTCTGACATAGTACGCGAGGCAACAGCTAAGATGTTAGATTTTGTTTGTTTGTTTGTTTGTTTTTAAACCTTGTTTTCTGTTTTGTTTGTAATCTACCCAATTGGCAGCTCGTAAGAACTCCCCTAGGGTCCCTTCAAGGCCAACAGCCAATTTTTGCATTTTCTCTGAATATCTAGGGCTGACTGAGTGACACATTTGTCCTTTAAAATCATCTCAGCCTTCAGGGTGTCAGGGAGGATAGCCATATATTTAGTGAGAGTTTTCCTCAACCTCTCCAGGAAGGCCATTGGGCTCTCATTTTGTGTTTGTTAAAGAGTGGCTAATTTAGCATAATTTAGGGGCTAAATCTTAGATTTCCTTAAATTTTTTCCCTAAAACATCTGCGTTATTAAGAGTCTGATTTAACAAAAGCATGATAATGTTATGCCCGAATCGTGAGTCCCCAGAAGCCTCCAAGGAGCCGACACCGATGCAAGTACATAAGGGTCTTTATTACGAGCTCGAGCAAGGGCTCACCCATCAACCGGCGCAGCAGCAGCAGGGTGAAGCCCTGAACAATAGCAAGCAGGGTTTTTATGGGGTCAGGGACGGGGGTGTTACAGTGCACACGTTGTACATATAGCATCATCACATAAGTACCAATCATAATTGTACAGCACCCATGGCAACAGTTTTGACCATTCAGTATCTGTGAGGTGTTCGTTACTTTTGGCGGGACCCAATCATGACCTTTGAGACTCCTTTGAAAATGACCAATTATGAGGTGAGTTTAAAGGGCCCACGTGGGGTTCAGGCAAGCGGTGAGTGATTGGCTAGTTTGTACAAAGTAGTTATCCAGAGTCCCCAGACCCTGACTCAGACCACAGGAATGTTTCTCCTATCCTTTTGTTAACAAATTGGAACAGAGATAACATGAGCTTATTTGACCTTCAGCAAAGCTAGGTAGAATACACATTTGTTTCTGTTGTTTTTTTTTTAATGTTTTTTTTAATCTCAAACCAATAGACTTTAACTTAAACACTGAATATGTTTTACTTGAGTTCACCTAAGACATTTTGTTCCACATGGTTAATTTTTACTTGGAAAGTTGGTGGGGAAATCTGACTTCGGTGGTCTTTGCTCCTCAACATCTAGGGTAGGAGAAAGGGCTGATGGTGCCTGAGGCATTGAGGAGTCAGTTATGCAGGCTACCCTCCCCCACCAGGTGGTGCAGAAAAGGAGTGGAGGAAGGGAGGGCAAAAGAGGAGAGGTGCCAGCAAAAGGCAGAGAAAGAGAATTCCCAGTTTTAAATCTTGTCAGCTCAAACTGAGGAGCAGATTTCAGGTTTCTTTTGTTTTGTTTTGTTTTCACCAGTGGAATTAGGCAGTCCATGTCAGTCCAGAGAAGGCAGGGAATTTCTCTGAAACAAAAGGAGTTTCAGTAGCTGCTTGGGAATATTCCCTGAAGTCCCCGTTCTGAGGTAGGATAACCAGAGACAGTTGGCTCTAATTATTATAGTCATTGACCCAGAAAATGAATGAGAGACATGTTCCCATACACAGTTACATGGCGACTCCAACTGGCTGCCGAGCACCCAGCTGGGCACTCCTCCACTATTTTTCCTCTTCTTCTCCCCCATGGTCCTCCGTTAAGTTCCTCCTAATCCTCCTATATGTGCAAACATATGGTATCTGTCCTTCTCTGTCTGACTTACTTCACTCAGCATAACACCCTCTAGTTCCATCCATGTTGCTACACATGGCCAGATTTCCTTCTTTCTCATTGCCATGTAGTATTCCATGGTATAGATAAACCACATCTTGATCCATTCATCGGTTGATGGACACTTAGGCTCTTTCTATGTTTTTGTTATTGTTGAGAGTGCTGCTATGAACATTGGGGTACATGTGCTCCTATGCCTCAGCACTCCTGTATCCCTTGGGTAAATTCCTAGCAGTGCTATTGCTGGGTCCTAGGGGAGTTCTACTGTTAATTTTTTGAGGAATCTCCATACTGTTTTTCCAGAGGGGTTGCCCCAGCTTACATTCTCACCAACAGTGCAGGAGGGTGCCCGTTTCTCCACATCCTCGCCAGCATCTAGAGTCTCCTGATTTGTTCATTTTAGCCACTCTGATTGGCATAAGGTGGTATTTCAGTGTGGTCCTGATTTGTATTTCCCTGACGCTGAGGGACGCTGAGCATCGTTTCATGTGTCTGTTGGCCATCTGGATGTCCTCTTTGGCGAAGTGTCTGTTCATATCTTCTGCCCATTTCTTCACTGGGTTGTTTGTTTCTTGGGTGTGGAGTTTGGTGAGTTCCTTATATATTTTGGATACTAGCCCTTTATCTGATATGTCATTTGCAGCTATCTTTTCCCATTCTGTCAGTTGCCTATTAGTTTTATTGACTGTTACCTTTGCCTGCACGTTTTATTTTAATAACAGCCACCACAGAGAACCCAGCCTCCGAGAAGGGGTATTGACAGGAAAGGAAGACAAGATTTTTCAAGTTAATTTCTTGACACATAATTCCATTAGCGCTTATTTTACAATCTGTAAATTCTGGCTAAAAATAAGCACTATAAATTTTACTTTCCGAACTTGAATAAGTTTTTTTCAAGCTTGATTAAAAAATAACCTGATGAACATTAAGTTAGAAAAGTAAATGAAGGTTTACATTTGCTCAGATTTTTATATAGATTTTAGTTTGTGGTTGACAATCTATACACGTTGCGATGTGGTCCTGCTAGATGTGACCAGTCTGCTGCTGGTATCCCCTGAGAGTCCTGCACCTGAACTGATCCATCCCTCTTGGTAACCTGCTGAGATGATGTGGCATCATCTTTTGCTCCAAAAGTATCTGGCCATTTACTCTCTATGTCCATTCTTATTTTGTTTACAGACTGGCATCAGCCCACAGACCACTCTTTGAGTTGTGCTGGAATAGAAGACTTCTGTGGTAAAAGGCACCTTTTCATTGAGTTTCCCATTGTTAAGTGAGGACACTTTTAAATAATTGATATGGTTAGTTTTGCTCTTAGAAATCACCCTCATGGGATGGAGGAGTAGGAAGAAGGCAGACACCAAAACTGGGCTGTACCTTTTGGACAGCCGTCCAGAGTGGGGAGAAGGCAATGACTTAGAATGGCCCCAGAGGCTTCCCTTCTTCCTCAGAGCCATGACCTCTCTACCATTTTTCACTGGAATAAAAGCTCCATGGTGAACAGACTCCCTCACATCGTTGATTTCCACCATCAACAGCCCTTCATCCCATGCCTGACCAAACTTGCCTGGTCCTTAGGGACTGCCTACCCACACCCTCTCAGAAAGGCTGTCATTCCCCACTCTCCACATTTCTGAGGGTCCTGGACCTCCTTGCTCTCTACTACTGCCTTTGGATTGTTCTTTCTCCATCATCTTCTTTTAGAACCACTGCTATGTTGAAGTCTGTGGTTCCTGACCCTCAACTTCCCTCCCTAAAAGGCTGTCCTTGGCCATCTTCCTGGAAACTCCCTCCCCCGACCCCCCATCATTTGAGAGTGCTGACACTGAGCTCATAGTCTTTTTCTTCATCTTATGTCTTGCTGTCAGCCTGGGTGATTTCAGCCACCATGGGGATGGCGCCTTTTGGGCTCTGGGCCCTTAATTCCTATACTTCATCTTCTCTACTGGCCTCACCAGAACTCCATTTCTAATGTGTTCTTGGACCCTAAAGAAGAATCTAGATTCCTGGCTCCTCTGCCACTTTAATTTGCCATCCACCCCTCATCTTGTTACTTTTCTTTCTATCCGGCCACCTAGACTGTGCCCCATCATTCCAAAAACAAGTTCCTAAGTCAAAACCCCAATTCTGGATAATTCAACTCTTCATCTTTGATTCCTGATCAGGACTGCTGGCTTCTGGTAGAGAAAATAAACCATGAGCATGGATGCCAAATTATCATCTGCCATCCCAGCTGGGCCTTCCAAGTGGCTAGGCAATCCTACATTTCCCTTGTCAACTATCTCTCTCCTTCTCTTTAGGTGCTATTTCAGCCCTTCTTCTGTCCTCGCTTTCTACTCTACCTCTGCCTCACTCTCCACAAATACAGGTTCCTCTGTCATGCACTGAAAAGAAGCTCAACATCACTCATCATCAGGGAAATACAAATCAAAACCACGATGAGATACCACCTCACACTAGGCAGAGTGTCTAAAATTAACAACTCAGGAAACAACAGATGCTGGGAGGATGTGGAGAAACGGGCACCCTCTTGTACTGTTGATGGGAATGCAAAGTGGTGGAGCTGCTCTGGAAAACAGTGTGGAGATTCCTCAAAAAAAAAAAAAAAAAAAAAAAGAACTACCCTACGATGCAGCAATAGCACTACTAGGAATTTATCCAGCGGATATAGAAGTGCTGATTCATAGGGGCACATGTACCCCAGTGTTTATAGCAGTGCTTCAACAATAGCCAAAGTATGGAAAGAGCCTAAATGTCCATCAAGTGATCAATGGATAAAGAAGATGCAGTTTATATATACAATGGAATACTACTTGGAAACGCCATTTGCAGCAATGTGGATGGAACTGGAAGGTATTGTGCTGAATAAAATAAGTCAGAGAAAGACCAATATAATGTTTTCACTCATATGTGGATCTTGAGAAACTTAACAGAAGACCATGGGGGAAGGGAAGGGGAAAAACTAGTTACAGTCAGAAAGGGAGGGAGGGAAACCATAAGAGACTCTTAAAATATAGAGAACTGAGGGTCGATGTGGGGCGGGGGAGGGGGGAGAGTAGAAGATGGGTGATGGGCATTGAGGAGGGCACTTGTTGGGATGAGTACTGGCTGTTCTATGTAAGCAATGAACCACGAAATCTACCCCGAAAACCAGGAGCACACTTTATACACTGTATGTTAGAAAATTTGACAATAAATCATTTTTAAAAGTTCCTCTGTCATAGAGAAAATTCATCACACAGGAATGGTGTTGATTTTCTGTCACCAAACCTATAAACTTGCTGCAGGCACACTCCTTGTTTTTGCTCCCCTTCTGTTATAAAGGAGGGTGAGTTCTTCTGGCCCATGTCTCCACCAATTCAATAGATCTCAGTCCTTTCCTCCTTTTCCTGAGACCTTATTTCATCCATTATATCCTCACTCACCTGTATTTTAAAAACCTTCTTTATGAAGAATTTCAAACTTAGAGTGAAGAGTTATATAACAAACAGTATGTTCTTACCATCTGCATCTGTCAGGGCCCTTAGGTACAAACAAGAGAAACCTGCCATAGAAGATTTAAAGAGAAAAGAGACTTAGTGAGGAAAAATAGGAATAATAGGAAGATTACAGAATCTCCTAAGGACAGAGAACCTGGGCTGGAAGCTATGGAGTCAGGAACATTTCCAAATCATGCCACTGGCCCACTCCAGGAGAGCCACTCCAGTGCATCCATACTACTGATGCCGTATATGACAGGTGGGGGCAGATTCACAAGCTCATGCCCCAGCTGCAAAAAGAGGCTCGGGGGGAAAAGTTTTGGCTCCTACTTGTGAGATGTAGAGAATTTCCAAACAGAGGAGGGACATTCAAAAGTGCTGAATAGACCAAAAGAATGTTGAATGTCCCCCACAGTCCACCCCTTGGCTGTTCCCACCCCCCAATTATGCTCTTCTTTCTTTTACTTCAAAACATAAACCTCATCAGCAACACTTCCAACAACTGTCCCTCCTACAAATAATAAATGTGTGGCCTTCTCTAAAGGGAAGGTCAGGATCTATAGGATATTTGCAGATCTTGTTCCATCGTGACCCTGTCCTGATGCATTGGGCCTGTGGATGCATTACAATGTTAGCCATTCAACACATCCTATATGAAAGAATAAAGTCAACTGTTCCAGTTGTTAAGTTATTGTTTCTCAGCTCCGAACTCACCATTTTATACATGAATGGGACTAGGGATGGGACTCTGCAAACCATTGCCACACCAAGTGCTACCAATAGGAGCATCACTGTGAGGCTCATCACTTCCTGTTTGTGCACCTTTCCCATAAGTTTCAACCAGAGACACTTCTCTCCCCTGGAAGCAGCATCTGATTCCAGTTCAGTCTTTTCACTCATTCCCAAAACCTACTTCATCACACACACTGTCTCGCATGCACTCTCTCTCACACGGGCACGCACACACGCACTCTCACATCCTGCTCCATGATAACAGTCAGATAGCACTCTCTCCTCTGAGGTCTGGGCTCCACTTCTTCAATACCACTCCTCCAAGCTTCTACATTTAATGAATCCTAACTTCTTCCCTTTGTTCCCCCAGCCCTGCAGAGGTGGGGATCGTCTTCTTCCCATTAATGCCACTATGTTATCCCAGGTTTCCTTTTGCTTTTTCAGTCTTCTTTGCTTGTTCAATTCTCTATATTCCATCTGTTGAAAAAGCCAGTGTAGTAGCCCTGGTTTCTGACTGGTAATTAGGACTTCATTCCTCCTCCACCACCTACTTTATGTTCCTTTTGTCCTCAGCTGGTCAGAATTCTTTACTCAGTGAGAATAATGCAAGTTTTCATCTGGGGAAGAGCTGAACCATCACCGGTGGCTATGCCTGTTTGGTTTGCAGGGAATGTGGGGTGCTTAGTGAAGAAAGGCAATCATGATTATAAACTACAGCCTCATGATCTGTTCAGAAACAAGGACTCTAGTATTGTAAATGAACCAAAGTCTATCTGCCTGATGTGCAAAGACAATCACATGGAGACATCAAGTATGCAGAAAGACAAGGGTTTATTCAAGAGGCAGCCAAAAGAGATAAGAGGGCAAGCCTCAAATCCACCTCCCTGAAGAAGTCAGGGACATTTGGAGGCAAATGAAAAAAGTCAGGGTCAACAGTTGCACCTGTGCTTATTGGTCCGCAGCAGGGAATTGTACTGTTAACCCTTTGGTTACTGGTTTCCATCCCCACTGTGTTTTGGTCATTCCCTATTCTTGAGGGAATTGGGACAATGACCATTCTAGTAATGACTTGCCACAGTGGAGATCAGGGTTAGAGGAATGGAAACTTTCTGCACTCATTAGAAATACTCTTCAGTTCCAGGTTGAAACCCAACATTCTGCATTATCAAGATTTTTGTACTTTGATTCTCTCTTAGGCAAACAGTCTGATTTCTGGTGCCATTGACCATGGGTCAATGATGGGTCCCCACGGTCTCCAGCTCTTCGTGGTCCTTAATCCATAAAACTGCTTGTGTCCATAAACATATCAAGGTCTGGATTTTTAATGGCAGATCCAGCAAATCTGGATGTCTGGAATAAGCTTGTTCCATTATCTGTATGCCTCTGGTGATCTTTGAGTGGCCGACACAGCAACAGGCATGAAGTTTGTCCAGGTATGGGCTGTTTTGGCAATTTCTCTCTGAAGTCTATGTCAGGTTGTCCAGATTGTCTGGAGGGCTTCAGGAAAAGGCAGTTTTGTTCTCATTGTTTCCAAGTCGAAAGAATGGGAGAAACTTGCAAATGTCAGTTTGAAGAGTTATAGCCAGAATTGAGGAAACTGACATCCAGTCCAATGTTATAGGTAAACAAACATTCAAAGACAGTTAAATCAGAACTAGAGTACAGCATCCACAATGGTATTACTGAAACAATTTTTCTAAAATCACCCTCATTTCCAAAGACAAATTCGTTTGTAAAATAAGTCCAATTTTTACAAACTTGGCCTATTTACATAAGCACAGAAAGAATAGTGATTGGCCGCATAGGTTGGTTGCCTTTTAATCTATTTTGCTGGAACTTTTCATACGGAATTTCAGATTGAACTTTTCACAACCTCTGGAGACTGAGAAGCCAAGAAAACTACTTGACCTCAAGAAGACAGGTATCACGGTGAAGTCTGACGCCTTCTCTTCTTGAGGTTCCCCAAATATCCTGAAATTCCTGTACCTGCCAGAAAACGACCTTCTTTACTCACCTGGTAAGCCTGCTGGGAACCCTGTAAGCAAGATACCAGGCTGATTTTTTCAAGAGGCCTCATCGGCTCAATAAAGGCAACCTTGTCCCTTAAAGCTGTCTGTCATATCTGAGTCTATATGCATCTCTCTCAAATATGACATTCTAGTCAGTCTTGGTAAAACTAGTGTTTCCAGTTATGTCCTGACATAAGGAGACCAGACTCTTATTGAACTTACACAAGTAAATAACTGCCATGAGAATATCATACTCACTAGACTTTCTAAATTCTGGAGGGACCAAATAGGGAGAAGAAGAAAGGTTTCATATTTGTTTTCAAAGAAATACTTCACCAGATTTCTGTAAGTCAGAGCCTCAAATTTGGAAAAGCAAACATTAGAGAACCAGCAATGTTTCAAACAAAAGTCTGAATGCAGCTTTTCCATTCGTTCTAGTCTAGTTTTAGGATCTTCAGGTATCAGAGACCTGTATTTGTCATTATGATGCAATTGACAAGGAAATTCTGTGACCAACATTTCAATAATTAGAATGATAAGTGAGGACATTATACTAGGATGTATCAAAACCTTAGGAATTTTATATAATTGCTTGAACCGTTTTAGCATTCGCCCATAGAATATAACTTAAGAAAGTCTATTAGCACTTACTTGACAATATAATTTGATATACCAAATAAACAAGTATAATTAGTCAAGAAGACTTCATTTAGAAGTTGAATTTTGAGAAATTTGTCTGAAATATCAGGTGCTGAAGCAAATGCCTAAATAAATTATAGATTAAAAAGCTTAATACTCAATTATGTATTTAGCCAAGATGGCAATTAGAGATTCGAAAGCCAAATGCAGTGGACTACATAACTGTTAACAAAACTTGGTTCTACTTGTTCATTTATTCATTCACTCATTTATTTATATGATCTCCACACTCAACGTGGGGCTCAAACTCACAACACCGAGGTTGATGCTCTTCCAACTGAGCCAGCCAGGCACCCCTGAATCTTAGCTCTTTTGATTGAAGCTTTGTCTTTCCAGACAGATTAAAGGTAAAGAAAAATTTTGTTTACAAGTCAGACCAATTATTTAAGAGTGCCATTTCAATAGGTTGGTATACATCTTATACCAATGTACATCTGATATTAAAACTCATTCCTTGGGGCGCCTGGGTGGCTCAGTCAGTTAAGCGTCTGACTTTAGCTCAGGTCATGATCTTGCAGTTTCAGAGTTTGAGCCCCTTGTCGGGCTCTGTGCTGACAGCTCAGAGCCTGGAGCCTGCTTCGGATTCTATGTCTCCCTCTCTCACTGCCCTTCACCTGCTCTGTCTCTCTCTCTGTCTCTCAAAAATAAATAAACATTAAAAAAATTAAAAAAACTCATTTCAAAAGGATGAATTAAAAAAAAAATGTGTGCAGTCCCACCTTTTCCCACCCGATCTCCCATATTGATATACTTACTGAGACAAGAACATCCAGGGGGCTGCATGGACCTGAGGTTTTGGGGCAGGTGCTGGGATGTGCGGATTAGAATCCCCATCAGGAATCAAAGACCTTCAGCTATAGGAATCTGCCAATGAGTCTCCACTCACTGATGAGGTCATCAGGGATTGCCTTGACTGAAGACAGCTGCCTTCCCAAGGGCATGCCTTCTTGCTGGGTGGCCACATACAGCTACTGCTATAAAAATCCAACCCTTTTGTACCATTTTAGGGAGATTCTTTTGGAACTCTTCAGAGAATCCATTGAGACTTCTCTTGATATTGTATCACTTCTCAATGTCTGTCTGATCTTGCTCTCTTCTCTCCCTTCTCTTCCCCCTGGTGCTGATCACTCCCTAATGAGCTTTTTTTTTTTTTCTTTTTCCACATACTAGCCTACATAATCTTCGTCCTGACCATGCACAAAATTCCATTCCAAAGATTCCTTTCTCACAAACCTACATCTTTTCCCCTTCTCACGAACATACAACTTTTCAGATTTTGTCCTAACTTTTATTCTCAAGTATTTTCCTTACTTAGTAGTCTTAATTACATTAAATTACTTACACCTGTTTATTTGTCCTTAGATTACCTTTAAAACTTCACAATGCAGTAGATAAAGTTCTAAGGGGCTTTCTCCCCCCCTTTTCTGACAAATTTTGTAATGGAGATAACAAACTTATTTGATTTTCAGTAAGAATGGACAGAATAAGTTTTGTATCTAATGCTGAGAATTCTAAAGATATGTCTATTTTCATTAAACCACCCTTAATTTAGCTTTCATAGAAAATATTTTCCCAGATCATATGAACTTTTAGAACAGTTGGATTCACTTCTATCTTTGAATTAGAATGCCTAATTCTTACAAGTGCTTACTTTAAACCCACTAACTAGAGCTCTTAATACCTTCCAGAGGTGGAGAAAATATCTCACATTTACAACATATATGGAGATATACACAAAAAAGATGCAAACCAAATCTTGAAAGCTCAATTTCCAAATATCTCCCTTTTACAAAACAAATCTAATTGTAAGACGATATTATAATTTATGGATCCATTAATCTGTAATTTTCCTCCAGAGCCTAATGAATATTGTGGCCAAGCAGTGTTGCCAAAAAAAAAAAAAAAAAAAGCCTAATTTTGGCAAGAGCCCAAAAGGTAGCATGTGGGGAAAAAACCGTCATTTCTCATTTTCCAATTAGAAGACAGTTAGATACCAAAAGCCGAAGCAACAAACAAACCGAATGAAATACTTCTACAAGTGCTGATCCTTCCTCAAAAATGAGCATCACAACTGAACTTATGGCTTCCAAGTTCCCAGTTCCTCCCTAAAAGCCGGAACTTCACCAGCTGAATGTAAGGGCTTCTTAATCAGCTTTTTCTTAATCAAACAAGACAAAAAGGCTAAGAAAACCCAAACTCTGTGTTTGGAGGCAGCTGTATGGGAGAGAGAAATAAGGTTACTGTTGTCACAGTATTACACACAAAATACTCACCAAGAGATGTCTGTCCAAACTGAAACCAAAAAACATTTTCTTGCTAAAAGAGTTCAGTTAAGCACCAAAGACTGGTGGCTCCCAGTTGGGGTGGGGCCCTGGGGATGGTCCCCAGGACAGAGAGCCTAGGCAGCTGGCTGGTCTGGTCATTGGACTCCCGCTATCGGCTGGGGGCCGACAAGCCACAGCCAAAGAGCTCTTGGCTGGGTCATCAGATTTGTAAGTGAATCCAACTTCTCTGCCTCAGACACAGCAAAAACAATCACTGAGACATGGAGTATGCAGCAGGAGAGAAAGGGTTTATTCAAGAGGCAGCCAAAGGAGGAGGTAAGAAGGCCAGCCTCAAATCTGCCTCTCTGAAGGAGGAGAGTCTGGGATACTTAAAGGCAAAGGAAAAAGGTCTAAGTAAAGGGTTGCACTTGTACTCACTGGTCTGCAGCTGCGAGTAGTCCGGTTAACCCTTTGGTTACTGGTTTCAGTATCTGCTCATAAGTGCTGCTGTGTTTATGGATAGAAAATGTAGGGTAGAAGTAGGCATACCAGGTAGCTGGCCATTTCAGCAATCCAGGTGAGGGATAATGTGGCTCTGAGCAAGGTGGTGACAGTGGAAGTCATAAAAAGTGGGTAGCTTCTAAGTACATTTTTTTCTTATAAAATTTTTTTTTTTTTAGTTTATTTATTGAGGGAGAGAAAGAGCATGAGTGAGGGAAGGGCAGAGAGGGAGAGAGAGAGAATCCCAAGCAGGCTCTGGCGCTGTCAGTGTAGAGCTTATCGTGGGGCTCGAACTCACGAACTGTGAGATCATGACCTGAACAGAAATCAAGAGTCCACCACTAGGGCTACCTGGGTGGCTCAGTCAGTTGAGCTTCCAACTTCAGCTCATGTCATGATCTCACAGTTCATGGGTTCGAGCCCTGCGTCGGGCTCTGTGCTGACAGCTCAGGACCTGGAGCCTGCTTTGGATTCTGTGTTCCCCACCCCCCACCCCTCCCTCCCTCTCTCTGTCTCAAAAATAAATAAAACATTTTTTAAAAATCCGCTGCTCAGCTGGCTGCTAGGCGTCCCTAAATGTGTTTTGAAGCAAAGCCAACAAGATTTGCTGATGTTTTCAATGAAAAGAGTGAAGGAAAGAGGAGTCAAAGATTACTGTGAGGATTTTGGCCTGAGCTCCTGGAGGGATGGAGTTGCCATGAGCTGAGTGGGAATCCAGGCAATAGCTGGAGAAGGTTGAAGAAGGTTGGAGGGGGAAGGTCATCAGTCCAAATGTGATTTATTGAGATTAAGTTATCCATTATGTATCCAAGGGGAAATGATTCCTCTTTGCCTTTGGACCTGATTTGTCACTTCTGGCTAGAATGTGAAAGCCCGATGTCAGTGCTCACGCCTCTCATTCCAGCATCTCTGATGCTTAGAGCTGTGCGTGGACCACAATCATCTCAGTAAGTAGCTTTTGAATGAAAGGGTGAAAATAAATGAACAATGTCAGGGGTTTCCCACATAGGCCAAAATTTGTCTTATCCAGATTCCAGCCCCACTATCCTTTTCCAGACAGTGGAAGAGAATACGAATTTAAGTCTGCATGCTGTGTGTAATGGTCATTGGAAACCCATCCTCTGAGTTCATTAATTAGAGATGAAATCTTTCTCCCTTGAAGTGGAGAAGTCCACCAGAGAGACAGGAACCTTCCCCCCTGCTGTGATAAGCTTGCCCCAGCCTGAATTCAGCTGGAGGCTGGGGCAGATAGAACATGGATCTTCAGTGGTGCCTGGGTGGTTCAAGTCGGGTAAGTGTTGGACTCTTGATTTCGGCTCAGGTCATGATCTCTTTCTGCACTGACAGCATGGAGCCTACTTGGAATTCTCTCTTCCTCTTTCTGTGACTGTCCCTGCGCCCCTCAAAATAAGCAAAAAAACATTAAAAAAAAAAAAGACAAAGGAAATGGGGCTTCAGCTCTGGTGGGGATGAGATGGCTGAAGTGTGTGGCACGGTTGCCCCTCTTCTCTTCTCTCTTTAAAAGTGGGTATGTTTTGGGGTGCCTGGGTGGCTTAGTCGGTTAAGCGTCCGACTTTCACTTAGGTCATGATCCCGCGGTTCGTGGGTTCGAGCCCCGCGTCAGGCTCTGTGCTGACTGCCAGCTCAGAGCCTGGAGCCTGTTTCAGTCTGTGACTCCCTCTCTCTCTGACCCTCCCCTGCTCACGCTGTCTCTCTCTCTCTCCTNCTCCCTCTCTCTCTGACCCTCCCCTGCTCACGCTGTCTCTCTCTCTCTCCTAGAAATAAATAAAAAATATTAAATAAATTTTTAAAAAGTGGGTATGTTTTTTTGTGTTGTGTCTTCTCCTCTCAGAACACTTGAGGTGGACTCCAAATCACCTTATCTTGGGACTTCCCTCTGTTTAAGTTCAAGTCCAAGTCATTATGGACCCTCCTACTGGGCATTCCTGATGGGGACCACAGCCAGATCCAACCCTTCCATGGGGTCCAGTACAGAACAGGAGGACTTAATTTGGATACTGTATGCTCTCACCCTAATTCAGCCACAGTTAGAACTCCTGCGTAGGACTGGCTCTGCAGTGAACTTCCTGTCCTTCTACACCCTGGCCTCTGGTGCCACTTTCTTCAAGGAGACTTCCTTGACCCTCAGTGTGGGTTTATGAACCCTCATTATGCAAGGAAGACACAGAAGGCAAAGGTAAAGAGAACAAATTTTTTATACCTCATCTTTTATGTTAAAACTACAAGAACACATGCACTCAATGGAAATTAACATGTTTACTTATTTGGAATTATTTTTCCTCCCCATCAAATCTGGAAAGCATAAGGTGCTCACTAATTAGAGGTAACCACAGCTACCAAGTTGCATTCACTATATCTAAGAGTTTGTTTTCCTTGGTTTTAATTCTACATAAAGCATTTCACTTGCCTGTGGCTCTTATTCTCTCTTCAGTTTCATTGGGTGATGAATCTAAGAGACTTTTAGTAGCCATATTAAAGGCTCAAAATTAAAATAATAAAAGAAACCATCCATTCTTAGAAAACAGTCCCATACCATGAATCCTCTAAGTTTTTAAAAAAATAGTTTATTGTCAACTTGGTTTCCAATAACACCCAGTGCTCATCCCAACAAGTGCCCTCCTCCATGCCCATCACCCCTCTTCCCCTCCCTCTCCATCTGCCCTCAGTTTGGTCTCGGCATTCAAGAGTCTCTCATGGTTTACCTCTCTCCCTCTCCCCCACTAATTTTCTCCTTCTTCTCCACCATGGTCCTCCATTAAGTTCCTCCTAATCCTCCTATATGTGCAAACATATGGTATCTGTCCTTCTCTGTCTGACTTATTTCACTCAGCATAATACCCTCAAGTTCCATCCATGTTGCTACACATGGCCAGATTTCCTTCTTTCTCATTGCCATGTAGTATTCCATGGTATAGATAAACCACATCTTGATCCATTCATTGGCTGATGGACACTTAGGCTCTTTCTATGTTTTGGCTATTGTTGAGAGTGCTGCTATGAACATTGGGGTACATGTGCCACTATGCATCAGCACTCCTGTATCCCTTGGGTAAATTCCTAGCAGTGCTATTGCTGAGTCCTAGGGGAGTTCTATTGTTAATTTTTTGAGGAATCTCCATACTGTTTTCCAGAGGGGTTGCACCAGCTTACATTCCCACCATCAGTGTAGGAGGGTGCCCATTTCTCCTCATCCTCGCCAGTATCTAGAGTCTTCTGATTTGTTCTTTTTAGCCACTTTGACCGGTGTGAGGTGGTATCTCAGTGTGGTTTTGATTTGTATTTCCCTGATGAGGAAGGATGCTGAGGATCCTTTCATGTGTCTGTTGGCCATCTGGATGTCCTCTTTGGAGAAGTGTCTGTTCATATCTTCTGCCCATTTCTTCACTGGGTTGTTTTTTGGGTGTGGAGTTTAGTGAGTTCCCCACAGATTTTGGATACTAGCCCTTTACCTGATATGTCATTTGCATCTATCTTTTCCCATTCTGTCGGTTGCCTATTAGTTTCATGGATTGTTTCCTTTGCCGTGCAGAAGCTTTTAATATTGATGAGGTCCCAATAGTTCATTTTTGCTCTTGATTCCCTTGTTTTGGGGATGTGTCAAGTAAGAAATTGCTGCAGTGGAGGTCAAGGAGATTGTTTCCAGCTTTCTCCTCTAGGGTTTTGATGGTTTCCTGTCTCCCATTCAGGTCCTTTATCCATTATGAGTTTATTTTTGTGTATGGTGTGAGAAAATGATCTAGTCTCATTATTCTGCACATTGCTGTCCAGTTCTCCCAGCACCATTTATTAAAGAGGCTGTCTTTTTTCCATTGGATATTCTTTCCTACTTTGTCAAAGATTAGTTGGCTGTACATTTTTGGGTCCAGTTTTCAGTTCTCTATTCTATTCCATTGGTCTATGTGTCTGTTTTTGTGCCAATACCATACTGTCTTGATGATGACAGCTTTTTAGCAGAGGCTAAAGTCTGGGATGGTGGTGCCTCCCGTTTTGGTTTTCTTCTTCAATATTACTTTGGCTATTCAGGGTCTTTTGTGGTTCCATACAAATTTTGAGATAGTTTGTTCTAGTTTTGAGAAGAATGCTGTGCTATTTTGATTGGGATTGCATTGAATGTGTAGATTGCTTTGAGTAGTAATGGCATTTTGACTATATTTATTCTTCTAATCCATGAGCATGGAATACTTTTCCATTTCTTTGTGTCTTCAATTTCTTCCATAAGTTTTCTATAGTTTTCATCATACAGATCTCTTATATCTTTGGTTAGGTTTATTCCTAGGTATTTTATGGTTTTTTTTGTGCAATTGTGAATGGGATCAGCTTCTTGATTTCTCTTTCTGTTGCTTCATTATTGGTGTATAAAAATGCAACCGATTTCTGTACGTTGCTTTTGTACCCTGCAACTTTGCTGAATTCTTGGATCAGTTCTAGTAGGCTTCTGGTGGAGTCTGTCGGGTGTTCTATGTAGACTATCATGTCGCCTGTGAAAAGTGAAAGTTTGACTTCTTCTTTGCCGATTCTGATGCCTTTGATTTCCTTTTGTTGTCTGATGGCTGATGCTAGGACTTCCAGCACTATGTTAAACAACAGTGGTGAGAGTGGACATCCCTGTCGTGTTCCTGATCTCAGGGTGAAAGCTCTCTGTTTTTCCCTGTTGTGGAGGATGTTAGCTGAGGGCTTCTCATAGATGGCTTTTATGGTGTTCAAGTAAGTTCCTTCTATCCCAACCTTCTCGAGGGTCTTTATTAAGAAAGGATGCTGTATTTTGTCAAATGCTTTTTCTGCATCTATCAACAGAATCATATGGTTTTTATCTTTTCTTTTGGTAACGTGATGTATCACACTGATTGATTTGCAAATATTGAACCAGCCCTGTAACCCAGGAATGAATCCCACTTGATCTGGTGGATAATTCTTTTTATGTGCTGTTGGATTTGATTTGCAAGTATCTTGTTGAGAATTTTGCATCTGTTTTCATCAAGGATATTGGCCTGTAGTTCTCTTTCTTTTGCTGGGTCTCTGTCTGGCTTCATAAAATGAGTCCGCAAGTTTTCCTTCGATTTCTATTATTTGGAATAGCTTGAGAAGAATGGGTATGAATTCTGTTTTAAATGTCTGGTAGAATTTTCCAAGGACGCCATCTGGCCCTGGGCTCTCATTTGTTGGGAGATTTTTGATAACTGATTCGATTTCTTCACTAGTTATGGGCCTGTTCAGATTTTCTATCTCTTCCCGTGTGAATTTTGGTAGTGAGTTTGTGTTTAGGAATTTGTCCATTTCTTCTAAGTTGTCCAATTTGTTGGCATATAATTTTTCATAGTATTCCCTAATAATTTCTTGTATTTCTGAGGGCTTGGTTGTAATAAGTCCATTTTATTCGTGATTTTGTCTATTTGAGTGCTCTCTCTTTTCTTTTTGAGAAGCCTGGCCAGAGGTTTGTCAATTTTATTTTTTTTTCAAAAACACAACTCTTGGTTTCATTGATCTGTTCAACTGTTTCTTTGGTTTCTATATTGTTTACTTCTGCCCTGATTTGTATTATTTCTCTTCTCCTACTGGGTTTGGGTGGCTCTTGTTGCTCTGCCTCTAGTTTCTTTAGGTGCAGTTAGATTTTGCACTTGTGCTTTTTCTAATCTCTTGAAATAGGCCTGGAGTGCAATGTACTTTCCTCTTAGTACTGCCTTTGCCACATCCCATAGAGTTTGGATTGTTGTATTTTCATTTTCATTTGTTTTCAGATATTTTTAAATTTCTTCTCTAATTGCCTAATTGGCCCATGCGTTCTTTAATAGGGTGTTCTTTAACCTCCATGTTGTTGGAAGTTTTCCAGACTTCTTCCTGTGATTGATTTCAAGTTTCATAGCATTGTGATCTGAAAGTGTGCATGGGTCGATCTCAATTCTTTTATATTTATTGAGGGCTGCTTTATGTCCCAGTATGTGATCTATCTTGGAGAATGTGCCATGCACACTTGAGAAGAATGTGAATTCCATGGCCTCAGGTGGTAGAGTTCTAAATATATCTGTCAAATCCATCTGGTCCAATGTGTCATCAAGTCCATTGTGTCTTTATTGATTTTCTGTCTATTTGATTTATCCATTGCTGTAAGTGGAGTATTAAAGTCTCCTGCTATTAGCACATTCTTATCCATAAGATTGTTTCTGTTTGTGATTAATTGTTTTATGTGTTTAGGTGCTCCCATATTTGGTGCGTAGGCATTTATAATTGTTAGTTCTTCCTGATGGATAGACTCTGTAATTATTATATAATGCCCTTCTTCATCCCTTGTTACTGTCTTTAATTTAAAGTCCAGTTTGTCTGATATAAGTATGGCTACTCTAGTTTTCTTTTGACTTTCAGTAGCATGATAGATATTTCTCCATCCCCTTACTTTCAATCTGAAGGTGTCCTCCAGTCTAAAATGAGTTTCTTGTAGGCAGCAAATAGATGGATTTTGTTTTTTTATCCATTCTGCTACCCTCTGTCTTTTGATTGGAGCACTTAGTCCATTTACATTCAGTGTTATTATTAAAAAATATGAGTTTAGAGTCATCATGTCCTTTGTGGGATTCATGCTTGTGGTGGTGTCTCTGGTATCTTGCGTTCCTTGCAACATTTCCCTCATAGAGCCCCCCTCAGGATTTCTTGTAGGGGTGGTTTAGTGGTGACAAATGCTTTCAATTTTTGTTTATTTGGAAAGACTTTTATCTCTCCTTCTATTCTGAACGACAGGTTTGCTGTATAGAGGATTCTTGGCTGCATATTTTTTCTGTTCATCACATTGAAGATCTCCTGCCATTCCATTCTGGCCGGCCAAGTTTCAGTAATTAGGCCTGTTACCACTCTGGTAGGTTTCCCTTTGTATGTTATGGCCCTTTTCTCCCTAGCTGCTTTCAGAATTCTCTCTTTGTCCTTATATTTTGCCAGTTTCACTATGATATGTTGTATAGAAGATCAATTCAAGTTACGTCTGAGGGGAGTTGTCTGTACCTCTTGGATTTCAACGTCTGTTTCCTACCCCAGATTGGGGAAGTCCTCTGCTATAATTTGTTCCAGGACTCCTTCAGCACCTTTCCCTCTCTCTTCTTCCTCTGGAATTCCTATGGTATGGATATTATTCCGTTTAATTGTATCGCTGAGCCCTCAAACTCTCCTTTCGTGTTCCTGGATCAGTTTATCTCTCTTTTTCTCAGCTTCCTCTTTTTCCATAATTGTGTCTTCTAAGTCACTTATTCTCATTTCTCCTTCTTCAATCTGTGAATTGGACGCCTCCATTTTATTTTGCATCTCATTTATAGCATTTTTTAATTTATCACAACTATTTTTAAGCTCCATAGTCTTTGTAGCAATAGTTTCTCTGATGTCTTCCATGCTTTTTTCAAACCCAGTGATCAGTTTCATGACTATTGTTCTAAATTCTTGTTCAGTTATTTTGCTTATATCTATTTTGAGCAGTTCTTTAACTGTCAGTTCTTCTTGGAATTTCTTTGGAGGAGAGCTCTTCTGTTTCATCATTTTGGTTAGCTTTCTATCTCTTATTGGTTTTAAAAGCTTGTTATGCCCTTTGCACCTGTGAGTGCTGCTGTACTAAAGATGGTTCTTTGTCTGTCCAGGGCCTGTCCATTCAGAAAGTGTTCTTTGAATGGTATCTTTTGGTCTCTCTTGTTGAGACCTTGGTTACTTTATTTTCCTACTCGTAGTGGTATTTGGGACTCTCCACCATGTGTACTTTGGCTTGTTTCTTGAGGTAGCCCTGGAAAAGAAAACAGACAAACACACAGGGAACAAAGGCACACAAACACACAGACGAATCCAACAAACATGGAAAGCAAAAGGGGAAAAGAAAAAAAATGGAAGGAACACATACAAAAAAATAATAAAAAAGAGGAAGGAGGGAAGACAAATAATAAAAATTAAGATACATGAAAAAGAAAAAGAGAAAAGAAAAAAGAAAAAACCCAATAGGCAAAGGACATCTAAAGCATAGAACCAGAATTCCCAGCTACAAATAAATAGCCGAGTGTATGCAGTGCTGGTGGAAGAGCATATACAAAGAGAGAAATGACAGGGTGGGGAGGAAGCGAAATTGGAAATGAAATGAGCAGACAGAAAGACTAAGAGGCTTAATTCAGAGAGAGAAAGAGGGGAATACGGTTGGAGAGGAGGCGAAAGAAATGACGATAATGCTACTCGGAGAAACTATATAGTCTGATTACTCCAGAAAGAGATAAAAAGGTAGTAGTGGAGGTTTAGAATTTACATCTGGAGAATGGATTAAATATGACTGTTTAAGCAAGCCAGTTACCAGAATTAATCAGGGCAGTGCATCTATGTTCTTCTTGCCCCGGCTCTGGTAAAAAAAAAAAAAAGGCAGCTCTCTAGCTGGGATGGTTGTGGTTTGGTCCAGTGCGTCCAGCGTGGGTCCTGCCTTGGTGGTTGTGGGGAGAAAAGTGTTGGCGCCCCAATCCCTTCTCAAAACAAGCATTGCAAGTCACTCTTTTGAGTGTGGTCTCCCTGTACCCGGGGCATAGCCAAGGTGGGCCTTGCTCTACATCCCAAGCCAGGCCTGTTACCAGATCTTAGTCTGTGCGCCCCTTGAAATTCCCCAAAATATAAACCCGCAGGCTAGTCCCTCAGAGCAGTTTCAAGCCTCTCCCCCCCCCCACCCCGGGGGGTCCAGCCTAACCAGTACAAAGGCTTGGCTTCAGGTGCTGCTCGCGTCCCCTCCAGGTTGAGCAGGCGAGCGAGGAGCAGTTTATTCTGGGGTCGCCTGGGACGAGTGCGTCCCGCCTAGGGTCAGCTGGACAGCAGGAAACCGGATCCCTCTGTGTCCCAAGCAGAGGGTTTTTCTCTTCTCCAGCGACAGGGACAGTGTCTTGAGCAGTTTCGGCCACTCTTTCTTTTTTTCCCTAGACTCAGAGCAGCTCCCCGCAAAGGGGGATCCCCCTCCCTCTGTGTCTCCCGTTCTGGCCCGATTTTATCTTCCCCAGTTCGCACTCACGCTATAAGGTTTTTTCAGCAGACTCTGTCTCCTTTTCCTCCCAAACTCCTGGATTCTGTAAGGGTTCCTATGGCTTCAGGCCTTCTCTGTTTGAGAGATGGAGGTAAGTGAAATGTACGGAGCTCCCTACTTCTCCACCATCTTGCCTCAATCCTCTGGTTTTAAAATGTCAACCAACTGTTGAGATAACCAGCAGACTTGGGAAGGAGAAATGGGCCCCATCTTGCAGATTTCAACATGGGCACCACAATTTCTTTGCAAAGATGCTTAGTAGCCAGAGGAGTGTGTGAGTTTTTTAACTTTCCACTTGAGGGCGCTGTTGTCTTCTGTAAGAGTGAAACCAACCTCCATTTCTCTGGTTGGGTAAGTTATTAAGCATGATGAACTTCAGGGACACCTGGTTTCCATCTTGCCTCCGTGGTGGTTCGATGTCACTCAGAGACTGTTACCCTCAGGCAGCTACCTGGCTGGATGGCTCCTTAATTCAGCCACTCTGCTTTCTCCTAGCTTCTGCGTGTTACTCGTCCATTCTTGGTGCATTGCACTATGATTTTATGAATCTACCAGCTGGCTGGGTCTCTGTACCTGCCCTGTCACACAGCGCCTGGCACATTGATATATTTCCATGTGTGTTAAGCCAATAAAGGGCTTGTAACAGATCACACAAGTTGATATAAGAGAGCAGTTGAATCCTTTCCAAAAAGGAACTTAGAGAGAGATTGAACTCATGGAAGTTATTCTGGCTGTAGTCCAGAGGTGTTTGGGCAGGTCAGGCTTGAATTGCTGTCAAGTATGCCTACTTCTATTTGCCCAGACCAGCATGTGAGCCATTGGAAAAGTGCTGGTCTTGGAGCTTGCTTAGATGTGACATTCCACAGGTCAGCAACTCTTGTTCTTTCTTGAGATTTTCCAAACCAGAAGCCTCTTGGGAGTCATATTAAATTATTCAAAATTAACATAATAAAATAAACCACCACTTCTTAGAGAATAGCCTGATGCCATTAATGACTAGGTTTAAAATTTTCAACTTGTCTTTTTTTTTTTTTTAAACGTTTTATTTATTTCTAGGAGAGAGAGAGAGAGAGAGAGAGACAGTGTGAGCAGGGGAGGGTCAGAGAGAGAGGGAGTCACAGACTCTGAAACAGGCTCCAGGCTCTGAGCTGGCCGTCAGCACAGAGCCCGACGCGGGGCTCGAACCCACGAACCGCGAGATCATGACCTGAGCGAAAGTCGGACGCTTAACCGACTAAGCCACCCAGGCGCCCCATAATTTTCAACTTGTCTTGAGATGATATCACATCAAGATCCTATAGTTCCAGTAGGAAGTGTCAGACTGAGAGAAGTCTGCGGGAAGGCAAGGGAAAAGCCCTGCAGACTCTAGGTGATGCCTTTCTTAAGCTTAACACACTAGAAACCAGAAGTGAGGTCTAGGGCACAGCCGGTTCCAGGAGATGCCTGTTACTTCTGGCCTGAGGAGTGAAAAAGGGAGCTCCTAATGGCCAGGGAACATGAGCATTCCCTGGTTTTCTATCTCTTCTCTTTTTCTGTTCTCTCATGCCATAGCCCCCAGGCAAACCCATGGTGCAGTAGTGACAGTCAGTAATGAAATTAGTAGGAGTCAAAACTCTGAGAAGGGGAACCTTGCTCTTTGATCGGAGGAGCTGTGATCCCAAGAGGGTGAGGCCAACCCCATAGCTTTTCTCTCTCTCTCTGTTCTCCTGCCACTGGGACCTGAATATGAACTCGAACATGGAAGTGGGTGGAAGACTCAAAAGAGAACCCTGGGGAGCTGAAAAGTTCAGGGGAGACTGCAGAGAAGGAAGAGCTCAGGAAGTGACTCTCTCATTGTTTATGAACGTGAGCCCTGCATGTTTGGATCGGGTACTAATTAGCATATCAAAGACTCAGAGAATTAAAGTAATGGTCTACCAGCATACCACCCTGAATGCCAGATCTCTTCTGGTCTTGGAAACTAAGCAGGGTCAGGCCTGGTTAGTACTTGGACGGAAGAACTCAAGTTATGCATAGAGCACCACTCAGCTCCCACAGGGGTCACTGGGAATGCACACCTGAAATGGAACCAAAGGGCAGTATAACTTCATTGAAAACTGAACTGCATTGTAATCATACCGCACAGAAGGTGGGTTGGAATTTGCAGACCGAACCTAACCAGGTTAGGAACCTAACTGCTAAAACAAAAATCTCAACATTTTTTGTAAGACTTAAACGAGATCCAGAGTCTCATAATATAGTACTCAAATTGTCCAGGATACAATCCAAAATTACTGAGCATACAAAGAACCAAAAAATTTTCCATATTTTTCTCAGAAAACACAATCAATAGACACCAATGATGAGATTTTACAAATGTTGGAATTATCAAAGACTTTCAAGCAGCTGTTATAAAGGAGCTCAAATGAGCAATCGCAAACATTCCTGAAACACATGTTAAAATAGAACATCTTCACAAGGAAATAGAAGTTATGCATGGAGATTTTATTTTATTTTATTTTTTTTTTAAATATTTTATTTATCTCTAGGAGAGAGAGAGAGAGAGAGACAGCGTGAGCAGGGGAGGGTCAGAGAGAGAGGGAGTCACAGACTGAAACAGGCTCCAGGCTCTGAGCTGGTAGTCAGCACAGAGCCCGACATGGGGCTCGAACCCATGAACCGTGAGATCATGACCTAAGCGAAAGTCGGACGCTTAACCGACTAAGCCACCCAGGCGCCCCTGCATGGAGATTTTAGAACTGAGAAATACAAAACTATACTAAGAAACCCGCTGGATGGAACTCATTAGCAGAAAGGAAATGACAGAGAAAGAGTGAGTGAACCAGAAGATTGATAAATAAAAATTAACCATCGTACACCACAGAGAGAAGAAAATGAACAAAGTCTCCGGGACACGTAGGACAAGAAAAGGTCGAATGTTTGTATCATTGGAATCCCAGAAGGGGACAAGAAAGAGTGGGATGCTGGAAAAATATTTGAAGTATTTGAATGATTGAAAACTTCCTAAGTTTGGTGAAAGATGCAAACTTACACATTCAAGAAGTTGAACAAATCCCAAACAAAATAAACTAAAAGAAATCCAGACCCGGGGCGCCTGGGTGGCTTAGTCAGTTAAGCGTCCGACTTTCGCTTAGGTCATGATCTCGCGGTTCATGGGTTCGAGCCCCGCGTCGGGCTCTGTGCTGACTGCCAGCTCAGAGCCTAGAGCCTGTTTCAGAGTCTGTGACTCCCTCTCCCTCTGACCCTCCCCTGCTCACGCTGTCTCTCTCTCTCTCTCAGAAATAAATAAAACATTAAAAAAAAAAAAAAGAAAGAAAGAAATTCAGACCCAAACACAACATAACAAATGACTGAGAGCTTAAGACAAAGAAAACACCTTGAAAGCAGCCAGAGAACTGTATAAAGGAAAAGAGTAGAGAGCAATGGAGGAGCTTTTTAAAAGAATGGTCCGGGGGCGCCTGGGTGGCTTAGTCGGTTAAGCGTCCGACTTTCGACTTTCGCTCAGGTCATGATCTCACGGTTCGTGGGTTCAAGCCCCGCGTCGGGCTCTGTGCTGACTGCCAGCTCAGAGCCTGGAGCCTGTTTCAGTCTGTGACTCCGTCTCTCTCTGACCCTCTTCTGCTCACGCTCTCTCTCTCTCTCTCTCTCTCCTAGAAATAAATAAAACATTAAAAAAATAAAATAAAATAAAAGAATGGTCCGGGCAGTCTCTGAGAGGGTTATGTTTGAGCTGAATGAGCTGAAAGGTCTAGTCATACTTTTTTGGAGGAAGAGCGAGCCAGGCATAGTAAGCAGCAGGTGCAGATGCCCTGAGGCAGGACTGAGTTTAGGGTTTCCAGAGAATAGCAAGGAAGACAATAAGGCTGGGGTGTAATGAGTGAGTGAAGGGGTGGTGGTAAGAGACAAGGTCAGAGAGGTGAGACTGATAATGAGCATATTTATGGGGAGATCTTTCCAGCGAGGGCTTTGTATAAGGTAGAGAACCCTGGCAGGTACTTCCTCACCTGGGACCCCCCGCCCCAGTTCTCTAGGACACATCTTAGAGCAGGAGGCAAATAAAACAGATCATTTTAAAAAATCTTTCCAGAACCCAGAGCCCAGGGGAAATTACTGAGGCAACAATTTTTTTTTCTTTTTGCTTGATCTCTGCTTTATTTATCTTCAAAACTCACAATAATTTGAAGTTACTGAAAAAAATACTCAAGATACCTAGAAATCTAGCTAAGTGGTCAAGATTCTTTTCCTTTGGCTCGTCAACCCGAGACAAAATAAAAGATGGTGTTTCTGTGTTGTTGTTTGTTAAAAGAACGTACGTAGAATATCTTTCTCCCATCTTCCCTTTCCTTTATCGTCATCGGCTGAACCTGAGAACAAAGATGCCATTTGGGCTCCATAGGTTGGGGGCCACTGTGTAAAGACTTTCTCATTTTACGAGATATGTTGCAGTCAGATTTTGATAAAGGAAATCTTGGGGAGGTGAATCCTGTCCACTTAGTGACTGCTGGCCTTTTTGAGATTTGAATGGCCACTGGTCAGGCATCTTAAACCAGAGGTCTAGAGGTGTGAGCGAGTGCAGGAGCCAGCAGGAAGTCTGCCATGTCTCAGCCTGGCAAGGAATTAACTCTGGAGAAGGCTTATGCTTCTGCCACTAATTAAGTGTGTGATCTTTTTTTTTAATTTTAAATTTTATTTATTTCTGAGAGAGAGAGTGCATGAGCAAGCAGGGGAGGGTCAGAGAGAAAGAAGACACAGAATCTGAAACAGGCTCCAGGCTCTGAGCTGGCTGTCAGCACAGAGCCCGACGCGGGGCTCGAACCCACGAACCTCGAGATCATGACCTGAGCTGAAGTCGGATGCTTATCCGACTGAGCCACCCAGGTACCCCATTAAGTGTGTGATCTTGAGTGAGTTCATTATCTCTAAGATGGGGATTGGGGTAGGGGAGGGTGTACGTTGGGCTAGGATGAGGGCCGTTGGCCTTTTCCATTTGTAAATTCCAATGGATCCATGAAAAGGAGCCCTTGAGCAGCCTTAATTAGCAGAACTGAGGGTGCACACAGCGGAAGCAGCTGCAGGAGGAGGTGGCCTGGGATGGAGGCCCTGCAAGCTTAAGGGATTCAAGAGGAGCAGCTGGCAAGGGAGAGGGGTCGTGAGGGACACGGGAGGGTGCAGAGGAGAATGGGGAGGAGGCAGGAGGGGAGGAGTGGGGAGGAAGGGAGCATCATGGCTTTTGAGGAGCCGCTGGCTCTTCTGTGACACTTATGCATCTTAGCTGCAGAAGACTGCTCCGATCCCCAAGGAAGGGCCACGGAAGACCTAGGTTCTATGTCCTGGTTCTGAGGTCCCTGTGTCAGCAGGTGGCGTATAGACAAGAACAGTGCACAGCAGTTAGAAGGGGACCAGCCTGGATCCAGTGGTGGCACCAAGAGGGATAGGGAAGAGATGTTTGGGTTCCCCACCCCTGCTCACCATGCTCTATTGGGTCCCCTTAAAGCCCCTGCAAATTACCACACACACTAATTCAATCTAATTTAGACTCACATAGACACAGCTTTCAAATGAGTCTCCAAGCCCGTTCTCTGCCAGCTTGAAGTGGCTCTAGGTAACCTCGTAAGAAGTTCAGAACCAACTGCTTCCATCCTGGCACCACCATATGTGGGCAGAGTGCGTGGCAAGTCATTTAGCCTCTCTGAGCTCCAACTTCCTCTTTGAAGAGTGGGGTCACCGTCGCTGGCAAGAATTGGACAGTGTCCTGAGCTGGTGCCCACGAGGAGCCAGAAGGTGTTCTTTTCCTTTCCCTCACCTGTATTAGGAAGAACTGTGAAAGTCTTTGAAGTGAGCAAGGGGATTAGTGGGTGTCCTTCCAGCGGAACTATGGGCATTTATCTGATGCTGTTGAGGTCTGTGTTTTCTTTCTTTTTCTTTTTCTTTTTTTTAAGATTTTAATGTTTTACTTATTTCTGAGAGAGAGAGAGAAAGAGAGAGAGCATGAGCAGGGGAGGGTCAAAGAGAGAGGGAGACACAGAATCTGAAACAGGTTCCAGGCTCTGAGCTGGCTGTCAGCACAGAGCCCAACACGAGGCTTGAACCCACAAACCACAAGATCATGACCTAAGCAAAAGTCGGATGCTCAACCGACCAAGCCACCCAGGCGCCCCGAGGTCTGTGTTTCTGATGGGGCTACTTTGTAAGCCATAGGAAACTGACAGTCATGTAAATAATTCTTGTCTATAGCAATGTAAGTGAGTATTGTCTCCTAAAAATACGGTGAATTTCTGTCCTGGATAGCAGATTATTCCAAACATTACATTCTATTGGCCTAAATACACAAACCAGTTTTGTGTCTATCAGCAAATTCATTTCAGCACTCTTGATTGCCTCTATGCATGTCCTATGGATTCTCCTTTGAAGTGATATAATATCTTAGTGGTCTCTTTATTAATGAATTAAATGGCCATCTTTGACATGTGTTCATTTATATTCATATGTCTCATGTCTTTATCTTTGAAAATATTTTACCACCCACTTCCCTGAGGATTTATAAATCACTAAATCAGATCAGACCTTTGTCACCCATTCTCCACTGCTGACTTAATGTTAAATTCCAAATCCTTCCCCATCTGGCACCCTAACACACACACACACGCACTCACGCACACATGTGTGCACACTCATCCCCATCTATGCCCAAGATCCCCCACACACCCAGAAAAAACTTGTTTTGTGAGATGCGTATGCTCTTTGCTAAAGATGTGTGCATCTGGGTGTTTAGCCAGGGTTTGGCCCCTGAGATCTGAAGCAGTCTTTGAGACCAAATTGTAGGAACCGAAGGAGGTAATAGCCTCACGAGGGGACAATATAATGTACTGTCTGTTCAGAGTCTAAGTTTTACACTGAATTCTGACTTCAGTTCAAGTTAAAGAATGCAAGGACCTGGAGCACCTGGGTGGCTCTGTTGTTTAAGGGTCTGACATCGGCTCAGGTCATGATCTCACAGTTTGTGGGTTCAAGCCCTGCGTCAGGCTCTGTGCTGACAGCTTGGAGCCTGGAACCTGCTTCGGATTCTGTGTCTCCCTCTCTCTCTGCCCCTCACCACTTGTGCTTCCCCCCACCCTAGTAAACCTTAACAAAATTAAAAAGGAAAAGAATGCAAGGACCCAGTCTTCCTGAGGACTTTCCTGGTGTCCCACTGCCAAGAAAGATGGCACTGTGTGCCTGGGGGGTGACCCTGGGCTGAGTACGGCCCATCCAGGACCAGTTATAGATCTCCCAGCATTCTTTCCAATGTCTGTTCCCTTTGGGGCTGCATGTCTTGCTCCATCAGGCCACCTGGGGCCCTTCCTGGATAAGAACCCGAGGTTTCTGGAGGCCTCGGCCAGGAGGCATGGAAAGGCTGCACTGTGGGTGGCTGGTGTTAGATTATCTGTGGGTTCCTCCGGAAATAGTTTCTCTTACAAGACCCCTACAAGACACCCGCCAGGAGCGGTCCAGGAAAGGAGAGCTCCTGCGCTGGATGGCTACCAGGATCGCCCGGCGTGCCCTGAAATCTGTTTCTGAAATATGGTGAGATGCAAAGGAGTGTAATCGCAGGCTCCACTCTAGACCACTGCACCTCCAAGTGTGGTTGGACCCGCGGCACTGGTGTCACCTGGGAGTGTGCTCAGGCTCAAGGCCAGACTTGCTGAACCAGAAGGTGCGGGTTACCAGATTCCCTGGTGATTTATATGCACTCCAGAATTTGGAAGGGTGCTGGAGGTCACACTATTAGAAGTGATCAAGTCAGTAAATCTCGTGAGCTGGGGAACTGTGGGCCAGTCCTTTCCACCTCTCAGAGCCTGTTTCCTCATCTCTAAAAGAAGGACAATAGGGGCACCTGGTGGCTCAGTCAATTAAGCAATCTGACTGTGGCTCAGGTCATGATCTCACGGTTTGTGAGTTCGAGCCCCACGTCGGGCTCTGTGCTGCCATCTCAGAGCCTAGAGCCTGCTTTGGATTCTGTGTCTCCCTCTCTCCCTCTGTTCTTACCCCACTCATGCTTTGTCTCCCTCTCTCTCTCAAAAATAAATAAAAACATTAAAAAAATTTTTTTTTTAAATACATAAAAGGACAATAACCTCTGTGCCACAGGGCCATGGAGAGGTCAAAGGTGTGTGAAAGCATTGCTCCAGAATTCGGTTGAAGGCCAAGAGAGCCCCAAAGAAACCCTGATGTGGGATGGGGTTGGTACCTCCTGTGGGAACGGGAAGGTGGAAGGCCACCCATCCCACGCTGCCTTTCTGCTCTTTCCCCAGACAAATGAGTGTTCACCACAAGCAGCACACATTCTTTTCTTGCAGTGGAGCGCAGCTGGGGCCCCAGGCCCAGGGTGGCCAGGGCTGCGCCACGGAGCTGACCCAGAAGGCCCTCCCACTGGCCGTTTCGCCTGCAGCAGCGGTATCTGCCCCACGCCCGGCCCTCATTTCCCAAGCCCTGTCTGGGACCAGCCA
Organism: Hyaena hyaena; assembly: GCF_003009895.1. Classification (NCBI taxonomy): domain Eukaryota; kingdom Metazoa; phylum Chordata; class Mammalia; order Carnivora; family Hyaenidae; genus Hyaena; species Hyaena hyaena. Next base: position 2,704,789 of record NW_024080677.1, on the reverse strand, counting down.
CTGCCAGGATTTGTCCTTGGGCACCATGTCTCGGTCTGCCCTCCTTGAAGCTTCTGGGGATTTAATGGAGTCCTTTGCACTGAGCAGACACCGGGAGCTAGGGCGCAGGATGAAATCATTTTAATAGCATAGCAACACTTTAGGACCAGGTGCCCCAGATGAGGGGAACCGTTTGTCTTCCGCTCGCACAATTCTGGCGAGGGGTGAGGTTGCACCGGACACACGTATGGACATATTTTTCACATTGAAAACTTAATAAATAGATACTTAAAATGTCACAGAGACAATGGGTTGTGAGTGTGATTATTTTCGTATTCTGCCTCCTCTGAACCAGGAGGTTGCTTCCTGGGGTGCAACCAGGTAGAGGGCCCTTAGGATGGATATTCATACTCCTCAGCACTGCGCCGGCCGAAGTCCATCCAGCCCATGTAGTCTCGGTCGCTTATCCTGTGACTGGGGTCCAGGTTTTGCAGGTTCTTGATGATGGACATTCGGCCAGAAGGAGCTACAAAGGGCAGGGAAAAAGGAAACATGGCCATTATATCTAGGAGCATCACCAATTCAATCCGTAAAGGAGAACAATGGGAAAAGCCAGACAATATGTAACATGCACTTTCTTAAAGGTATCAAAGAGCTATCAAGTAGTGGGATTGTTGGGCCAAAATCTAAGAGAAGGGAAGGACCCGGGTGTGTGTAACCAGAGGGTCATATTTGCTACCTAGGGTCATGGTTTCCAATCTGTAAGGATTTAAGTGTATTCACTGACTGTGGCCTTTCACGGCTGGGACCTGCCTACTCTTTCTACTCCATAGGGGTGTTTTCTCTTACATAGCTGGCCCTCAGCAGACACCAAACAAGGGTTTTCTTGGTCCTTACCCATTTCTGAAGTTCACTCCTTAATATCCTGAGCATACCTGACTCTTGTTAAGGTGACACAATTACAATATTTTGATATGTTAGAAGGTTTAAAAAAATGGAGTCAAAGGGGTGCCTGGGTGGCTTAGTCGGCTAAGCGTCCGACTTTCACTTAGGTCATGATCTCGCGGTTCGTGGGTTCAAGCCCCGCGTCGGGTTCTGTGCTGACTGCCAGCTCAGAGCCTGGAGCCTGTTTCAGAGTCTGTGTCTCCCTCTCTCTCTGACTCTCCCCTGCTCACGCTGTCTCTCTCTCTCTCTCTCTCCTAGAAATAAATTAAAAATATATATATATATATAAAGGAGTCAAGTCCCATCACTAGACAAATACTGCTTAAAAATTAATTTGAAAGCTACCTTCCTTTTTTAAAAAAAGATATTGAGAAAAAGGCACACTGTCAGATTAAAATCTTAGGTCAGTAACACTGACAGAGAAGAGTGGGCAGAGAGGCAATAAGGAAGTTATTTAATTCAGCCCTTTTGACCAAACTGCAATAACTGAATGAGAAATGGGCCTTTTGGGATAGGAGTTGAGTCCTCAGGAACAGGATGATTCTCGCATAGAATTCTTATTGAGGGAGGAGGACACAAAGGAGCAGTTTCTTTGGAGACATAGTCTTAGCCCAAGGGTCACAGACAGTGGCCTCCTGGGTATGAAATCAGTAGAATGCCTTCTTCTGTGCAAGCCAAGAGGCAAGTAAGTCCCTTAGGGACCTCGAAAGGCAAAGCCCAGGGGACTTTTAAGAGCACGGTGGTGGAAGGCCAAATCACAGTTCCTATTGGATCAGGACACTGCGTCCCCACTGCTTGTGACTCTGGCATCCAGCCTTTCTGTATGAGGCTGCCCTTGCCAACTTCTGTCCACAGGCTTCAAAGAGTCAGACTATGGCTTATTTATTGATAAATGACCCTGCAGAAGTAGGTCCTCTGTCCCATTGGATAACCAAGTAGAGCTAGCCAAATTAAAAACCAGAAACAATCCCCACCTGTTCTTCTCCACCCCCCCTCCCCCAATCCCTTCCCAGCCTTGGAATCCAAGAGTCAATCCAGCGCATTCCAGCCCCTTGCAGACATCTCCAGCCTATGCACAAGGAAAAGAGCCCTGGCTATGAAGTAATTGCTCAACATCTTTCGGGTAAAATATTAGTCCTCTCATTAAAAAAAAAAAAAGTGCAGTCAAGTTATTTGTACACAGTCATGGAAATATGGCCCACCTATCTGCCTGCCGCTGATGCACACCCCCATCAAAGGCTGGGCACAGCCCCAAGTTCTAGTTAATGAAGGCAAAGCGGCAGCTTCGATGGGCACAAGCAGCCTGGGTTGCTGGGTGGGGGCACTAAGTTAAGCCTTGGTGGCTGTGCTCCTTACACACCTCGATTTCCCCTTCCACACACAGTTCTGCGCTCATGGTGTGTGCATCTACCAGAGTCCTCACTCACTTCCCCAGTGTGGATGAGAATAGAGACTTACGACTGGTTTATGGAATGGAAGTGAAGGGCCCGCTCCCTTAAACCTGAAAACCCTGAATGGGACGCAGAATAGCTTCTGGACCCCCTGGGGAGGGCAGGGCCTGAGCAGACTCTCAGGTGTGCAAAGTTGGCCTCGATATGAGATATGCAGAGTTAGGCAGCTTTTGCATTCTCCTAGAGCCCCAGCTGCCGCCGTGAAGAATAGTGGGACTTACCACACAGGCTGCCGATGCAGGCTAACCACACAGAGGTTAAAGATGTGGCATTAGCGCTTTGCTGGGTGTGGGGCAGGTATGTACCCAATGCGCCCATGCTCCCTCAGTAGAATTGCTTCTCCTTATCACTGAAAACTTTGCAGACAATTCCTAATGATCAACTCTTAAGCACTCCTCTAAGAGTGCAGTATCGTGTTCAGAGTCTGTAAGCACAATAGTTGAGTAAATGCCCAGCATGGTCTCAAAATATGTAACATATTCAAAGAAACTGTCGAGGTGTAAATATCCCCCATTTGTATTTGTCAAACAGAAGGGTGTGATTGTTGACAAGCTGGTATTTGTGGAGGGTGTCAGCAGCCAGAACATGTAGAGGCTGCCTTTCTCACATGGGTTCGTTCGGTAGCACAGGCCAAAGGCAAAGGGAGAAGGTAGCTGAGAAGAGGTGCCAGGAAGAAATTTACAGCTAAGATTTGTAGCTAAGGCCACTGTCAAGTGTCCGCTCTGGGGAAATGGTGTGGCAACTGGCTTCTTTCCTGGACCTGTTTCTGGTGGCTCCTTCCCGAAGGTGGGGAGGCAGCCCCAGGTTATGGATGAATGAAAACCCTACGCTATTTCAGACTGGTTTGACTGAAGCTCAGCCAACATCCAAGGACAGACATGAAATTATTTTGATGCTGACAATCAGTAGGAACTCAGAAAGTTTTCAGACTTCCTCTGTCATCTGACTAGTATTTCCACATCTCTCAATTTAATTAGCTAGAGAGCAACACAGAAGATGGGTAGCTGGGACAATTTCTCAAAGAGAGGACAAATGTCACACATCATCTTTTGTGTTGTTTTATTTTCCTTCTGAATTCCCCTGGGTAAAAAGTCCCAATCTTACCTTCATATGAAACCATCAGAGACTCTGGAGAGCTGAGCCCATCATTTCCTCCTTTTCTAGTCAAGCCACGAGCTAAGGTCCAAATCCAAATCCAGGCACATGGGAGGGTAAGGGAGCCTCATGGAAAAGGAGCCCACTTCCCACCCCTCTCAGTAGCATTTTCTATGGTTTACTGTCCAGCTGCATTGGTCCAGTTCAGCCCACTGCCTCATAGCCTGTGGTCACCATCAGTGTCACTATGGATCAAGTTGATAGAAAAAAACTGCCCTGGTCCCAATCATGATTCCTAAGGAGCCTACAGATGAATGAGCCTCCTTCTGATTCACACAAAGATCTAGAAGGGACCTAGGGGAACTCCAGCCTCATTCCTGCTTTCCAGATAGACAGGCCCAGGAAAGGGTCAGGGCTGTCAGGACGGGCACTCAGCTAGTGAGCCCCCGAGTCACCTTCTTCCTGCAGAAAGACTTTGATGCTGAGAAATCCGTGGCTTGCAGTCTCCTGCTGCAATTGGGGCCATCTCTCCAACAGCAAAATAAAAACAAAAAATAAAATAAATATAATAAATAAAATTTAAAAAAATAAAAAAATAAAGCAGGTCACTTGGGTGATCAGTTTAAATTACTGCCAAGGGGAACTCAAAACCGCGCCTGATTCTTTCCTCCGGTTACATTCTTTGGGGAAACCTGACACACTGTCACTTCTTTTTAAACTGTACTCAAACACTTTTTCAGCATTCTTTCCTGCCATAGGGTTTTTCAAGTGTTAGTATATGGGTGGCTTCTGGTTCCTCTGCCTTTATCGTGGAGGGTATGTAGTAGATCTGCAAACCTTTTTTAAGTCAGTAATTTGCTCAGTAATCACCTTCTAATGTCTTCATAATATAGTGTTGAGCTTAAACGGCAACCCGTACCAAAAATTAGTTTCAATAAAGCTTTTTAAAAAGGTTTTCCCTAATAAGTGTAATCTGCCACACTAGCTCTCAGTTGGCTACAAAGGACGTCCAGGAAACCATACTGCCGGGTGCAGTACAATTCGGAAAAGAAAGCGAAAAACGTTTCAGCTTTAACGCGCAGCCTGGGGTTCTTTCCGAGGGGTTACCCACCTCCGTCAGCCAGCCAGACGCTAGGGAGGAAGGTCGGGGTTGGGAGCCCCGCGCGGAGGCTAAAGGGAGGGATGAGGACCCTACAGAGGAAGGAGCATCCGTACCTTTCCGGGCCTGCTGGATGTATCTGGCCAGCAGCGCGCCCAGGTGCGCTCGGGGCTCGCCGTCCACCTTCTGCACGGCCCGCAGCTGCCTGCGGGGCGCCTCCTCCTCCGGCTGCGCCCCTGGGCGCGCTGGGTCCGCTGCAGGAACGGGCTGCGCCAGGGTGCCCGCCGCCAGTACAGCCATCAGCACGCACAGGCACACGCCTCCGTTCATGGCTGCGGAGAGCAAAGCGGAGGGGACATGAACGAAAAGGTGGGACACCGCGGCGACTCGCGGAGGGTCAGGGCACCTGGGGTATGGAAAAGGGGGCTCGTTCCGAGCGCGCGGGGCTCCGGAGCCGCCACAGCTGTGCAAGCACTAGGGCTCGCCAAGCCCCGGCAAGCGCCCACGGGAGCCAAGTGGCCACAGCACACGTGTCCAGGCGCACTCCTGTCTTTTGGGTGAACCACACCCGGTGCCCGGGCATGGGAGAGAGACCCTGTCTTCTGCCCTGATTAGCAGAAGGAATATCTTGTTTTCCCTTAATGTCAGAAAGGGCTGTTAGAACGGCTGTCTTCTCACTGGAAAAGCAAGAGATTAAAAATGGGGAAATTAGCTGCAGAGAAGACTCCGTGGGAGAAATGAGATCCTCGATAGTTAAAAAGCTTTCATAAATGGTGAAAGCACAGTTTAAAAGGTGGGAACAATAAATAAAACCCACCCTTACAAAGTTTCTTTAAGGTGTAATGGGAATTGGCAATAAACAAGAACTACACAAAACACAAGAACGGCTTTTCAAAATCAGAAATATGCGCTCGACCTTCAGTCACTGGCAAAACTCCTCTGCGTCTTAGATCCATGAGCAGATAATACTTGCACGTTTCTATCCCCAAAGCCCTGAATTTCTCTGCAATGTTTAGAAAATGAATTTAAATCTTAAAACCTCTCGGTAATTTATTTGAAGAGATCGCAAAGTACCTGGCGCTTCTGTGTCCCATCTAGCAAATCCCAATTTGCTCGCTAATCCTGGCAAATCGATATTCCAGCATTGCGTGCCTGGGAGAACAAAGCAGGCGCTAGGAAGTCTCAAACTAGTCTACCCACCCAGACCTCCTTGTTGTTTCCGACCTCAAGCAGTATCTTTCGAGCTGTCGGAAAGAAGACACCGAAAACAGAAACACGCAAAGGGCACACAACTGAAGACAGCATCCTTCAACCAGCTTGACACTCGGGTCCCCCGCGGGAGAGCGCGCAACCTACCTTCAGCGGGCTTCGCGTTCCCACCGGAGCTGCGGGGAGCCGGGGAGCCGAGCCAAGTTCAAGGTGGGCCGGCGGGAGCCTGCTTCTTAAATAGCCCCTCCCGGCGCTGTTAGCCAGTCATCTATTTACCCAGCCTTGACGCAGACGGGCAGCAACACGTGCTCCGGGGCGGCCACTGGGGCGACAACCGATTGAAGTGGCTCCTGGGAGAGAGGGGGCAATGGCTCAGTGGAGTCGGCTCAGCCCCTCCCAGGCGGGGTGTCCGGTGTCCGCCCCCCTCCCCACCCCGTCGGGGGAGGGGGCTTCCCCTCCCAGATCTGTCCCACTCTCTCTCCCTTCCTCATTCCAGGGTGGGAAGCATCTCCTCCAGGATGGTTTGGTCTGCTTTGGGGACCGTAGGCGCTGGCCGGGGAACCGAGGGCGCGGCGGGAGGGGTGGGCTGGGTGCGTGTCAGCAACGTGTAATTCTGAGCCGGAGGGTCCCGGGGCAGCTGGCTCTGGAGTCCCACACCTCTGTTCACGCAGCTGTAAAGTGCGGGTGACACCGCAGGACTCTGGTCAGTTTGGGAAAGGGCTGTGTTTTCCTCCGGGGCTGAATTCGCTCCTGCTCGCGGCGCGCCCGGCTCTCGGTCGCCGACCAGCGGCGCCAGCGAGCGTCCTGAAGAGCGGCGTCTCCGCGTTCCCCTCCGCAACGGCAGGCGCCCCTCGCACCCGCCCGGGCGCAGTCTCGGCCCCAGCGGGGGCAGGGGAGGCACTGAGGCCGCCTGCGTCTTCCCCGCGCGATCGCGCCCCTGGCTCGCGTGCGAGGTGCCCGGCGCCAGCGCGCCGCGGCGGCCAAACCCATCGCCGACCCGCAGCCGTTTGCGCGGGTGCTCGAGTTTGCCGCGTCCCCGCGGAAGGCACTGCCAACCTCCTTTCACAGCCCGCAAACAGAGGCGCGGAGAGGAGCTGCCCCGAGCCGAGGCCCCGCCGCCTGCCCCGGGCCGCGTGACGCACGGGAGGCCTCCCAGCCTGAGACCCGGGGGGTCGCATCTACCCTCGCCCCGTCCCGGGACCCTCCATGCCTCCTCCTTTCCCTCGGAGGATTTGGAAGTGCTTCTTTCAAAACTGGCATCTGTACTCCGTTGTGGGGTTCTGGAGACTGCGGGACAGGGAGGACCCTTGCGCAGTGGTCGGGTGCCGGGTGGCTGGGGGAGCTGGGCGGGGAGACACTTCTGGGTTGCATCCCCCCCCCCCTTTCTAAACTCTAGACGCTGCTGTGTTTCTGCAACCTAAAGGAAACATTTTTGAAAAGGCAGCAAGTAAATTGTTTTCCCACGAATCTGCTAAGGTTTGGGTAGCTCAGTTGGAGAAACTAGTTTTATTCGTGACATGGCCAAGACATTTCTGGGAACATGAACTTGTTATAAAACAGAATCACATAAAGGGCTTTTTCAAACATCCCTAGAGTTTCTGATTCCGAGGTGAGGCCCAAGAATCTGCATTTCTATCAAGTTCCCCATGATGCGCCTGCCGGTGGGCCCTGGAACATACTTTGAGAACAAAGGCTATAGAATTTCCCTAGGGTAAGCCAGTGACTTAACTCTCTTCCTTCCATGCGTTTCATTAATAATTAATATTTACTGAACACTTGCTTTGTGCCGGGCATTGGGAATGCAGTATAAACAATGATGACAATATAATGAGGGAGCAGAAAAAAACAAGTAAACATACATACACCCCCCCTGGTGATTCTGGTGTATTTGGGGGACACTCTAGGTGGTGGATGATGGCAGAGAAATGTTTTAAAGAGGGGGAACAAAGGAAAGAAGCTGCAGATTCAGAAAGAAGAGTCTGGTTGCGATGTGAAAGGTGTTCCAAGGGAGGGGAGGCTGTAAGTCAGGATCTGTTAGGAGGACCAGGAGGCATCAAGATAGATTTATATTTAGGACGATAACACATTATGAAACTCAACTATTATGAAACACACTAAACATTATGAGAGTACTGTGTCCATCCGAGATAATTCAGAAAATAAGTAAAAGTAGAGAAAAAAGAAAAAGTCCTATCACCCAGGAATAGCCGCTGTTAACCTCTTGGTGTTTGAGAAACCTGTGGAGGCAGTGAAACTGTGTGACTGACGTTGACCTTGAGGCTCCGTGTTGCGAGCCAGGGGAGGAGGGTGTGGAGTATTACCCAAGACAAGGAATTCCGGTGTGAGAGCAGGTTTGGGATATGAGGGTGAGGTAGGTAATGAGTCTAATAGAAGATTGAACTCACTGCTTGTGCCTGGACGGTCCAGGAGCAGGTTGAGAATGAGCCCTGGGCTTTGCCCTCTCTGTCCCCCACCTGTCCGACCCTCACCCCCTTCCCACTAAGTGAGACTCACCAGCTGGGGCCCAGAACGTGGAGGGTCCTTCCCATCATTCAAGTGGCTGAGAGCATGACAGTCGTATCCAGATATGGCATTTGAGAGGGAGCAGTGGTGAAACTTAACTGGTTTTAGAATCTAGAAATTTTCACCTGATTGTGCTGAAAAACAGTTAAGTGAAGTCCTGTTTAGAGTTAGGGAGGTGTCTCCAGCGAGTGGCCCTTGCAGCACAGGAAATCACTTCGATGAAGGATGTTTAGCCATGGGAAGGAGCTCAAAGACATATGTCCATTTTGCACTTGTAGAAAACTCAGTGGAATTTCCAGGGACATACTAGAGCCTCCTAATTTATTATTCACAGGATTTTAAACTGAAAAACCACGAGGAACAGTAGTTGCTGGGGAAACCGGCTGCCAGTGTCCTCAGGCCCATGGCTTGGCTCACTTCCCTTTGTAGAAGGTTTTAAAAGAAGCTTCTATGGTTAGACCCAGGAAAAGTCAACAAACAAATTCAAGTTCAGTGATCCTGTTCTGTGATCCTGCCAATCCAGCCTCCATCTGGAGCGGGGGCCCCATAAACGGCAGAGGACACAGTGTGTCCCTCAGTGGCCTCAGCCCCCAGCAGAGACACATCCCACCCTATCAGCCCACTTGGTGCCTAGTGCAGGACACTTAGTCTCCTTTGAATTAGTGCTTGAGGCCAGAGCTGCCCCAGGACAACCTTACTGGGGAAAGCTCTTAGTTTTCTAGGTGTCTGGCAACCCTCCGGATAGACAAGCACATAATGTTGAATGATGCACTAGATATTCAAGTAAGTGAATAAAGCCTGTCGATAATGTTGCGAACCTGCATTTTGTTTTATTTGGAATTATAACAGGAGATAGCCGTGTTCTGAAAAATAGTACACCGAGTCCCAAGGTTTCTTGTGGTATTGGAGCCTCATCTGCATACCTGTACTGGCTCATAAATCTAGCTGTCATAAAAAATCCTTATATCATTTAACCTTTAGTTCAAACAATCAATGCAAAGAAAAAATGTCTACAAAATTCAGTTGCAAAATGTATTACTTAAGTCCAAACTGATTCATTCTAAGTAAGTGCAAACATCTGACAATTTCCTCTTTCGGTTAGCTGTGCCTGACTATTTACATATTGAGACACATACCATTTTATTCTAAATTGCTTGTATATTATGTACTGTACTTTCTATCTATAGTGTGTTATATTTGGGGCATTGTATTGATTTTTAAAATATTATGTGGCTAAGTGTATTGTAAGAGTTAAAAATGGTATTTCAGGGCAGTCGAGGAAGAATGTGAAATACCTTTTGTCCAAAGTGGGTGTTGAATCACATGGGGTTGGGATTCAGGACTTAAGAACTTGGACGATTAAAGCCTAAGTGTGATGTTTTTTGCTATCCTAATTCAATCAGGGGAAAGTAAGAGGGGAAAAGTTGGGAGCAGGGATTGAAGGCAGGGACCCTAGAAAGATGGGGTGGAGTATGTAAGTGTGTGGAGGGCAGGGCCTCAGGATGTGGTGGAGACAGAGATCGTAAGTACACATTTCTTCCTCCTCACCTTGCTACTGACTAATGGTCCTGACCACACCATCCAACCTGCACTCACTTCTGTGGACAAGCCCGAGATCCGAGCATGGACAGGGAGGTCCCACATTCCAGTGTGGAGGTGGGCAGATATTCTGGGTTTTAGGAAAAGCAAGTCTGGGCTACTTTGCTCAGGGATAATGTTGAGCAATGTCCAAAAGGCATGTTGGTGGGAAAGGTAGTCCAAAGAAAAAGGGAAAATCATTTCACGCTAAAAAGCAGTGATATTTGAACTGCAGGAGTTTGTACCATAAATGCAAAAAGTTCTATTTAGATTTTCATTCCTTAAGGAATAGCGCAATCCTGTGGCATGTGCAACAAAATGTTAAAAACTGGCAGCCTAGAAATGAGGGATCTGTGCATATATTTTCCTAGCACCCGGGTTGATGAGTGAAGGAAAGAGTTTGTTTACCAGCTTCTGTAACTTCCCCAGAGATGGCTGGCAACAGACGGGCCTCCAGCTGAGCGGGGAGCTTTGAGGTGCCGGGCCCAGGGGCTGCCGAAAGACTTGCAAAGGAGTGAGAATGTGATCTTATCTGCCAGATTGTGTTTCTTATGTAAGTTTCTGGAGCTGGGTGTGGAAAGGAAAAAGAGATTCAATCTTTGAGCAAGAATGTTGGCTTATACTTTGGGTCCATCTTGCTTCGGGTTCCCCACCCCCCAACACAGACCCCAAGACAGACCTGGATGCAGGTAGTGTGTTTAGGAGAGCATCTCAGACTGCTGAACGGAGAAGGTTGGAAAATGAGTCTGGGAAGAGAGAAAAGTCAAGAATATGTGGCTTAATGAGGAGGTTATTGATGAGGGAAACTGGGACTCTGTCTAGCTGGGGCCCTTCTGAATAGGAAGGCCCTTCTGCATAGGAATCACCTTTCACCACTGTACCATGGAAGCATTAATCCATGGCTCCTGTGTCCTATTATTTGAGGTTCTGTGATGGGTTGGGGGCAGGGGAGACATAACATAGGCAGAGAATAGAGATGCAAGTACTCGATGTGGACAGCCACCAGCCTGTAGGGAACTGTCCCCAGCAGCTGCTGAGGGGTGTAGGTGGGCTGAGCGGATGTGGGTGAAGCATCCACAGTGTCTCCTGTGGCCCCTAAGTGCAAACCTGAGGAAAGATCCTGTTACATTCCTGAACTGTAGAAACACTCAAGTCTTCCTATTGTGGGGAAAGTGTGCACCAATGGGTACAAATATTTTGTCTGGGGAAATGTTCAAGAAACAGTCTGTCTTTCTAAATTTTTTAATGTCTTTTATTTTATTTTGAGAGGCAGAGACAGAGTGTGAGCAGGGGAGGGGCAGAGAGAGAGGGAGACACAGAATCTGAAACAAGCTCCAGGTTCTGAGCTGTCAGCAGAGCCCAATGCGGGGCTCGAACCCACGAACTGTGAGATCATGACCTGAGCTAAAGTCGGAATCTTAACTGACTGAGCCACCCAGGCGCCCATCAGTCTGTCTTTCTTATGGTGAGTACTGTGACCTTTCTTCTGACCCTGGGAACTTCATAAGTCCTGGGCCTCCTGCTCATGGTTTGTGTAACCCAGAGCAAGCCACTTTGGTTTCATGACCCTGTGTTTGCACAACTGTTAAACAAGGCACATAGCAATCACTTCCTAGAATGGTGTGAACTCTCAATGGGATAAACCTTAGTGGAGTGACGTGAGTCGTTGGGGACAAGAAAACATGTATTTTCAGCCTTTTCCCACATTCAGCTCTTCTTGGAACATAAAGTCTTGTCTCAGGACTAGATACTGATGGGAGGATGGAGTAGAAGTGAGAGATGTTTTCGGATTGGGTCACTAACACAGATCCGTGTCAAGCCTCCTGAGTTTTATCACTCACTCCCCTTTCTGTGAACAGTGGCTCCTCTGAAGTCAAAGTGGACGAAGAATCACACTAAAAGCTCAAGTTCTGGGAGGTTTATTCTGAGCTCCCCATGGATGACCCTTGAAGAACAAGATGCTAATTTTAAAGAGAAATCACGAATGCAGAGAGCAGGAATGAGAGCACAGCTCTTTCTTGGCAACCCTAGTTGCCGCAAGAGTTGCCAGGCTGCTAAAGGCATTCGCTTGTGCTGTACACACAACTGGGGAAATCAGAAGCGAGAAGCTGGGTTTGTCATCAGCCAAAGCCCTGGAACTCACAAAGCAATATGCTTTCCTTGGGAAGATACAGATGGGTCTAAAGGATTCATCTAGAGAAATGCTGCTGGTTTCATGATATGGTTGTGGTTCTTTTTCTTCCATCTGTAACTGTTCGTTTTCTTGCTTCATTTCATTTCATTTCATTTCACTTCATTTCATTTCATTTCATTTCATGTCTTTGTTTTATTTTATTTTATTTTATTTTATTTTATTTTATTTTATTTTATTTTATTTTTTAAAAGGACAGTACAGGGGTGCCTGGGTGGTTCAGCCGAAGCTCCCAACTTCGGCTCAGGTCATGATCTTACAGCTCTCGATCTTACAGCCCTGTATCAGGCCCTGTGCTGACAGCTCAGAGCCTGGAGCCTGCTTCAGATACTGTGTCTCCCTCTCTCTCTCTGTCCCTCCCCTGCTCACACTCTGTCTCTCTCCCAAAAATAAATAAACATTAAAAAGACAATGCAGTAGACACTGTAACTGGAAGGAACTTGCCTTCCCAGGGCAGGCCTATATTAATATAGATGCTTTATCAGATGTCATGGGTGCCTTGTGTGTCAGTCTGCCTTCAGCTCCTAGCCCCTGTGACTCTTTGCTGGAGTGTTCTCCCTGGGGATGGGAGGAGTCTGCTCTGCCACGCAGAGGTGGGCTTCAAGTGCTGGGGGTTAATGGTCCCCAGGAGCAGCCCTCAACCAGCAGCTGAAGGAAAGTGATGAACACATCCCTCGCTCTCTCTCCTAAGCCATGTTCTACCCTGGCTGCCATAGGTCCCCACCAGGTTTCAGCCCCAGTGGCCTTGGTGGCACCATGCTAACAACGCACCTCTCAGTGGCTGCCTTCCTTGCTCCATTTCACTTCCTTATTTCCATCCCCTGTGTTGTCGGGGAGCACCTCCCAAATAAACCACTTGCCCTCAAAGCCTTTGTTCAGGTCTACTTCTGGGAAAACCCAAATTATGATAGTCGAATTTTCAGCTTCCATCCATCTGAGCCATATTTCAGAGTTAAAAATATTCCTCATGCTTACCTCTGTCATGGGCAATAAACTCCCTGGGGAACCGTGTGGTTAAGAGCCCTGCACAGTCCTGGGAGACTGCGGTAACTAAGGGATGGCGTTGGCCTCAAGGAGTTCACTAGAGGCTCACATATGGATGTGGACTGTAGGGTTTATCTTAATGGGTTGCAGAAATGTCCTTTCACACAACTCAGCAAAGCATTTGCTGCATGCACGGTGGCCTCACCTTGGCGTTGGGACTTTCAAACCACATGAGAAACCCCAAGTGTACATTTCCTTGAGTTTGAATCACTTATTTTGGACTCTTTCTTCTTAGGGTAGAGTCTGTTGATTGATCCCATGCTTCAGAATCATCAGGGGTGCTTATTAAAAAGGCAGAGTTTGGGGCTTATCTTAGACTCCATGCATCAGAACCTCTGAAGGTGGGCCAAGGTGTGCTTTTTAACAACTTCCTGACATGTCTTGCCTGGGCTCCCCAGAAGCGGACCTGGGTAATGCACCTGGTAGGTGAGGGGAGCAGCACAGGAATGGCGGAAGCCAAGGCAGGGTGCATCCCAGACAGAGCTCCATAGAAGTTAGGCTCCATTTGGTCCTGCAGGAGACCACTGGCATTTAAATTACATCTCAGTTATGTCCCTACCTGAGGCAAGGGGCTGAGTTTTGTTCTCTGACTGTCAGCACAGAGCCCAATGCAAGGCCTGAACCCACAAACCATGAGATCATGACCTGAGCCAAAGTTGGATGCTTAACCAACTGAGCCACCAGGTGCCCCAACAGGCTATTCTTTTTAAGCAGCTGCCTTGGTGTCAAGTACTAGGACTGTCCTGGGAAAACCAGGATTATTATTATTACCTTTGGGTGGAGGGGAAATTATGTCTACGTAAAATTAATGAACCTTTGAATCATTATAAAAGGGAAACAAGAATGGATGGAAATGTAGGAAAGGGCGGGAGGGGATGCCAGACGGTACCAAGACTTGCTTCACCTCCCTGGCTTGGCACACATCTGCATTTGTTCCCCCAGCAACCACCTGTCAGGAACACTCCTGTGAAGGACTTGTCATTGAAGCTTCTGTGTGGCCATGGCCTGATCATTGCTGGGAATGAAGACACGCTCTTCCTTTCAGGGAGAAGTTACAAACGCTAGACTTTCATCTGGGGCAGGGACCAAACATCTGATGGTTTGTTGCCCAACTTGGAAGGCTTCAGCAATGGAAGTCTGGCTGCTGGGCTATTTGCATGTCTGTCAGGGCTTCGAGACTGAGCTTTTTGGGTCAAATCAAAGGTGATTTTTCCCCCTTTCAATTTCTATAGTTCAGATCCTCATGGGTTCTTCCCTAGGTTGTTATTATAGCCTCTAAATCCAAGCCTGCCTGCCTTCCTTCCTTCCTTCCTTCCTTCCTTCCTTCCTTCCTTCCTTCCTTCCTTCCTTCTTGCCAGCCTGCCTGCCTTCTACCATTCCAATATTCATTGCTGTGCAACAAATTACCGCAAAACCAGACTGTTCAGGAACTCTTTCTGGTAGTGACCTTCACATTCCCATGACTCCAGTTTCCTCGCTGGCATCTGTCCTCTCTCTGGACCTGAGATCTGTGGCCAGGCCAGAGTAAGGGCATGTAGGAAAGACTATTTCTCTGACCAGGTGCCCTGCCCCCCATTTTAACCTTGGGGCTGTCCCTCTCCCTGTTCACAGTTAACTGAATTTTTCAGTATTGCTTTTTACATGACACCAATGTGGTTGAAGCACACCTGGGTATAATCTCGTATCTCCCTTTAAGGCTAACTTTAGCTTAAGAGGTTCGGTGGAAATGGGAAGCTGGTTCCGCACAGACTGTGGGATGCTGGTGAGTCAGGTGCCGGCCAAGCCTGCTGTTTTGGGGAAATGAAGTGACTGTCACCTGAGCTGCTCCGCCTCCTCCAGGATGGGGGCACTTCCTGCCAATTGTGGATGAGCCCTGTGCCCTGACCTGTGAGCTTAGCATTTATTCTTCACCTAGTCAGACAGTCCCTTGGATAGAGCACTATTTTTCATTGAGATGGCATGTTATACTTGAAAGAGGTTTGAATGGAAAGACTGGGGAGAAAGGGGAAGACATTCTTTGAATCATAAGAGCACAGACTTTGGTGTCAGAAAGTCTCAGTTTTAAATCCCTGCTTTGCCCCCCTTGGCTCTGTGACCTTGCCTTTGTTATTGTGTCTCTGATTCTCTCTGTAAGATGAATAGCATCATGACACCTACTTCTCTTGGTCACTGTCAAGGCTAGATCAGGGCTCACAAGTCCTAACATAACACATAACCAGCACAGAGCATATGCTAGCTGCCACCACGATCACTGAAGATTAAAACATGCTTTTTGCTTGTTGGGATTTCCCAAACCTTTTAAACAAATTTCCTGAAAAATTGGAAGATAATAACAAACAAACAAACAAAAAGGGTGTTGTACTTTCAGGGTTGGTTATGGGATATAAACTCTCACCGTGCCTAAGTAGTTTCCAACTTTAAAAAAGGTAGGGACAGGGGCGCCTGGGTGGCTTAGTCGGTTGAGCGTCCGACTTTCGCTTAGGTCATGATCTCGCGGTTGGTGGGTTCGAGCCCCGCGTCGGGCTCTGTGCTGACTGCCAGCTCAGAGCCTGGAGCCTGTTTCAGTCTGTGACTCCCTCTCTCTCTGACCCTCCCCTGCTCACGCTGTCTCTCTCTCTCTCTCCTAGAAATAAATAAAAATAAAAAATAAAAAAATAAAAAAAAAAAAAAAGGTAGGGACACCTGGGTGGCTTAGTTAAGCGTCTGACTTCAGCTCAGGTCATGATCTCGCAGTTCATGGGTTTGAGTTCCATGTCAGGCTCTGTGCTGACAGCTCAAAGCCTGGAGCCGGCTTCAGATTCTATCTCCCTTTCTCTCTGCCATTCTCCCACTTGCACTCTGTCTCTGTCTCTCTCTCCCCCTCTCTCTCTCAAAAACAAATAAAACATTTTTAAAAATTTAAGGTTAAATGTACGGAAAGCCAATCTTAAAGGGCCTATATCACTCATATCTGTTTCCAGTGTTGACGGTAGGGGAGAAGGTGCAGTGTCCTTGCAGCCTAGAGCCTGGGAACTGCCTTGGACGTGCTTCCAAGAGGGGCTACAAGTCCAAGAGCAGTGCCTTTCCCTCTCCTCCTTGGGACAGGACTTCTGCAGTAATCATGGGGCCTGAGAAGATAACCTTCAGCTCACACCATCCCTGAAGCAAAGGGCATATGCATTTAGGATGATTTACACTCTCCCAGCTGGGTGTGTGTGGTGAGAGCAGGGGACGGCCTTCAGAAGGCCCACACTGTAATTACTTTCATTTTATGCGAAGTGTGCTTAAATTGTAGTCCAATTTGCAAAACTAGGCCAACTAACGGATTGACAGCGATGCAACTTTGAAATGTGCTTGAAGTTGTCAAAATGGGAACAGCAATTAGAAAACCTTTTATGAGCAAATTACTTTCTTTTGGACATGGTTTTAAGTCTTGTAAGTGTGTGTGTGTGTGTGTGTGTGTGTGTGTGTGTGTGCATAATTTATGCATACATATTTTATCAATTATATGAGGTAGGAATTTTTTTTTCACTTTAACATTCTGAAATCAGGACATGTGTTACTGTCTATGGAATTTTATAATCGCTGAGAGCATTGGCCTGTGCTTGTCACTGCACACAGATGCACAAGCTTGGCCTTGGTTGTTCACATTGGTGCCATGTCAGCTGGGGAGTGTGCATTGTTGCATTATGCATGCTGGCTTTTTTTTTTTTAAGGATTTTATTTTTTAGTAATCTGTACAATGTGGGGCTCAAACTCATGACCCTGAAATCAAGAGTCATGTGCTCCACCAACTGAGCCAGCCAGGCACCTCTATGCATGTTTGTTTTAAACACTATTTATGATGTCTTCAGAAAGGTTACACTACAATTGACATTGAAATGAAAAGTTACTGTGTTCATAGAAGGGCACAGAAACAGCAGTAAAACCTAGAGATGTTGTCAGGGAAGCAAATAGCAAATATGCTTGCTGCTGGAAAAATTATTGCAGCTCCATATTTTCTCAGCAAACCATAGTCAAGTACTTTACATAAGTCATAAAAAGGAAGATACCACAAGCAGACAGAGCTGTGCTGCATTTTGTATTGAGATGCTTAACAAAATGGTTGCCCGGTGCCCTCTAAGCTGTGCAACTGAAGGCAAGAGAGATTGCCAAAATCCTTAGAATAGATGGAAGAAATTTCAAAGCAACACACGGTTGGTGTGACTGATGTATGCATCATGCAAGATGACTGTCAAGGAATTCTGTTTAATCAATAGCATTTCTGCTTCAGTGTTCCTAAAATAATGGTATATATTACAATCAATAGAGTCTCAGAATCTATGAAATATAAAATATTGAAAATCACAATAACGAGGTCATTAGCAACAAATGCTGGCATTACCTAGAAAATATATTTGGCATATTATAATGCTTAGCAAATAACAGGCACATACTGTCCCCACAATGCACACTTCTTTTGTTCATTGACCTCTCTTGTAAGGGCCTTAGACAAAACATATAACACAACTGTTTTCAGCACAAGACAGCAGGCCATGCAAGACTCTGGTTATTGAGAGGAGAATCTTCCATTTTTCCCCGACCCAATGCCTGGGGGTGCTTTCCAGACTGGAGCAGAAAAGTTGAGTCCAAGTGGAACACAAAGGTGTTCCTGTGTGGAGAAAGCAGTGAATATATTTTGGGGTTGCTGGGTGGCTGGAATCAGTAAAGCAGGATGTCAGGTAGGAGAAATTGCACAATGGGGAGCAGTCTGCACTGAGTATGTGCAGGGCAAGACTAAATAGATACCAGCAGTTGTGAAATGCTGGGAAACAATGGGATTTCCATGTAGCTAGAGTTCAGAGATCTTGCTGAGCACCTTGAGCATTTGGTTGAGATTTCAGACCTTACTTTAGGAGTAAAGAATACATCCTAGACTGAGGGACAGAACATGAACAAAACTGGGTGGCATTCACAAAGCCTAAATCAAGGCCTGACAAGATCAAGAAGGTCCACCAGTAATTTAGCCATGTGTCAAAGCACAATCTAACATTATTTAAACGAAAATTACATAGTCCAGCCTTCCTATAATGTAACCGTCACAAGGTTCAGCAAATAATAAAACAATTACTAGATATGAGAAGCAGGGAAATAAGTCCCACAGTCAATGGAAAAGCCATGAAATAGAAATACGTATTGAAACAACCCAGATGTTGGAATTAGCAGCAAAAGACTTCAAAACAATGATCACAAATAAGTTCAAGATTTAAAAGAAAAGATTGATGGAAATTAGTGAATGCATGGGTAAGAAGACAAGGACTTTAAGAGTTGTTAAAATATGTGTAAGGAATAAAGGGAAAAAAATTGACAGAATGAGTGAATAGATTGGTAAGCTCAAAATGGAAACAAATGGAGATGCAAACAATAGAAACTATAAGAAATGGCTCTGAATAACTCAATTACCAGGGAAGTACTGTGTGGTGCCGAAGAGAACAAACTCTGGACCCAGACTACTTGGGTTCAAATCTTGGTTCTTCCCCTTAGCTGAGAAACTTTGAGCAAGTTATTTATCACTTCAGACCCTTGGTTTTCATATCAGTAAATTGAGGATGATGATAATAGTGCGTACCCTCTTGGGCTATTGTGAAGATTAAATGAGAGAACTGTAAAATGTCCTTCTCAGTGACTTACATATGCAAAGAATTATTTTCTTTTATTATTTTAAATTTTATTAAACTCCAGTAGAATATGCTTTTTCTAGAGCTGAAGAAAGGGCTTAGAATTTGGAGTCAGTTTGTGAACACCTATGTCTCACTAATTGGGTTAGACCATACTTTGACAAACAGTTGATTTAGGCATCTTGTTGTTTTATGGATTGAACCAGGGAAAGTAAAAGCGATGGTAAAAAAAAAAAAAAAAAAAAAATCCATGTAATATTTATCCAGAGGTTTTGAATTTGTTCAACTTCTCATTTCTTTCTATGAGGAGATATAGGGAGAGGCATTGGGTGAGTGGAAAGTGGTGATGCTGAGGGGAATAAGCAATAGAGAAAAGAAGGAAAAATCCACCAACAAAATCCGATTCTACCCCTTCAGTTGGTTTTAATTTGAAAACATTTAAAGTCATCTTCAATTTGAGGGAGATTTCTTATTTAAAATGTAGATCCAAATTTTTCTCTTTTTTCCCCAGCTGTCAGGACTGTGGATTATTATTTTTTCCAGGTGATTATTTCAGTTTCACTGACTTTCTTATTTCATGACTGTGGGTAACGGGAAGTTCCTTGAAATTAAAGTTGGTTATATTGTTTCTGCTATTGATGATTTGAAGATGTTATCGGAGACTGTATTCTGGCTTTAGGGGTTAACAAAATAATATTAGGCCACCTTATCGTACCTTAATAAAATTACTGACTGTTGAGCCAGGCAGAAATATTAGTTTGTTTAGGAAAAACAATTGTGCTGCAGTATTTCTCAGTTGAAGCAGACATTTTTCAACAAGGATAAATGAAATAAACTATGCAGGTAGGTGCAAAGGTGCCACTTTCTTAAAATTTCTTTTTAACTTCCATCAACTCAGTACAACTTTCTCAGTCACCCTAGACCACCATGCATTTATCCTAGCTTTCCTTTTAGTTATTTCTTAAAATATATGCATTTTTAGATTGGGGTATTGTCTGCCCAGCTCCTGAGAACAAGAACCATATTTTATATCCTTTTCTATCTCAGTGTCTAAGTGGCTGGCATGCAAATACTGGTGCCATTGGTGTAACAAAAAATATCATTATTAATTGCAATTAGTGTCATTTATTCAAATCATCAATGTGGTAGATCACCTGGAAAAATACTTATTATGGCAATTTAGATTCTCAATGGACTGATACTCTATTAAATTCATTTAGAAAATTTTTAATGTTTATTTTTGAGAGAGAGAGAGAGAGAGAGAGAGGGAAGGGCAGAGAGAAAGGGAGACACAGAATCTAAGCTGGCTGTCAGCACAGAGCCCAACGTGGGGCTCGAACCCACAAACCATGAGATCATGACCTGAGCCGAAGTGGGATGCTTGACCAACTGAGCCACCAGGTGCCCCTGTTAAATTCATTTA
Source organism: Hyaena hyaena (assembly GCF_003009895.1). Lineage (NCBI taxonomy): Eukaryota > Metazoa > Chordata > Mammalia > Carnivora > Hyaenidae > Hyaena > Hyaena hyaena. The sequence goes on along the minus strand of NW_024080677.1, from coordinate 2,684,616 downwards.
AGATTTATATATAAAGTTATCTAAATGAATGATTAATAATTCATGAAGAAGTTGAGAACATCTTTGTTTAAGTGGCTATAGAAGAACAACTATATTTTTCAATGAAAAAAATGAGCAATTGTGATGGTGTGTATCAAGCATTCACTTTAGAGCCATAGAGATGGGAGGTCAATATCTGGCTTTGCTTCTTAGCTCTATGACCTTGAGGATGTTAGTTTCTCTTTTGTTAGTTTTTATTTGAGGGTTTCCTTCCTCTTAAAAAAGTGATAGATAAAATGCAAAAAGGGAACATTAGAAGAAATACCTTCAATGAAAAACAAAATCTACATATCCAGAGACCAGGAACAGAACAGAAACATACAATAGTAAACTGAAGCTAAAAATACAGGCCCTCAGGCATAGAGGCAAGCAACAACAGGCGTTCACCTCATTCATGGGAGTGGAAAGTAAAAGTGCACCGTGCAAGTTTAGTCACCAGAACCAGGCTTACCAGTGGAAGCCACAGGCTTGGCTGGGGTTCCCTTGCCTTATAAAAAAGGAGAGGAAAATTTCACATTTCATCATTTCCTGGAGGTATGCCTTACTTAATCTACCTTCCCAGGGCAGAGGAAGTGGGAAGACAGAACTTCACAGTCAGGACCTAGCCCAATCCTATGTAAATGGATACAGGAAATCTCTAATATCATCACAGAGCTCGGTGTCCTGAAAAGCCAAGCGGAGGCAACAGTGGACCAGTTAATAGGATGACATGAGCTTTAGGTGTAGAGAGGGAGGGAGAAAAAAAGAGAAGAGACATATCAATTCAAGATAAGCTAAAAATAAATTTAAAAACACATTAGGAAAACTAATTCTAGGGGCGCCTGGGTGGCTTAGTCGGTTGAGCGTCCGAGTTTCGCTTAGGTCATGATCTCGCGGTTCGTGGGTTCGAGCCCCGCGTCGGGCTCTGTGCTGACTGCCAGCTCAGAGCCTGGAGCCTGTTTCGGTTTGTGTCTCTCTCTCTCTCTCTGACCCTCCCCTGCTCACGCTGTCTCTCTCTCTCTCCTAGAAATAAATAAAACATTAAAAAAATTAAAAAAAAAAAGTAAATAAATAAATAAAAAAAGGAAAACTAATTCTAAGAAAAGCAGTTGATTGCAGATTGATTACTAATAAAATAAATAAATAAATAAATATAATAAATAAATAAAATAAAATTGATTGATTACTAATAAAATCAGTAACCAAGAGATGAATTCATACCAGTTAAAAAAAAATAATAGAGTCATCTGAAAATGACTTTAGGCTAAGACTTGTCAGGAGATGAAGAAATAGTTATAAAAATAAGAAATTATTGAATAAAATATACAGAAATGAAACAAGACCAGGTAGATATTCTAATGAATCAATTAGAATTCCTAAGGTTTTAGGAATAAAAAATATGGTGATTGAAATAAAAGCTCAATAAACCAAACTCTAATATTAATCAATTGGGAGTCATAAAGGTTGAAACAAGAAGTTAGCAAAGAAAGAGAGAATAAAATACATACAAAAAGAAGTTAGACTGAGAGTCCTTAACAAACATCTAAAAGGAGTTCCAGAAGTGGCTTAGAAAGGAGAAGAAAAGTAATAGTCTAAGAAAATGCCGGGAACTTTCTAGAACTAAAGAAAAGCATAAGCCTTTGGAATCACAGTGAGTACTAAAACCCATGTAGGATATGCAAAGATAAATCCACATATAGACACTTTTGAGAAAAACTGAAGAACTTTTCAGTTTAGAAAACTTTAGAAAAACAAAAATCACCCAGTGCAACCTTATTTCTTCAGAAATATTTTGGATTTTCTAAATTTTCTGTATTTCTGTAGGAATTTTAGAATCAGTTTTTCAATTTCTACAAAAAAGAGCCTTCAAGGATTTTGATCAGACATGTGTTGAATGTATAGATGGATTCGAAGAGGACTTCTATGGTATAATAATAATATGGTCTAATTTATGGTATGCCCTTGAGAGAAGAAGTTTGAAGAGATTAAAATACTTGACCAAGGTCACAGCAACATGCAGAAGAATGAAACTAGATCATTTTCTCACACCATGCACAAAAATAAACTCAAAATGGATAAAGGACCTGAACGTGAGACAGGAAACTATCAAAACCCTAGAGGAGAAAGCAGGAAACAGCCTCCTTGACCTCCACCGCAGCAACTTCTTACTTGACACATCCCCAAAAGCAAGGGAATC
>NW_024080677.1:2639625-2681941 GCF_003009895.1 Hyaena hyaena | reverse complement strand
GAACTCCCCTATGACCCAGCAATAGCACTGCTAGGAATTTACCCAAGGGATACAGAAATGCTGAGGCATAGGAGCACATGTACCCCAGTGTTCATAGCAGCACTCTCCACAATAGCTAAAACATGGAAAGAGCCTAAGTGTCCATCAACGGATGAATGGATCAAGAAGATGTGGTTTATCTATACCATGGAATACTACATGGCAATGAGAAACAATGAAATCTGGCCATGTGTAGCAACATGGATGGACCTTGAGGCTGTTATGCTGAGCGAAATAAGTCAGGCAGAGAAGGACAAATATCATATGTTTGCACGTATAGGAGGATTAGGAGGAACTTGACGGAGGAACAAGGGGGAGAAGAAGGGGGGAAATGGTGGGGGAAAGGGAGAGAGGCAAACCATGAGAGACTCTTGAATGCTGACAAAAACTGAGGACTGATGGGTGTGGGGGGAGGGGGGATGGGCATGGAGGAGGGCACTTTGGGGATGAGCACTGAGTGTTATGTGGAAACTAATTTGACAATAAACTATTTGTAAAAAAAAAAAAATACTTGACCAAGGTCATGTAGCCAATAAATGGTAGAGCTGGAACCAGGTGGGTGACGGGCTCAATGGTAATGGCAGAAGATTTAGCTAGATTTACTTTTGAATCATAGCAAGATCAGCTAAAATTTCCTTTCTTTAAATGAAATAGCACTGAATAAGGGAGGGAGTAAAGAATCTCAAATTGTGAGATTTGAGAACAATCTGCTTTCTGAGAACATAAATCTCAGTCACAGAACAGAAGGTGATTGTAGGTGCCCCTTTCCTCCCTGAATGTCTATTAGTATATATCTAAATCTTACAGGTCAAGGCCAAGAATGATGACATTTCATTTATCAACACTTCCCCCACTCAGAGCTATTTTCTTCTCTGTGAAGGTCAAGTTTATCTCTGCTCTGAATAAGTTACGAGTTGGTTTCATTATTGTCCTGTGAGTGGGGAGAGCAGTCCAATGGCCTTTCCTCCTGCTGCAGAAGTAAGATAGCACAGGGAAAGGCAGGGCATTAGCCTTTCCACCAAAGTTGAAGACTCTCCTTTTCTCCCAAGATGCATGAGAACCACGAAGGTTCACAAAAGAGAAGACAAGTTCTGTGACCCTCCAGATGGCAGCAAGCGGGAGAGGTGTTTTTCTCCTCCTCCTCCTCCTCCTCCTCCTCCTCCTCCTTCTGCTAACAGACTTTCTGGTTGGACTGCTAGCAATTTCTCTTTCTCTTTCTAGAGGACTGTGACAGCTTCCCAGAATGCCATCTTTTCTCCCTGTTCTGCTAACAGGGCTCCTCTTTACTGTGGAAAAACCATGCCGTGTGATTTAGAGGCCCACCTCTCTTCCTCCTTCATGGATGGGCCATGGCAATAAAGCTGGCCAATCGAAGCATCCATTATTCTGGTCACAGTGACTGGCTCACAAATAAGCACTGAACTCAAGCAGAGCCAATCAGAGTTCTTCTGCAAGATTTGATATTACATAGAGAGTGCTGGCCTCTGCCTTTTTTGTTTTTGTTTTTAAATAAAGTAGGGTCAGTAGAGACCCTTGTGATCAAGAGCTGCGGGTGGTCATGCTTCCATTAAAAGGCTAGACCTGCCTAAGAATGCAGCCATCACAGAAGACTGAGAATGAGGCAGGAAAGAGAAAGAGACAGAGGCCAGACAGCACCCTTAACATCAGAATCCTTCTGTTCCCGAGGAGACCCACAGTTGGATCTCCAAGTGATAGCAGTCAATAAATTCTTATTCTATATAGGCTTTTGTGAGCCAGGATTTTGTTACATTTAATTAAGTCTGAACCTGACTTTTAAAAATTCTGTTCTGTCTAGTTTACCCACGTGAGTGGAGGAAGAAATATTTTTTCTTGGGCTAGGAAGGTGATTTGTGATTAGAACCAAAGACCCACACTCTTTCTTGGAAAAGGCAGTTCAGATGTGGATACATGTATTTTTCATCTTCTCCTTTCATCTGCCTTGCCTTGGAGTTAAATGTTGGAGCCTTTGCTCCGGAAAGTTCTGGAGTTGTTCTGAGATGCTCAGTGTTCCCACAATCTCTCTTCACTCCTCCCTCATGAAGGGGAGAGAGGAAAAGGGTTGACGGGGACTGAGGTGGAAGAGAGAGTCTTAGATTGCCTTCCTTTTAAAACACTGCTAGGATGCTGCTGGGGAGGAGACGCTGGGTGAACCCCAAAGCAGACCCAAAGCACCAAACACATTCAGAATGGATAAGTCTTAGTCATGGCCTTGAAGAGGTCTTGATGAGGGTGGTGACCCATTTACATAAAGTTGAATATACTCTTCAGAATATTCACTTATGAAATGTCCATTGTACTAAGCTAGGTCTGCTCTTCCAATGTTGCAGAGCAGCCCACACTCATCTGAACAGCAAGCATGGCAGGAACAAACTGTCATCTACTGAATTTCTCTGAGCCGCATTGACAGTGAAATGATCACACGATTACAGGAAACTAACACTTATCTACATAGCAGGGCTTGTGTGAAGGTGTTACTGCTGTGGTTTCCAGCCCTGGGGATCGGAGGAACATGGTATTGACTGAGGGATCTGGCTTTGAAAATTAGTAAGCCAGTGTTTTGAAATTAGGTTGGATGTGGAAGTTGAACTAAGAGCTAATAAGAATTCATTGAAAAATTTACTGAGGTATAATTAATGTATAATAAACTGCATAACATTTAGCATGTATAATTTGATTGCATTTGACATATACATACAACCTTGCAGCCATACCACAATCAAGATAATGAACATTTCCATTTCCCCCAAAAGTTTCCTGGTGTCCGTTTCCTCTTTCTCTCCCTATCCCCAGGCAACCACTGATCTGTTTTTGTCACTATAGATTTGTTGCCATTTTCTAGAATTGCTAATAAGAATTTTAGAGTACATTTAAAAAAATATCTTGGTAAGACAATTCTGCCTCCTCAAAACAGGTGGGGAAAGCTCCCCTGAGCTAGTCAAGTTGGGAGCAGAGACTCTGTGCCCAGCATAAATTTCTAGAAATTTTCCTTTCACAGTCCCTTGAAAAATGAGCCATATGCTAGCCTGTGGTGGCATGTGATTTGGAAATTTTGCAGAAGTTAACCAAGTAGAGCCAAGGATATTAGGTGGATGAAATGGAGGATGAGAGTGGGCAAGGGACTGATCCTGGTCACTTCATCTTAGCCAAGATTAGAACCAAAGGAACTAAGTTTAAACTGAAGCACAAGGAAAGCAGGAAGGTGGCCCTAAGTGCCAATGCCTGTAAATAACAGAGCCAATTAGTAGCAGAAATGGTGAAATTACTCCTTGGTACATTTATCATTATTTCTGATTTTTAAAAAATAAAATAAATTCTTACTTTATGAGTTGAGGTAGTCATTGTACAGTTGAAACGTTAAAGGGATGAACTAAGAAGACCTTAAATTCTCTTCCAGGTCTGATGCAATCATAAAATCATTAAGTGTTTTATAGAAACATACTTTGAAGAGTAGGTTATCAGGTGAACATATAAAAATGTCTTAGCCTAACTTGATAATCCTTACTTTGAGATTGTGGCAGTAAGCCTTTGTGCTGAGAAGGGTCAGCAATGCGCAAGTCCTCTGATGTAGAACATGAGTCTGTTCACACACCTGCACCCGTGTGCTTGCCCTGCTGCTAACCGGGGACTGGTGATCCATGCATATGACCCACTGCTGCCATGGAGTAAGCTTTGGGACATAAGTTTATGTTTGGAGACAGAAAAAAATCATTAAAAGCTGATATGATTTACATCTACAAATAAATCATGCTCATTTCCCCCTCCTACATTCTCTCTCAGGCCATTAAAATATGATGGATACAATTCTGTTATTGAACAAATATCATCTCTCCTATCTTGGGACTCTTTATTGTTTCAGGGTTACAGGTGATCAATATGTGCTACCTGAAAAAAATCATTTTGCTTATCTTCTATAAAACCATATTACAATTATATTAGACATTAATGCCAAATGAATTGGAAATCAATTTTCAAGTGCCTCCTCATCTGGGGAGGTGGAAGGGCACTGAAGGAAGTACACTGAAATCATTAAAGATGGGAAATTACACCCATTATGGTTTTCTTCACATTATAAAATAAATGTCTATGTGCTTGTGTATTCTCTGAGCAGATCTTGAGGTAGGGCCATACCATATTCATCTTTATGTTCCTAGGCCCTAACCCATGTCTAACACATAGTAAGAGCTAAATAAATATTAAATAAAGGAATATATAAACCAGAGTTACTACTGTTTAACATTCATATTATTTCCAGTTTTTTTTTAAAACAGGTAAGGGCCTAAAATCTTCATAAAACTTTGGGCTCGTTTTTCCCTTAAACCATAGTTCCATGAACTGAACTGGATTATTGGATTAAAGCAGGTTAGTGCCATTTTAACTTTCTTACATATTTTATATTGTTTTAAAAAGTGACTTTATAATTTACAATTATAGCATCTCTAATAATGGGATAACCAGATTTTTTATGCTTCTTGATGTGACATGACATGATATTAAGTACACAGTGTTATCTATGACGTGCTCTTGCCCCAAATTTTAACCTAATTTTAGAGCTGACTTTTAGTCTTAAAAATGAGTCATCCTATAGGACATCTGACCATGTGTCTTCAATTGGTCACTGTCATGAAAGGATAAAAAGAGGGGGGAGAGTGAGGTTATTATAGATTAAAGGAGATTTAAAGGTGTAACAACAAATGCAATGGATCTTGATAGCATCCTTATTCAAGCAAATTTGTTTAGAAGTTATTTAGGGGACGGTTGGAGAAATAGAGATATGGAATGAATATGAGATATCATATTAAGAAATTGTTACTAATTTTGTTAATTATGATCCTGATACTTTTGTCATGTAGAAAAATGACCTTATGGAGAGAAGAGTTAAGATGGTGGAATAGTAGGAGGACCTTATGCTTGCCTCGTTCCCTGAACACAGTTAGACAATCATCAAATCATTCTGAACACCCAGGACATCGATCTGAGGGCTGAAAGAACAAACTGCATTACTAGAGGCAGAAAAGAGAATGTAGAAAGGAAGGAAAACCTTCCACAATGTGCACAATGTGGAAGGAGGTGCAGAGATGTGCTTTGGTGGAGAAAAGAGTCACAAGTCGTGTGGAAAGGAGGGGGTCCTGATCATGGAGACAGGAGAGAAAGAGATGGAGAGGAAAACAGAGAGAAAGCAGCACACAAGAGAAACACCTCCCCAAAACCATCACCTGCAAAAATCACAAGGGCTAATTATCTCAAGTTTACACAAAGTGGAGCTGAAGTTTTAGAAGTCCATGCCAGAACCAGGGTGGAGCCTGGTGAGTGGAGCAGTGCTCCTGTGAAGAAGGGGGGCAGAGGATTGGGAGCAGATGAAGTGCTCTGAGGATCCCCTGGGTCATGCTGGGAAAGACAGCTCCTCTTCTTGGAGTGCATGTGGGAGAGGTGGTACTGCTTCTCCGGGGACAAAAGAGCTGGCAGGCACCACTGAGCTGCCCCATCCATTAGCATATGAGCAGACGTGTGCTGAGGGCAGCTAACCTGGATGCCAGCTTTTTGCTGTGCTTCACCATAAAATCCAAGCCTCTGCACCATCATGCCACAGCTTTTCTGGGACAAACTAGTAAGTACCAGCCATATCATGGTAAGATCCTCAACCAGAGGATCAGAGTGGGTCCAACCCACACTGGGTCCCTAAAATTTGTAGTTTTGAAACCCAGCCATGTGCCTGAGATAAAACACAGCATTACTGCAGACACAGACAGGGTGCAGGCAGGGATGTGACAGAAGCCTGGGAAACAAAAGGGGAGATTGTTCATTCTTCCGTGAGGTCTTCCTGATCCAACTCCCCTCTACAGGGAAAAGACTGGGGCAATGTCATTTTCATCCCTCCCATGAGCACAGATGGACTTCAGTGTCCAGTACAGCACATGCAGAGAAGGCTTGAGCCTCTTACACCAAACCCTGCACCCTGAACTCTACAGGTGCCGTTCATAATAGGGCAAATGTGATTGAGAGTTAGAGCAGCAAAAGGCCCTCCCCAAAAGACCATCACAAGCCCCCTGCAGGCACCAGGTGTACTAATCATAGAGTGCTGCAAAGCTTCAGCTCTAGTGGAAATAGGACCCAGCCACAGGCTTTCCTAATACACAAGACACAGAGGCCTAGACAAAATGCCAAGATGGAGGAATTCATCTCAAAAGAAAGAACAAGAAGAGGTCATGGTCAGGGAGCTAATCAAAATAGATGTAAGTAATATGCCTGAACTAGAATTTAAAACAGCAATCATAAGGATACAAGCTGGGTTTGAGAAAAACGTAATAGAAACCGGAGAAGCCCTTACCGCAGAGATAAAAGACCTAAAAACTAGTCAGGCCAAAATAAAAAATGCTATAACTGAGATGTAAAACTGACTGATATGATGACCCAAGGTTGGTGAAGTAGAGGAATGAATAAGTGATACAGAAGATAAAATTATGGAAAATAATGAAGCTGAAAAGAAGCAGGAAAGAAAAATATTGGGTCATGAATATAGATTTAGGGAATTCATCGATTCTATAAAGCATAATAATATTTATATCATAGGAGTCTCAGAAGAAAAAGAGAGGGAAAAAAGGGCAGAAAGCTTATTCGAGCAAATTATAGCTGAAGACTTCCCTAATTTGGGGAAGGTAAGAGACCTCTAAGTCCAGGAGGCACAGAGAACTCCTACCAAAATCAGCAAAAGCTAGGGATGCCTGGGTGGCTCAGTTGGTTAAGTGTCTGACTCTTGGTTTTGGTTCAGGTCATGATCTCACAGTTCATGGGTTTGAGCCCTGCATTAGACTCTGAGTTGACAGTGAGGAGCCTACTTGGGATTCTCTCTCTCTCTCTCTCCTCCCCTTCCCCTCTCATGCTGTGTCTGTCTCTCTCAAAATGAATAAACTTTAAAAAATTTAAATAAACAAAAGTTGTCCAACACCAAGACATATCATAGTAGAATTTGCAAAATACAGAGATAAGGAAAGACTCCTGAAAACAGTAAGGGGAAAGAAACCCCTAACCTACAAGGGAAGACAAATCAGCTTAGCAATAGATCTCTCCACAGAAACTTGGGAAAGCCAGAGGGAGTGGCATGATATATTCAACATGCTGAATGGGAAAAATATGCAGCCAAAAATACTTTATCCATCAAAGTTGTCATTCAGAATTGAAGGAGAGATAAAGAGTTTCCCAGACAAACAAAACTAAAGGAGTTTGTGACCACTCACACAGCTGTGAAAGAAATATTAAAGGGGACTCTGAGTGGGAAAGAAAGACCAAAAGCGACAAAGACTAGAAAGAAAGAGAGAAAATCTCCAGAAACAATGACCTTACTCATAATACAGTGGCACTAAATTACTCTGAATATAAATGAACTAACTGCTCTAATCAAAAAACATAAGATATCAGAATCGATAAAAAAATCAAGGCCCATCTATATGCTACCTAAAAGAGACTCACTTAGACCTAAATTCACCTACAGATGGAAAGCAAGTGGACGGAGAACCATCTATCATGTTAATGGATGTCAAAAAAAAAAAAAAAAAAAAAAAGAAGCTGGATTACCCATACTTATATCAGCCAAACTAGATTTTAAACCAAAGAGTGTAACAAGAGATGAAGAAGGGCATATATCATAATAAAGGGGTCTATCCAACAAGAAGATGTAACAATAGTAAATATTTATGTCCCCACTTGGAATACTCAAATACATAAATCAATTAATAACAAACATTAAAAAACTCATTGATAATTGTGTGATACAATTATAATGGGGACTTTAACACCCCACTTACAGCAATGGAAAGATCATTTAAGCAGAAAATCAATAAGAAAACAGTATCTTTGAATGACACACTGGACTAGATGTTCTTAACAGATATATTCAGAACATTTCATCCTAAAGCAGCAGAATATACATTCTTTTCAAGTGTATATTGAACATTTTCCAGAACAGTTCACAGATGGGGTCGCAAATCAGGTCTCAACGAGTACAAAAAGACTGAGATCATAGCATGAATATTTTCAGACCATAATGCTATGATACTTGAAGTTGACCACAAGAAAAAATTTGGAAAGCCCTCAAATACATGGAGGTTAAAGAACATCCTAAAAAGAATGAATGGGTCAACCAGGAAATTAAAGAATAAATTTAAAAACACATGGAAGCAAATGAAAATGAAAACACGGCAGTCCATAACATTTGGGATGTAGCAAAGGCAGTCATAAGAGGGAAGCATACAGCAATACAGGCCTACCTTAAGAAGCAAACATAGTCTCAAATATAAAACCTAACCTTACACCTAAAGGATCTAGAAAAGGAACAGCAAATAAAGTGTAGCAGAGAAGGGAAATAATAAAGATTATAGCGAAACAAATGACATAGACACACACACACACACACACACACACACCAGCAAAACAGATCAATGAAACCAAGAGCTGGTTCTTTGAAAGAATTTATAAAACTGATAAACCCCTAGTCAGACTTATAAAAAAGAAAAGAAAGGATCCAATTAAACAAAATTACAAATGAAAGAGGAGAGATAACAACTAATATCACAGAAATACAAACAATTACAAGAGAGTATTACAAAAAATTATATACCAAAAAATTGGGCAATCTGGGAAAAATGGATAAATCAAAGAAACACACAAACTGCCAAACGGACACAGGAAGAAATAGAAAATTTGAACAGACCCATAACCAACACAGAAATTTAATCAGTAATAAAAAATCTCCCAACAAACAAAAGTCCAGGGACAGATGGCTTCCCAGGGGAAGGAATTCTACCGGATATTTAAAGAAGAGTTAATACCTATTCTTCTCAACTGTTCCAAAGAAATGGAAATGGAAAGAAAACTTCCAAACTCAGTCAACAAGGCCAGCATTACCTTGATTCCAAATACAGACACTGAGCTCATTAAAAAGGAGAATTACAGGCCAATATTCGTGATGAACATGGATGTACAAATTCTCAGCAATATACTAGCAAATTGAATCCAATAGTACATAAAAGGAGTTATTCACCATGATCAAGTGGAATTTATTCTCATTCCCTTTAAAAGTATGGCTTATGTTACTTCTGTCATCACCATATTAGCTAAAACTAGATTGTATGATTTCAGAAAGCTGAGAGGAATGCTGGAAAGGGTCAACTCTGGTTGAAAAGTCCTGTGTCCAACTAAAACTCAGAATTTTCTTTTTTCTAATGTTTATTTATTTGTTTTGAGAGAGAGATAGAGCAGGGAGGGGCAAAGAGAGAGGGGAACAGAGGATCTGAAGTGGGCTCTGCACTGACAGCAGCAGGTCCAATGCTGGGCTTGAACCCACAAACTGTGAGATCATGACCTGAGCTGAAGTTGGACACTCAACTGACAGAGCCACCTAGGTGCCCCAGGATTTTCTTATTAAATAAATAAAATGACACTGGATATTGATAGTCATAGCATTCTCTGCTACAATCTACCACTCAGACTACCCAAATATCCCTATGCACCCCTCTCCACATGGAACACACTTGCCTCATCCCAAAGAGTAGCAACCATCTATCTCTAAGCTCAAGGTTGCAACACCTCCACTTAGAGGTCTGGTAAGTACCTCAAATCTACCATAACCAAAACGCAGTTCTTTTAGTTTCTTTCTTTTTTCTTCTTGTTTAGAGAGACAGAGCATGTGAGTGGTAGAGGAAGAGAGAGAGAGAATCTTAATCAGGCCCCATGCCCAAGAGGAGCCTTACTTGGGGCATAATCTCATGACCCTGGGATCAAAACCTGAGCTGAAATCAAGTGTCAGACACTTAACCACTTAACTGAGCCAGCAAGGTGCCCCCCAAACCCAGTTCTTAAATACAGTCTCTCAAATCTTCCTTGAGTCTCCCCACCTCCATTAATGGCAATCCCATTCTTCAAGCTTGTGCCAAAAAATCTTGGAATCATCCTTGACTGGGTTTTTTTCCTCCACATACAACATCCAATTTATAAGCAAGTTCTTTTGTTTTTTCTTTTTTTCCCTTCTTTTATGTTTATTTATTTATTTTGAGAGGGAGAGAGACACACACATACAAAGAGAGAGAGAGAGAGACAGAAAGAGAGAGAGACAAGAGAAGAAAGACAGAGAGAGAGCAAGGAAGGGGCAGGATCCCTGCTGTCAGCACAGAGCCTGAGGCAGGGCTCAATTTCATGAATCATGAGATCACGACCTGTGCTGAAATCAAGAGTCAGTCACTGAACCAACTGAGCCACCCAGTTGCCCCTGCTTGTTCTTTAAATATATGACCAATTCCCAGTATTCCCTGGTCTAAGACACATCTATGTCTCACTTTGATTATGTAATAGCAGCCAATGCGATCCTTTAAAAATTTAACTTAGGCACACCTAGGTGGCCCAATCAGTTAAGCATCCAACTTTTACTCAGGTCATGACTTCATTGTTCATGAGTTCAAGCTCTGTGTCGGGTTCTGTGCTGACAGCCTGGAACCTGAAGCCTGCTTCAGATTCTGTCTCTCTCTCTCTCTGCCCCTCATCTGCTCATGCTCTTTCTCTCTCTCTCAAAAATAAACATTAAAAAATATTATTTAAAATTTCAGTTAGATCACATCATTCAGTCTAGCTAAGAATTCCTTTCTCTGCATAGGTGCAAGTTGCCATGGACCACCAGAGACATTTTGCACAAGATTTAGAAGGCTGATGGGAAAGAATATCCATGTTTCTTTACACTGGGGAGGCTAGTGTAGGACATGAAGCACTCTGGTGGCTCTCATGTATGTCGTCATCAATTTGCTGAATAACTAGGTTGGCTCAGGGCCAGAGCTGGGCTCCCACTGCATCTGGTTCTTCAGCTCCTCTGACTTCTGGGTCAGATATGTGGCATTTCACAGCAATGAGAGAGAATGGATCATTTAATAAACCATTTTAGAGCATGAAAAATATAAAATCGAGTCTTTACCTTATTCCTTCCACCGAAACAATTTTGATGTCTCAGAAATTTAAATGCAAACAATTACATCATAAAAATCTATTCATTCATAAAGGGATGAAGGAGACCTTTCTTAGGCAGAAGTCAATACATGGACACCATAAGATAAAAGATTGATATATTTAACTATTATAGATTGAATTATGCACCTCAAGAAGACACATGGAAGTCCTAATCTCAGGTACCTTCAAATGTGACCTTATCTGGAAATCGAGTCTTTGCCTATTTATTTGATTTGATGTCAAATTAAGAAAAAGTCATTAAGGTGGGGCCTGATCCAATATGTCTTGTGTTTTTATAAGAAGAGAAGAGATACAGGGGCCCTTGGGTGGCTAAGTCGATTGGGCCTCTGACTTGGACTCAGGTCATAATCTTGTGGTTCACAAGTTCAATCCCCACATCGAGCTCTATGCTGAAAGCTCAGAGCCTGGAGCCTGTTTTGGATTCTGTGTCTGCCTCTCCCCTGCTCACCCTCTCTCAAAAATAAATGAATATTTTTTTTAATTTTTTTTAATGTTTTATTTATTTCCAGGAGAGAGAGAGAGAGAGAGACAGCGTGAGCAGGGGAGGGTCAGAGAGAGAGGGAGTCACAGACCGAAAGAGGCTCCAGACTCTGAGCTGGCAGTCAGCACAGAGCCCGACGTGGGGCTCAAACCCACGAACCGCGAGATCATGACCTAAGCGAAAGTCGGACGCTTAACCGACTAAGCCACCCAGGCGCCCCAAATGAATATTTTTTAAATTAAAAAAAAGAAAAAGAAGAGAAGAGGCACAGAGAGAGAGATACACAAAGGGAAGATGATGTGAAGACATACAAGGAGAACCCCATGTGATCACAGAGGCAGAGACTGGAGTGATCTGTCTATATGCCAAAAAATGCCAACGATTGCCAACGACATCAGAAGCTAAATGATAGGCATGGAATAGATTCTCTCTAGAGCCTTTGGAGAAAGCATGGCCTTGCCAACACTTTGATTTATGACTTCTAGTCTCCTTAACTGTGAAAACCTGTATTTGTTTTAAGTCACCCAGTTTTGGCTACCTTGTTATGGCAGCCCCAGGAAACTATATAGACTCCATAGAAATTGAAAACGTTAGTTCAGAAAAAAAAAAAACTTCAGGTAAAAATGAAAAGAGCTCCAACAAAGGCCAGTAAAAATGTTGGTAAATCCCCTCTTCCAAAGACAACTATAAAGCTGGACAACATAATTATTGCAAAACAATAATTGTTTCAGGGCTTTGGAATAGACCAAAGACAAACAACAAATTGAGAAGCATTTATTTACTGAAAGCTGCTGAATTTGAGGTAAGAATGGTAAGAGTCTACTTTTGCTTAAAATGGAGTTTTATGTGACATTTGCAAAAAGAGGAGTGGAAATGCTTCTCATGCAGGCTTTACCAGGCTGGCAGTTCTCATTCTAAAGAAAAAATTCAATGCCTAAATGATATATGAGTATATTCTCATTGCAAAATAGCAAAACTAATAAAATGAAATTCCATGTTGATTCCATTATCCTCCAATCTCATTTCTCTCCTCTGACATTACTGTAGTTATATAGACACAAATAATTTGGTTTTGTGTTGATTTTGATATTTAAATAAATAAGGTCATACTGTATTATAGTACTGTTTTCAACTTGCTTTTTCATACCAGTTAACAATGTTTTTGGAGAATTTCCTAATATATTTTCTTCATCTTTATTTAATGGCTGAATGGAATTCCACCTTATCGATGTATTGTGTCCCTACTGATGGGCATTTAACATCTTTGTGCAGGTGTGTTGAGTACTTCTCTCACACTTGGACTTGGCAGTTCCCAGTGCACACGGTGTTCGAATAGAAAGGTACAGCCCAGTTGTCCTCCAGAAGCTGTCCTGCATCGTTGCTAATATTAGATATTATTAAATTCTTTTATAAACATTTATTTATTGAGAGAGGGAGAGAGAGAGAGGGAGAGAGAGAGAATGAGTGGGGGAGGGGCAGAGAGAAAGGGAAAGAGAGAATCCCACACAGGCTCAGTGCTGTCACTGCAGAGCCTGACCCAGATCCATCCCACGACCATAAGATTATAACCTGAGCCAAAATCAAGAGTCAAATGCTTAACTGACTAAGCCACCCAGGTACCCTGAGATATTATTAATATTTAAATTTTTTGCCAATTGCAGGGAAAAATATGTCATTTTAAAAATATGTCATTTAAGGGGCGCCTGGGTGGCTTAGTCGGTTAAGCGTCCGACTTTCGCTTAGGTCATGATCTCGCGGTTCGTGGGTTCGAGCCCCGCGTCGGGCTATGTGCTGACTGCCAGCTCAGAGCCTGGAGCCTGTTTCAGTCTGTGACTCCCTCTCTCTCTGACCCTCCCCTGTTCACGCTGTCTCTCTCTCTCTCTCTCCTAGAAAGAAATAAAAATATTTAAAAAAAAATATGTCATTTAAAATGTACATCAGACCCAAAGCAATCTACATATTCAATGCAATCCATATCAAAATAACAGCAGCATTCTTCACAGAGCTAGAACAAACAATCCTAAAATTTATTTGGAACTGCAAAAGACCCCAAATAGCCAAAGTAATGTTGGAAAAAAAAACAAAAACCAAAGCTGGATGCATCATACTTCCAGATTTCAAGCTGTATTAGAAAGGTGTAATCATCAAGACAGTACTGGTACAAAAACAGGCATATAGATCAATGGAATAGAATAGAGAACCCAGAAATGAACCCACAAACATATGGCCAACTAATCTTTGACAAAGCAGGAAAGAGTGTCCAGTGGAATAAAGACAGTCTCTTCAGCAAATAGTGTTGGGAAAACTGGACAGTGACATGTGGAAAAGTGAACCTTGACCATTTTCTTATACCATACACAAAGATAAACTCAAATGGATGAAAGACCTAAATGTAAGACAGGAAGCCATCAAAATCCTCGAGAAGAAAGCAGGCAAAAACCTCTTTGATGTCAACCTCAGCAACTTCTTACTTGTCATGTCTCTGGAGGCAAGGGAACCAAAAGCAAAAATGAACTATTGGGATCTTATCAAAATAAAAAACCTTCTGCACAGCAAAGGAAACAATCAGCAAAACTAAAAGGCAACTGACAAAAAGGGGGAAGATGTTTGCAAATGACATATCAGATAAAGGGTTAGTATCCAAAATCCATAAAGAATTCATCAAACTCAACTCCCCCCAGAAGCATATAATACAGTGAAGAAATGGGCAGAAGACATGAATGGACACTTTTACGAAGAAGACATCCAGACGGCTAACAGACGTATGAAAAAAGGCTCAACACCACTCATCGTCAGGGAAACATAGATCAAAACCACACTGAGATACCACCTCACACCCATCAGAATGGCTAAAATGAACAACTCAGGAAACAACAGATGTTGCCAGGGATGAGGAGAAAGGGGCACACTTTTACACTGCTGGTGGGAATGTAAATTGATGCAGCTGCTCTGGAAAACAGTGTGGAGGTTCTTCAAAAAATTAAAAATAGAACTACCCTGCAACCCAGCAAATGCACTACTAGGTATTTATCCACAGGACACAGGAGTGCTGATTCAAAGGGGCACATGCACCCCAGTGTTTATAGCAGCGCTATCAACAATGGTCAAAGTATGGAAAGAGCCCAAATGTCCATTGACAGATGAATGGATAAAGAAGATGTGGTTTATATATACAACAGAGTATTACTCAGCAATCAAAAAGAATGAAATCTTGCCATTTACAACAATGTGGATGGAGCTAGTGTGTATTAAGCTAAGCGAAATAAGTCAGTCAGAGAAAGACAAATATCATATGACTTCACTCATTCGTGGAATTTAAGATGCAAAACAGATGAACATAGGGGAAGGGAAGCAAAAATAAGATAAAAACAGAGAGGGAGACAAACCATAATAGACTCTTGAATACAGAGAACAAACTGAGGGTTACTGTAGGGGAGGTAGGGAGGGGTTAAATGGGTGATGGGCACTTGTTTGGATGAGCACTGGGTGTTACATGTAAGTGATAAATCACGAAATTCCATTCCCGAAACTATTATTACACTATATATTAACTAACTTGGATTAAAACAAACTAATCATGTTTGAACCGTAAAAAAATAAAAACATAATAAATAATAAAACATGCCAGAAATAAAAATAATCTGTCATTTAAAAATTTATTTCACTTCCTACAAATCTATAATTATTTCAACATAAATAGTAAAAAAAATTATAAAGGAAAAATACTTCCTTTAAACATTATTTTTCCCCTCCCACAGCACTGCTGGTATTGTTTGTTCATTACATAACCTCATTTTCATCCCTGGAGAGAAATATTCTAGGCCTGGGCCTGAGCCTGACAGGCTTCCTGCACCCCTGCTCTCACTCCTCCAGGCCCAGCACTATCTGAGTGAGCAACACGACCTAATTCCTGGGCAAGGAAGTCAGAGGGCTATCTATTAACTTAGAGATTTGAAAGTAAAAAAACCTAATAGAAATAAAGACGTGTCCATGATTCTGTTACCGATGGCATCATCTGGCCGCCTCTGCTTCCCTTGGGAAGGAAATTTCTCCATATGTGTCTTGCAGCCCTTCCTCTCTTATGGCTCCTTCTCTGACTGCATGCAAATCCAGTCCCTCCCTCCTGAAATGTCCTTCCCAGAGCTTTGCTTCACCCTGCAGCGGATGATGGAGAAGAAACTCCTAGTGGCAGGCAATCCTGAGTGCAGATTCCAGGCTTACCCCTTGCCAGCCTTGGGACCTTGGACCAGACACTTCTCTGAGCCTCAGTTTTCCCTTAGCTCCTCCCTCCAGGACAAGGGGGTGCAGTCAGGGAGGACATAATGTGGAAGACCCTGGCCTGGTGCTCAGTGTTACACTAGGAAATGTTAGTTTCCCTCTCCCCTACCTAAGCCCCTTCCCCTTCCTCCCAACATCCTCAGCTTCCTCTACAAGCCTCTCCGGGGGCCCGTAGCCTGGCCCACCTGCCCACAGTTCTGCTGATGTCAATTCTTCACAGGGCTCCTAGATGACTACCTAATTGCCAGACAGGACAGATGTCTCCTCAGTCTGCATTCTGCTTGACCTCCTCATGGTCTGCTCTTCCCCTCTCTCCTTTGGCTTCTATAACAGAACACCCTCCTGGCTCTCCTCCTAACTCGGATTGCCCTCCCTTGGCTTCTCGTCTTCTGCACATTATGCCTGCCTTGGATCCCCAGCTTTGACCCTGACTCTCCTCTTTGCCTTTCAGAGCGGCCTCATCCTCAGAGAAGCTTCCAGTCCTCCTGTGTCCTGGCTATTCCCAAACCCACAGCTCCAGCTCTGGCCTCTTTCCTGAGCTCCAGACCTGAGCTTTAATAGCTTCTGGATGGATTCTCTGGATTCTGTAGATTCTCAAGCTCCATCAACCTTCAATTCTCTTACATCTCAAATACTGTTTCCTCCCTTGTACAGGACACTAAATGTGTGTACCTGTTGCATTGCCTTGATCCATCCCCTCCTCTCTCTCTGTATCAATCAGCATGACCCATCAGGTCACACTTCCATCCCACACTGTGAGACATGGGATCATGTTTCCTGAGTGGTGCACAAGGAGCTGGATTATACAATGCAGAAGGACTGGGGGTTATCTTCTTGTAGGGTAACGTTGGATCAGTGAAAAATGGGAGATGAAAGGAATCCAGGCAGATTACTTCTCCTTACTCTTCTGTGGCTCACATAAGGGTGTGGTACCTGTTTGTGACCCATCATGTGTGCTGGGCAAATGTCCTGCTGAGTGATTTTGCCTTATTAATGACCCCTAAAGCAGACTCACAGGTAAGGCAAGCACGCATATAATTTGTTTGGGAAGTGATCCCAAGGAAAAGGAGCAAGAGACAGGGGGAGTGAAACTGAAGGAGGGGAAACCAACTCAAAGATGCTTTAAGTTGGCACCACTATGACTAGTGATGGATGCTCAGTGATATGGGATGGTCTGGGGAGCTTTGTGAAATGCATCTTGGAATGGCTCTTCCGGGCTATGAAAGAGGAGCACTTATCCATCAGCTGCCATTACCCCATAGATGTTACTCCTGGGTCCTCTCAGGTTGTACATGTCAGTGCTAAATGAGTTCCCCCCCGCCACCCCCCGGCACCACCAACCCTACCCCTGACCATTCCCAGCCTGGCATCAGAGTAGCCCTGGGGCAGGAGGGAAGCCTTCAGTTGCTCTTCTGTGAAACTGGTTGGGACCCATTGTAGAACTTGCTGCAGAAGTGGCTAGAATAGAAAATGGGGCCAAGAAGATTTGAAGTGGTATTAAAAATTGTCAGTTCCTTGAAGTGCCAGGGTGGCTCAATTGGTTAAGCGTCTGACTCTTGACTTTGGCCAAGGTCATGATCTCACAATTTGTGGGATTGAGCCCCACATAGGGCTCTGCACTGACAGTACAGGACATGCTTGAGATTTTTCTCTCTCCCTCTCTCTCTCTCTGCCTCTCCCCTGCACACACACACACACACACACACACACATACACTCAAAACAAACAAACAAACAAAACGGTCAGCTCCAGACTTGCCTTGTTTCTCTTGGTGGCTCCTTGTGAAGCAGTGGTCAGGGTAGCAATGCAGTGCCTCACACATTTCCCTTCCTTTGCTTTCCTTGTCCCCTCTCGCTCACTCTCCTGGCCTTGCCCTTCCCAAATAGTGTTAGCACTTTAATCCTTGCCTTAGACCCTGATTTCCAAAGGACTCATGATGACACAGTCCTGGGAGACTGGATAGTAACTTCACTTAATTGCTGTGGAAATTATGTTAATTAAAGCGAATGTAGAATAGTCTGGCTATTTATGATGGTATTAGGGACTTATGGAAAAAGAATGATGGGCTCAGGGCAATCAACTTCCAACTCCGAAAATACTTTCAAAGCCAGAGAACGTTTACAGCAGCTTTTATTTTTGATATTTTTTAAACTTTAAAAACAATTTTTTTTACAAATTAAAAAAAGTATGGAAGTGTACCCTTCAGAAAGGTGCACATATTATAAATAAAGGACTTGAGGAATTTCTGTAAAGTACAACCATCTATCAAGGATCCAGATTTAATAAATATAAAACTATCAAGGGGCACCTGGGTGGCACAGTCGGTTAAGCATTGGTCTCTTGATCTCGGCTTAGGTCATGATCTCACAGTTCATGAGTTCAGGCCCTGCACTGGACTCTGTGCTGATGGTACAGGGCCTGCTTGGGATTCTGTCTCTCTGTCTCTCTGACCCTCTCCAGCTTGTGTGTGTGCATGCTCTCTCTCACTCTCCCTCTCTCAAAATAAATAAATAAACTTAAAAATTAAAAAAAAAACAAACATAGGGCTACCACCTCACGCCAGTCAGAGTGGCTAAAATGAGCAAATCAGAGAACTCTAGATGCTGGGGACGATGTGGAGAAACGGGCACCCTCCTACACTGTTGGTGGGAATGTAAACTGGTACAGCCCCTCTGGAAAACAGTGTGGAGGTTCCTCAGGAAACTAACAATAGAACTCCCCTAGGACCCAGAAATAGCACTGCTAGGAATTTACCCAAGGGATACAGAAATGCTGAGGCATAGGAGCACATGTACCCCAATGTTCATAGCAGCACTTTCCACAATAGCTAAAACATGGAAAGAGCCTAAGTGTCCATCAACAGATGAATGGATCAAGAAGATGTGGTTTATCTATACCATGGAATACTACATGGCAATGAGAAAGAAAGAAGGACAAATATCATATGTTTGCACGTATAGGAGGATTAGGAGGAACTTGACGGAGGAACAAGGGGGAGAAGAAGGGGGGAAATGGTGGGGGAAAGGGAGAGAGGCAAACCATGAGAGACTCTTGAATGCTGACAAAAACTGAGGACTGATGGATGTGGGGGGGAGGGGGGATGGGCATGGAGGAGGGCACTTGTGGGGATGAGCACTGAGTGTTATGTGGAAACTAATTTGACAATAAACTATTTGAAAAAAAAAAAAAAAAAAAACATAGGGCACCTGGGTGGCTCAGTTGGTTAAGCATCAGACTTCGGTTCAGGTCATGATCTCGCAGTTCATGAGTTCAAGCCCCGTGTTGGGCTCTGTGCGGACAGCTCAGAGCCTATAGCCTGCTTTGGATTCTGTGCCTTCCTCTCTCTCTGCCCCTTCCCCACTCATTCTCTTTCTCTTTCTCTCTCTCTCTCTCTGTCTTTCAAAAATAAAAATATAGGGGCGCCTGGGTGGCTCAGTAGGTTAAGCATCTGACCTCGGCTCAGGTCATGATCTCACGGTTTGTGGGTACGAGCCCTGCGTCAGGTTCTGTGCTGACAGCTAGCTCAGAGCCTGGAGCCTGCTTCAGATTCTGTGTCTCCCTCTCTCTTTGACCTTCCTCTGCTCACGCTGTCTCTCTCTCTCTCTCAGAAATAAAACATTTTTAAAAATTAAAAAATAAATAAACATAAAAAATTAATATATATTATATATATCAGCACCCCAAAGCTCTACTATGTCCTCTTCAAATCACTGTGTGCCTCTCGGAAGAGAATTATTATCCCAACTCCTAACACCAGTATGCTAGCTTTTAAGGAGATCCTTATCTGCTGCAGTCATAGATCAGATTGTGCTGAAAATCAGACCCAGCATTTATAATATAGCTGCAGAAATTACCTGGGTTGGAAACATTTTGGTGGCTAAGCCCAGCAATCTCAAATCCCCAAGTTCCCTTGGCAGAAGCAACCTCCTCTCTCTGCCAGAGGAGAATCGCCTTCCCTAGTCTGGAGACCAAGCTGACCTCCCTTGAATTGGAGCCTCACAAATAGATACTAATTCTCCTCACGACTTGTTCCCACCATGTCTCATTTCCTGGAGTCAGATCCCAGCACAGCCCGGATGGGGAACAAAGCTTACATCTCAAGGACTTTTCTAAAGCATATTGTTATGTGTCAGCAAGAGTAGGGCCATGTGTGGGAGCAGATCGTATTAGCTTTTTTGTGGCTGCTGAAACAAATTACCACAAACCTAGTCGCTTAAAAGAACATAAATTTATTCCTTCACAGTTCTGGAGGCTTGAAGTCCAAAATCAAGGTTGATTCCTTCTGGGGAGAATCTGTTCCGTGTCTCTCAGCAGGATTCTGGTGGCTAGTGGCAATTCTTGGCATTGTTTGATTGATAGGCACGTCTCTCCAATCTCTGCCTCTATCTTCACATCACCTTCTCCACTCTATGTCTCTGAGGTTTCTTTGCTGTTTCTTACAAGGACACTCAGTCACTGGACTTAGGGTGAGTGAGCCCTAAATCCAGGATGATCTCATAGTAAGATCCTTAATTTAATTACATCGGCAAATGCCATGAGTCTTGGACAAGCAAAGGCACCGTGGAGCAGAGTTCCTCCAGCTAACACACAGACTTATAATGAGAAGCAGAATCAACTCTACAGCCACACAGACCTTCAGTTAGCAACAGAGCCACCATACAATCTTCACCCACAGAGCCTTGAGCAGAGGCGCTCAGCCAATAGGTTCGCTGACCCCACTTTGCCACAGGCACGGGAATGATAATAAAGATGGCTGTGTTAAGCCCTTGAGTTCTGAGGGGTTTGTTTTGTGGCAACAGCTAGCTGATACAGAGGCTAACACATCTCTCCCAGCAATCAATAAGCAAATAATAAGTAAGGCTTTAGAAGATTTGAATAACACAGTAACAAAACTTAATATAGTAGCTATATAAAGATTTCTGTACCCAACCTCCAAGAAGACAAATTCTAAACAAATATGGAACGGTCTCCAAAAAATAAGCATATGTTAGGCCTAAAAGCAAATTGCAACATATTCTAAAAAGGAAAATCTTGGGGCACCTGGGGTGGCTCAGTTAGCTAAGTGTCCAGCTCTGGATTTTGGCTCAGGTCATGACCTTGTAATGTGTGGGTTTGAGCCCTGCATTGGGCTCTGCACTGAGGACACAGAGTCTGCTTGGGATTCTCTCTCTCTGCCCCTCCCCATACCCCTCTCAAAAATAAACTTAAAATAAAAATTAAAAAAAAAAAGAAATAAAAAGAAAATCTCTACAGACAAATTTAGTAATCAACACATGATAACAAAAAAGAAGAAAAAGCAAATTCAACCCCCAGAACTATTCATTCAGTTGGAATAGAAATAACCTTCAAAATACTTGAATTAGGAAAAAATCAAGTGGAACATACAGATAAGTTAGAAACAAATGAGAAGAGGCACTACATATACAAATCTGTAGGGTGCAGCCGAAGCCATATTAAAAAAATATATAGCTTTAATACATTTGTTAGGAAATAAGAGATTTTAAAAATAAATGAACTAGTGCTCGCTTCGGCAGCACATATACTAAAATTGGAACGATACAGAGAAGATTAGCATGGCCCTTGCCCAAGGATGACACGCAAATTCGTGAAGCGTTCCATATTTTTAGGAACAAGGGGGAGAAGAAGGGCGGAAATGGTGGGGGAAAGGGAGAGAGGCAAACCATGAGAGACTCTTGAATGCTGACAAAAACTGAGGACTGATGGATGTGGGGGGGAGGAGGGATGGGCATGGAGGAGGGCACTTGTGGGGATGAGCACTGGGTGTTATGTGGAAACTAATTTGACAATAAACTATTTGTAAAAAAAATAATAATAAATAAATAAATAAACAAATAAATGAACTAATCTTTCAACTCAAGAGGCTAAGAAAAGAACATCAAAGTAATCCCCCAAAGTAATAAAATAATAAATACAAAAGAAGAAACTAAGAAATGGAAAAATAGAACCCTTTCTTTCTTCCAGAGGAGAGGGGACACAAAAAAAATTGACAAACTGTGACAAGTTTAATCAAGACAAAATCAGAAAAGACCAATAAACAACAGTAGGAATGATAAAGGGGCTGTAATTGTAAACACAGTAGAGTTTTAAAAAATTGAAGGGAACATTACATAAAACTTTATGATAATAAATTCTAAAGTGAAAAAACACATGATTTTCTAGGAATCAAATGCCCAATATAGGCAAAATAAGTAGATATTTTAAAGAAAACAGTAAACACAAAAGAAATTGGAAAGGTGGTCTAATATTTATATTAAAATGTGTCCAAACCCAGCCAGATCTTTGGGGTACTAAAAATCCCTTATTACTTAACCATGTATAAATATGGAAGTTTTTCCAATATATTTTATGAGACTAGCATGATAATCCTGATATTAACATAAGAAAAAGGACGGAAGGAAGGAAGCAGGAAGGAAGTAATGAGGAAGGAAGAAGGAAGAAAGGAGGGAAGGAAGGAAAGAAGAAGGAAGAAGGAAATAAGGGAGGGAGGGAGGAAGAAAGGAGGAAGGAAAGAAGGAAGAAAGGAAGGAGAGCTACAGGCTTTGCTCATTTTATAAAGATGAAAATTCCAAAAAAAAAAAGCGCCAAATAAATCCAGCAGCATATTAAAAATAAGATTTATCCTAGCTATGCAAACATGATTCAACTTTAGGAAAATTTTAATGTCATTTACTTGATTAGCACATTAAAGAAGAAACCATATACACATTTCACTAGATTACAAATTTTTTTTTTTATAAAAAATCAACTCATTCCAGAAAGGAAAACCAAAAACACTCCAACTAGGAATAGAAGGAACTTTCTTAAAATGATGAGGATATTGCCCAAAATATCCTGCATCTGAAGCACCCTGGGGCTGGCGGGCACTCCTCTCCCCCTCCCAACCACAGCCCATGGATATCACAGGGTCCTGTCTGGTAGCAGGTCCCCGGGTTTTCTCCCCAGATGTGCTTCTCCTCGGTTGTGATGGACCGTGCATCAGTCAGCCCCCCTTAGGTTTGGTCTACTTTTACTACTTCTCAAAGATATTCCTGAATATTTCTGGCAAGGGACAGTATCCTTTCTTAGCCTTCCAGTGGTGCTACATTTTTTTTTTTTGTATTATATTTCTTTGATCATTAGAACTGAAATTTGGGAAAGGAGAGGAACTTTAAAGATTAGGTTTAGAGGAGTGGTTCTCAAAATCTAGTATAAATTAGAATCATCGTGGAGTTTTAAAAATGAAGAGTTCTGGACCCATCCCAAGTAATTTTTTATGTAATTTCCCCGTGATTATATTAATAATCTATATTCATTGTAGAATTTTTTTTAAATAATGAAAGGGGTACCTGTGCAGCTCAGTCAGTTGAGTGTCTGACTTCGGCTCAGGTCATGATCTTACAGTTCATGAGTTCGAGCCCCACATCAGGCTTGCTGCCCTCAGCACATAGCCCACTTCAGATCTTCTGTCCCCGCCCCCTCCCAACCACTCCGTCTCTCTCTGGTTTGTGCTCTCTCAAAAATAAAACATTAAAAAAAATAATAAGAAAATAATATCACATACTTGCTATATTGTGAAACATGGGTTAACACAAGATTCCCTCCCCCTTTCATAAAATGTTATGGGATCAATGGGAAGGAGGTCCCAGCACTGGTAATTCAAAACTTGAACTGGAATAAACACGTTACCCCAAGAGTTCTAGACAAGCTGTGTGGAAGTGATTCTGTGACCCTCAGTGCAATGAGGGATGTCCCTGTCTACCCAGATTTGGGTCCTCAGAGTCTACACCCTGTTAGTTATGGGTCCAAGCTTTTGTGACAGCACCTCTGTTTTCCTCACTTGTGAAAGATAAAATTGGTAAGTACCAATTTCTTAGGTTTCTTAGGTTTTTTAGGGTTACGTTTCCCTCTACTATGACTATATGTTACTCTACTGTCTTCTGGAATGGAGTACTCTGAAAGGAAAGTTGGAGCCTTTGTCTCTTATGATTTATTCTTATTGCTTGAGAATTTAGCTTAATTTGAATAAAATGCCTATTGGTTTGATAGTCATATGATATCAAAATGTACCCCTAAAAGGTGACCCCCATTTATTTTGGAGGATCTCCAGAGTGTTAATATTTCTTACGTTCACATTTGTCTTCCTTACTCTTCCTATCTGTCCCCATTCACTGCCTGCCAAGCTGCCTGGAGAGGCTCCCTGGCTGTCAGGAGACATCAGTCATGATCCTTGAACTTGCTAGTCTCTACACTATTTTCTAGGATATGCACCACTACTTCAGAAACACGTACACACAGAACTCAATTTCTATGAGGTTTGCGTATGTATCTCGAACTTGCCTGATTTTGTTCCAAAGCCGAAGAATCCCTAAATCTCCTGGGAGAAGTGTGATGAGTCAGAAGTTAATGTGCCTGGGGACAGGTGATGACATTCACAGTGAATGAACTAGAACTGTCAGCATGTGCGCCCAGTGGATGAATGATTCAGTGTGGAGTGAGCAAGTCTGGGGAAACTCGATTACAGAGGCTTGTCCCATTTTAATCTGGGCACCTGTGAGCTTTAGTCACAGTCTGTGAGTTGCTGGGTAAGCCCTCCCTCACCTGGCATGGGGAGAAATTTCCTTGTTCTACAGGCAGGGAACCCAGCAAATTTCCCCTGGGTTACAGGGCTAAGGAGTATGCGTGACTTCACACTAACAAAACTCAGTGTGTGTGATGCTCCTTTACTTCCTTTTCTCTTCTTTCTTTTTAAAGTAATCTGTCTCTACACCCATCAGGGGGCTTGAACTCACAACCCTGAGATCAAGAGTCACATACTCTACAGACTGAGCCAGCCAGGTGCCCCACTTTCTTTTCCTTTAAGAAGCCTATGTGTTTATTGGTGAAAATAATATACCTTTCTTGTAGGCATTTTGGGAATTATAAAAAAAAAAAGCATCAAAGAAAACAACAATAAGTCATGACCCACTATCTAAAGATGACTGCTTTTAATTTTTTGTATATTTTTATTTTTTCCAAACGAACATACATGGTAGATGTCTTAGGAAACTGTGCTTGTATGTGATGTGAAGTTTTCTATCTCGCTTTTGTCATTTCACATACCTTCTAGAGCACTTACCTTCCAGCACCTGATTCCATTTTTCTGAACTGGAAAATCCCCTCTCTGTCTTTCCAATCTCTTTTTCAGAAGTAGCCACTGTAGCAGTTAGGTACCATGTTCTTCCAGATAGTTTCTGTGTTTACCCAGATAGGAAAAAATAAATGTCTTTGAACACATGTAGCCCCTTTTGAAACAATAAATGGAACTCTGTTGTATGTATTGTTTGCTTTTGTTCACTTAATGTATCCACTTACTCATTTAATAATCAGTTTCTTGAGGCTGCCTCTGTACAGGTGCTGAGGAACATGGACACCTTCCCAGAGCATGGCAAGGAACCCCTCATTTTGAAAAATGGGTACAGAGAATTCCACAAACTATTTAACTTCACTCACACTTTTAGGTTAGTCTAATATTTTTGCTTTTACCAATGATGTTTCCCCATCTGCCTAACACTCTGCTAGAATCCCAGATGATGAGGAAAGTGGCAGTTAATTCAGCAGATGCGTTAATGACCTGCTTATATCAGCAGCACCTGTCTTCTGGATATATGATTTTAAAAATACTAATTGCCATTGCATCTAATTGGGGTCTGGCACTGTTATTTTACAAAGTCAAGTACTTTTATGTTACCGATGAAGATTTTAATGGGTTGGGTGGAATGGGGTCTTGATTCACGAGTCCCTGGGACCCATCTCTGGCCCTTCCTCTTACTGCTGGCAAACCAGTGGCTGTTGTCCTCAACTGATGTCTTCTAGTCTTTAGCGTGGGGGCTGACATATTGATTCCATTCACAACTTCAAAAGGCATTTTTTTGAGGTTTGTTTATTTTTGAGGGAGAGAGAGAGAGAGAGAGAGAGGGCACAGCAGGAGAGGAGTAGAAAGAGAAAGAAAGAGAGAGGGAAAGAGAGAGAATCCAAAGTGGGTTCTGCACTGACAGCAGTGAGCCCAATGCGGGGCTCTAACCCACAAACCTCAGGATCATGGCCTGCGCTGAAGTCAGATGTTCAATTGACTGAGCCACCCTGGTACCCCACCAAAACTCTCATTTAGGTAAAACACCAAACACTGAAGTACATACTACATTGTAGGTCAAACAAAATTACACCCCACCCACCTCCAGATAATCACATTACCATTAGGAGGCTTATCACACAGTGCTCTTTGTATGACATTGGTAGATGAAGTCATCAGTTGTTTTTGGTCTTGTTCCCCAAATTTGGGTAATTATTCCTCTATCTCTCAGTGTCTCAGTTTCCTCCTGTGTAAAATGAGAGTAATATTACTTCCTATCCCATAGGTTGTTTTGAACATAGAGTGAATATGCATAAAGTGCTTCGTCAGTAATGTCTCAACTAATTCACAAACTAGGAACACTTTTAAATTAGCTGATACTTTATTACTCACTAGAAGATCGATGTTGCAGCGTGATTTCTGTCCAACAGAGTCACCCTAGAAGTTATGACTTTAGTGCCTATAGGACATTGAATAGTTTGGTGTCAGCAGTGGTGACAACGACCACGTCATGGTTCTAACTCTCGAAACCGCTCCTCTGATACAGAAGAGCAAGAGGCAGCAGCATGGTGCTCAAGACAGGGGAGCTGCCGTGCGAATGCTCCACTGAAGGGTGACAGGGAAGCCACGTTGCTTGGGTCATGTGGCAAAGGTCAAGTGGTCCTGCCACAGTGTGTGTCAGACGCTAACTTTTGGTTTGAGCAACTCCCATCCACTGATAGCCCACCATCATCACACACTTGGCAGACAAAACTCTTGTCTGGTGGCTACTAATGTGAAACTTTCAGACGAAGCCCAGGAAACAAATTCCAGTTGGTTCCCTCTGGAGCAGGATCCCCACAGGCATCGTTCCTTGAATTTCTTTGCCTGCATTTGGTGACCATACAGCAGATTATGCCGCAAGATCTTCCCCTCAAGAAGAGACCCCTTCTGCAGCACCCTGGCCTTTTCTCCCCGGGCAAACACCCAGGACAACCTCAGGACTCCAGGCTTTGCTTTCCTGTTCTCTTGGTTCAACGATCCTAGAGTGTTCGATACTGGTGCCAGCCACATCTGATGCTGTTTTATGTTCTTCCAAGAGAAGACTCCCCCTGCCCCAGTTTCACAGAAACACAATGAAAATACATGAAGTTGCACATATTTAAAGAGTACTGTGTGTGCAGTGTGACATAGGTACGCATCGCCACAATCAGGAGGGCAGACATTGCCATCAGCACCAACGATACCGACACTTCAGGTAGGTCTGCGCTTTCTGGAATGTATACAAATATAAAAATATATATAATCATATGTAAGTGGAATCAGGCAGCATGGACTTTATTTGTCCATCTTCTTTCATTTAGCACAACGATCCTGAGATTTTTCCATTTTGCGGCACAAATGCAGAGTCTGTTCCTTTCTATGACTGAGTAGTATTCCACAGAATGGATATACCATAATTTTTTACATATTCACCTGATGATGTACATCTGTGTTGCTTCCAGGGTTTCTTTTTGATATTGCAAATAAAGATTCGTTGTCGTGTGTATAATTCTTTGTGTGGGCATGCATTTTCTTTTTTCTTGGGTAAATATGGAGTTGTAGAATGGCTAGTCCGTAGGGCAAGTGTATGTTTGACATGTTAAGATCCCATCATGCTGTTTTCCAAAGCGGTTATATCATTCCACGTCCCCACCAGCCACGTGTGGGAGATCCAGTGGCTCCATGTCCTTGCCAACACTCGGTAGGGTCAGATTCTACTGTTAGCCATTCTGTTAAGTATATAGTATTTTGATTTTTCTTTTCTTTTTTTTTTTTAAATGTTTTATTTATTTATAGGAGAGAGAGAGAGACAGCGTGAGCAGGGGAAGGTCAGAGAGAGAGGGAGTCACAGACTCTGAAACAGGCTCCAGGCTCTGAGCTGGCAGTCAGCACAGAGCCCGACGCGGGGCTCAAACCCACGAACAGTGAGATCATGACCTAAGCGAAAGTCGGACGCTTAACCAACTAAGCCACCCAGGGCACCCGGTTGATTTTTATTTTCTTAACGGATCATGATGTTCAACATCTTTGCATGGCTTACTGGTCATTCGTATATCTTTTTGGTGAAGTGTCTATTCGAATCTTTTGCATGTTTTCTTACTGTATTATTTTGTTTTCTTCCTATTGAGTTAGAGTTCTTTATATGTTTGCCTGCAAGTTCCTTGTCTTCTACATGATATGCACATATTTTCTCCCAGTCTGTGGCTTGCATTTTTGTTGTCTTCTGGGTGATTTCAAAGAGAAAAAGACTTTATTTTGATGAACTCCATTTGTCATTATTTTTCTTTTATAGCTTATGTTTCAAGAAATCTTTACCAACCCCGGCATTACAAAGAGTTTTCTCTTAATGTTTTTTTCTTGAAGTTTATAGTTTTCAGTTCTGTGTTGAGTTAGATTTTGTGTATTTGTGTATTAATTTTATGTATGTTCCTTTTTTCCCACAGGAATATCCAGTACATCCACTGCACTTAAAGACAAGATGAGATCAGGTTTTGAGATGAAAGCAGCCTCCGGGTTACTTTTGTTTGGAGGCATTCTGTTCAGTCATGTGTCTCAAGAGACATAGTGCACAAGGCTGGACATTATATCCCAGGAAAGATTTGACTTGGATGCTGTGAGGGATAGAAGAGGGCTACCACCTCCTTTGTTTTAGAGGGCATACTTCTCCTAATGCAGCCTTATATCAAACTACCTATTTTTACTGTGATTGTTGTTCTTTGCCAGCCACATAGCACTACTGACTCTCACTGAGTTTGGAGGTAATTAGAACCCATACATCTTGCTTATGGGCTCTACTCTTTCATCAAATCACTTCTATCCCAGGTGAATTTTGCAATTCAAGTCCATGGTTTTATGTTTTGAAGCATTATGTTTTATCTGGCTTGCTCTGGCCCATGCTTTCAATCTATTGATTCTAATTGTGTTGAGTGGCACGGTTTGGTGTCGGCCACAATTGCCATACCAGGCCTCAGTCACCTATGGCAGGCCAGCCACCTGCAGCAGGGACAGGGACTCCATAACATTCCAGTGGGTTACTTACTCAGTCCTTACCTTTCAGGGGCTTCGGGTGCCCAGATGAACAAATACAGGTCCTCAGTTTGGGAGCTCTTTGTCTAAAGAGGGAGGCAGACATGAAGCCAGCCATCACAGCAGAGCGTGGTCTGTGCCAATAGAGGAAAGTGGTCTAGGGACGCAGAGGAGAAACATCTAGTCATTACGGAAGAGGGAAAGATCACAGAAGACTGCCAAGTATTTCCTGCTGCTCTAATCCCCTGCTTTATGGTAACACTCAGTTTGGAGAACCCCCTTCTCCCACCCCTAGCCAGGCCATGGAGGAGGGGTGGGCCTCACCCTCAGCTCCCGGGAACATTACCCACCTGGCAAATTCCAAACCCCAGGCTCGAGCCTCAGCATAGAGCAGATGACATGGAAGGCAGGGAGAAACCAGAAGATGTCTAACTGCTACATAAACGTATGCACTCTTTTCCCATCTGCTTCCCCCTTTTCCTTCCCCGCACTTAAGTCAGCTTGGTGTGCGCTGCTTCAGGGGAGGCATGTGGCAAGTCAGAAAATAGACGTGCTCTGCAAGTCCTGCTGGCTCTGCCTTTACACCTACAAGTGAATTCCTGAGAATAATCATAGTCAAAGAAACATAAAAGGAGACGGATTCTCCCCAGGCTGAAAATAGATTGCTCCGGAGTGGGCAGAAGAGAAGGAAGAGTGAGGCTGTGGTCCCTGGAGCAGATGGGGTGCTGCCCTATATCCTGGCCACCGAGGAGGTGGCCAGACTCCAGGGTGACGGACATTCAAGATAGGCTCCTGGCACAGGGGTCGCCAGAGGCTGCCTGGCCAGAAACAATCAGAAGGCCACCTTCAGGCCTGAGAACTAAGGACCACAGAGCTTTCCCTACCCCAGGGCCTTGGCACTGTGCAGGACCCAAGACAGCAGGACCACCTAGAAAGTGAGGTGTCCCAGAAAGGACGAACGTCATTTTTCCTGCAGCCCGGCAGAATGGGACTTGACTGAGAGAAGTTAAGCAGAGTCATGGAATATAAAGCAAGTTCTAATCCTTCAGTTCCTCAGGTCATGAGATGAAATTTATGCTCCACACACTCGGAAGGAGACTGAACTTCCCTTCCCCTGTCCCTACCCCAGCCTCCTCCCTTCCTTGCAGGCTGCTCATCTGGTTTGCGCTCAGCCACCCACACACATGCTCACACACTGCCTGTGCTCCAGGCCCCGTGCTCAGTAAAAGGGCGTCAGAACAAAGGCCAGGGCCACGGGGGAGAGAGGCTGACCCCGCCCTGCCTGAACGCCACTGGACACTTGCCCGAAGACGGCCTTGGAACAGGTGACCCCAATACTGTTCTAGGACCATTTGTCTGAGGATCAGGTGTCAAAAGAAACTTATTTAGGTGACTTCAATAAAGATTAAAGAGTTTATCCATCTGATGTGCATCAGAGAGCACCTGAAGGACAGGTGGCCCCAGGTTAAAGTGGGGCAGATGTTTATAGGACAGGGAAGCTGACTTGTGGATGTGCGGTGTGGGTTTAGGGAGCAGTGTTGGACTTCAATGGAAACTTGCAATTTGGAGGTTTTTCCTATTTTTCGGCCCCTTGCCCAGGTGCAACCCCAACACCATCAGAATAGTATATTCCAAGAAGTGTTTTTGCAAGCCTGTGGCTTATGGTCTAGTCAAAGTTTGCAAGGTGAAAAGTCTTGTAAGAAAGAAATGAAAAGGGGCAAGGAGGAAAGTGGGGGCCCCCCGTCATGCAGGTTTTTTCTTTTTTTAAAAAAAGTTTTTATTTATTTTTGAGAGAGAGAGAAAGAGAATGAAAGGGGAAGGAGCAGAGAGGAAGGCGGACAGAGGATCTGAAGCAGGCTCCAGGCTCTGCATTGATAGCAGCAAGCCCAATGCAAGGCTCGAACTCATGAACCATGAGATCATGACCTGAGCCAAAGTCAGATGCTTGACCAACTGAGCCACCCAGGCACCCCAGAATCACAGATTGCATCACAAATGAGAGCATGTAGGCAAGAATACTGTGGAAAGTGGCAGGTACCCGCCACCCACAGAGTTTTCCAGCCCCCCCCCCATTTGTGTGTGTTTGTGTGTGTGTGTGTGTGTTTAAGTTTATTTATTTATTTTGAGAGAGACAGAGACAGCATGAGCGAGGGAGGGGCAGAGATAGAGATGGAGAGAGAAAATCCCAAGCAGGCTCCACACTGCCAGTGCAGAGCCCAATGTAGGCTCAGACTCATGAAACTATGATATCATAACCTGAGCCAAAATCAAGAGTTGGATGCCTAACTGCTTGAGCCACCTAGCCATCCCTCCAGCCCCCATTCTTGAAGGCCATCCCTGAAGACCCTCCATAGGTTCTAACTTCTCACTCTGCTCAGGAAACATCTCTGCCCCTCTGCTCAGACATATGGGCATCCTTTGTGGTCATGTTTATTGGAGTCAACAGACAATACTCATTCATGTAAAGCCAGCAACAGATATAGAGATTGGAGGCTTAGCAGCCCTGCCTAGCCCAGCCAAGCCCAGCCCTTCCCTGCCAGCCTCTCTGTTTGTGGCTTCTCTTCCTGACATGTGAGGCCATGGCTTAGCCTGCCTCCTCCTTCTGGGGTGACTTTGTAGCCTCTCCAATATCCAGGCCAGCTCCTCCTTTCTCCTGCCTGTTCCCCCAGGCTGTTGTCCTGGGCTGTTCACTCAAGCTAACTGGTGGTTCTCTCTGCTGACCCTCTGATCCTTCATCTCCCCTCTTCTACTAGCCTTTCCCCCACTCCTTCCTTCCTGGGCATTCTCCATCAAGGGTGTGATGGCTCCATGTGGAAAATTCCAGTTGCCCTCTGGCAGATGTCTATATTAGTCTGGTCCTTGTTTCTAGGGATGTTAGAAAGGTAGCTGTGGAGATGTACCCGCAGGAAGCTCAGGCACAGAACTTGGAAATGCTCCAGCCCTTAGGCCATGGTGGCCTCCCATCTGCTACAAGAGGAGACACCTCCTTCTTTTCCAAAACAGATCTGACAACACTCTCCCAGTTTCCACTTTAATTTGAGTAACATGTCTTCTGGGAGTAGAGGACAATTTTTGGATTTCCTCCAGCTCAATCTGTTTACCATTGACTATTTATGGATAAGGAAACATACCCCAACCTTCCTAAATGAGGGATGTAGAGGTAGTGATGACTGTGGCATTCCCATGCCACCTTGTCCCTTTCCTTCCTGGACAGACATGAGCAGGACCCCATTAGCACACAAAGCAAAATTGTATTTATTTATTTTTTGTTTTTTGTTTCTGAGAAAGAGAGAGAGAGAGAGAGAATGAATGAGCAGGGGAGGGTCAGAGAGAGAGAGGGAGACACAGAGTCTGAAACAGGCTCCAGGCTCTGAGCTAGCTGTCAGCACAGAGCCAGATGCGGGGTTCGAACTCATGAACAGTGAGATCATGACCTGAGCTGAAGTCAGACGCTTAACCGACTGAGCCACCCAGGCATCTCGTAAAGCAAAATTTTAAAAGGCACCCTTGCTGGGCAGACATATTTGCTAAAATGTCTATCTTCAAACAGCTGAGTTACAAAAAGGAGCCTCTCAGATGACAGATGTGGAGCACAGGCAAGCTTTGCATCCAGTCACCCCCTCTGAGGCCCCTTTGAGCTCAGTATGATCTGCAGAATCCTACTGGCAACCCTGGTGGGAGACAGTGCTGATGTTCAACATGGTCTCCTTTCTCTGCTCTAGAAGCCCACCTTCTGCCCAACCATGGCAAAGCTCTGATTGGACATCAACACTGATTGATACAAGTAATAGTCAGGACAGAGAGAGTACAACACAGGAAATTTACTTAGCATCTCATTGGAGGAGACCCACATTGATCTGCTCAGGACCCCTAACTCGCCAGCAGGTTAGAGATGTCCCACATCTCCTCACCACCTTGCACCCTTTATCTTGATGTCATCTTTCAGTGTCTTAAGCCGCCGCTGCTGCCCCAGCGCAGCCTTGGTGGCCACCAGAAGAACAGAGTCTGAGGCTCTGGCCCCTGATCCTCTTTCTCCCCTCCTGCCACGAGCAGGATTCTCCACTGTGGTCCTGATACTGCACTTAGAGAAATTTCCTTCCCTGGGGCAGTTCTCAAAAACCCTATCATGTAGTCTCCTTTTATTTAAATTCTTGTAAGGCTGTGATGTCTTGTGTTTGGAATTTCTGCTCTTGCCAATTGAAAAAAAATCTGGGTCTTAGGGACAGACAATAATGACAATAATAGCTACCAATTGTTGAATGACTACTTGATACCAGGCAGTATATTTGGTGCTTTGTACAATCTTACTGAATTGTCAGAAAAATACCCTGAAACAAGTCCTGTCTTTAGCCCATTTTCCGGGAGACGGGATTCAATAGGTAGACCTTGCAGGTGTGGGGCGGGGCCAGAGTGGAGCTGTGTCTGCCTGACTCCAAAGTCTGGGCTCTCTCACTGCAGCCAGTCCTCATTCTTTAGGGAGCCCAGGAACATAGCACTGTCTGAATCCAACCAGGACTGGCACCAGATACTGAAGACATTTCTACTCCTGGAAGTGTCTCTTTAGAAGAACTCAAGTGTTCAAACAAATAAGCCATTTGTTCTCATCACTTGCTCAGATGTTAGCTTGTTGTTAAATTTTGTCTTTCTCAACTTGAGTGCCATCTCTGTGAGGGTAGAACTTTGGTTTTGTTCCCTGCTGCGTCTGAGTGAGGGGGGGCCATCACAGGATTCAAGAAAGGAGGGAACATAGTCTGACACACTTTTCAGAGGATCCTTCTGGTGGTAAGGGTAGAAGCAGTGAGCACTTGTAGGAGGATGCACCCCAAATCCAGGTAAGATATGAAGTTGACTTAGACCTGCATAGGTTCCGTGAGAGGGATGACAGGGTCAGAGTGGCTCGCGCACTGAAGGGAGATCTCCCAGTGCTGTGTGAGGAAGAGAAAGTTAAGGAGCCTCTAAAGATTTTGAGCCAAGTGAAAGGAAGGTTGAAGCTTCCGTTTCCTACAGTGAGATGGGGAGATAATGGGTTTGGGTGGGGGTGCCCTTCAGTCATCAGTGGGCAGATAGACATTGGATAGAAGCTGAAGGTAAGGGTCTGGAGTTCAGAGGAGAGGGCTGAGGAGGAGATAGAAGTACTGGAACCATCAGCGGGTGGATGGGATCCAAAGTCCGGAGAGAACCCAGCTGCATTGCCAAGGTTATACAGAGAAGCCTAAGGCCAAGTCGGCTAAAAACCAAGGCTGAACTCCACTGGCCACAAAGCACAGCCTGAGCATCTGCAAGGGTAACAATGGAGGGCACCACTGAGTTTGTGATACTAACAAAGTCACAGACTCTCTGTCACAATCCTCTCTGCCTTCTCTCATTTAGGTGTTCCTTGTTGTTTCTCATCCAAGATGGAGGCCCGGCACTTCCCACAACTCAGTCTCAGAAGTGGCACATTCTTTTCTATTCTCTTCAACGGCGGTGAGTCAATACATTCAGTGAGGTTAGAAAAAAAAGAAAAAAAATTATGACACTGAGGGAGTTCCTTGCCGGGATGCCCAGGGGACTTTTGGCTCCGTGAGCCTGAAGATGTGCAAACTAGTCCAGGCTGCAGACATAGATTCATTATAGAAATGAGGGCATGAGAGGTTTAGGAGGACAGGAGGCTGCAGGCAGGCAGCTTAAGGCTTTGGAGATAAAGCAATTACAGGTTACGCCAAGTTCTAGGGTGTGGACATGATATTGTCTTTAAAGCAGCAGGTTGAACCGCATGAAATATGATTTTGTACGTCAAAACCAGTAGACTATCAGGAGTTTCATATGGTTCAACCTGCATAAACATTGGTAAAAGTCACTAAAGTTGACATTCTGATCTTGGTTTCAGACCAAAGAAACTTGCTTATATAGTCCTTATCCCACAAAGGGACTAGCTAGCTTTCTCTTTTCATTTTTTTCTGTGTTCACCTTCCCTGACTGCCCATTTGCTTTCAGAAAGCTGGCTGTCATGTTGGTCACACCATGACCTGCTGTATGTCAATCAATCCATGTGATTGAAATCTAGGAGCTATCACTCCTAAACTGAATCAGAAATAAAATTTAAAAACCATCTCCAGGGCGCCTCGGTGGCTCAGTCGGTTAAGCGTCCGACTTTGACTCAGGTCATGATCTCACAGTTCGTGGGTTCGAGCCCCGCATCGGGTTCTGTGCTGACAGCTAGCTCAGAGCCTGGAGCCTGTCTTCAGATTCTGGATCTCCCTCTCTCTCTGACCCACCCCTGCTCATCCTGTCTCTATCTCTCTCTCAGAAATTAAAAAAAAGAAAAACACTAAAAACCATTTCCTTAACAAACATATTAAAAATAATTACTTTTAAATGGCAGCAAAATGTATCCCCAGTGTCTGAGCCAACATTAGTGAGTAAACTTTTGAGAGTTCCTGCTAAGCTGACTGTTGCATTTGCTGGAATATTGCACTAACGGGAGGCAAGGCATTCTCATAGACCAGATTCTAAATGAAAATCATCCCAAAGAATTACTGTAATATCCTTTATATCTTATAATTTTATGGACTGACGCAAGCAGCTTTTTTTCCTGTCCATCAAAGTCTTTATAAATGGCATGGAAAATAAGTACCCCATGGTTGGCATCTATTAACAAGATGAACATCCTGGGCACACTATTTCATAACTCCCACTGGCTCCCAGAGGTATAATTAGGGTTGAATTTTTCATGAACATAAACATCATACTCTTTGTCCACCATGCTGTGCTTTGTGCTTGGCTATTTCCAGCACTCCACTCAAAAAAAAAAAAAAAAAAAATTGAAAAGGAGAGAAAAGAATCAAGTCCTCAGCAAATGGAAGTGATTCTGGGGCTTGCTGTAGGGTCACCTGGGTCCCACTATGTTGCTGGGGGCTTTTTTTAAGGTACAGCACTTCCTGACCAGGTCTGACTCAGCATGGTCACCTGGAGCTGACTCTCCCTAGGAGGACTTCCAGGTTTTGGAAAGAGAAAAATAGAAAAAAGTCTTTCGAGTGGTCTGGGTGGCTCAGTTGGCTAAACATCTGACTTTAGTTCAGGTCATGATCTCATGGTTTGTGAGTTTGAGCCCCGCATCTGGCTCTGTGCTGACAGTTCAGAGCCTGCTTCAGATTCTGCGTCTCCCGTTTTCTCTGTCCCTCCCTTCCTTATGCTCTGTCTCTCTCTCTCTTTCAGAAAATGAATAAACATTTAAAAATTAAAAAAGAGAAGTCTCTCATGTTCAGTCTTAAGTAGATCTACTGACTCCATTATTTTTAAATCATTTAAAAAAGAGTGACAGGGCTATGATTTGGTTTCCTGGACGTAACTCATTTTTCCTCCTGGATTATTCAGTGAATAGTGTCTGGTCTGATTTGCAGTCGTGTTTGAATTGCTTTGTTAATGGAATTTATCAGCCACTGCCCCCAGAAGGATCTCACTAAAATATAAGTCTAATCATGCTGTCCTCTGCTTAAAACCTCAACCTCTCAGTGACTTTTTTTTTTTTACAACTATAGAAGAAAGTTCAAGCTCCCAAGCACACAGCTCATTAGCTCTTCGTCATGTGCCTTTAAATGGCTTCTATTCCATTTCCTGCCTCTCCCGTACTAGGCAAGCTACCCTCCTGCCACTTACAATTCTTTAAGATTACTTATGATTCTCTTTTTTTTCTTTTAATTTTTTTTAATGTTTTATTTATTTCTAGGAGAGAGAGAGAGAGACAGCGTGAGCAGGGGAGGGTCAGAGAGAGAGGCAGACACAGACTCTGAAATAGGCTCCAGGCTCTGAGCTGGCAGTCAGCACAGAGCCCGACGCGGGACTCGAACCCACGAACCGCGAGATCATGACCCAAGCGAAAGTCGGACGCTTAACCGACTAAGCCACCCAGGCGCCCCTGATTCTCTTAACATACATTTCTTTTACACAATTCTGGAACACAATTCTCTGTCTGGCTAAAAGAATGCTTTGAAGGTTAGGGTAAGTTCTGATAAAGTAGACATATTTCAACCTGAAGTTCAGCATCTTACTTAATGGGGAAATACTGAAGACATTCCTTGCCTAGGAACAAGGCAAAGAAGTAACTCTTGCCACTGCTTTTTTAACACCAGGAAGATAATACATCCAGGAATAAATTAAATAAGAAATGTTTAATGTTTAAGAAATGTTTATGCACCAAACTCTACAAGATTTCTGAAAGTCAAAAAGGTAGACTTAATCAGTGAAAGATGAAATATATATTCCTGGACAGGAAGACAACATCATAAAGATTTCAATCCTGCTCAATTTATTTAAAGAATTTAACGTGATCTCTACAAAAACACCAAGTTTTTTCCCTTCTGGAACTTGAAAAGACTAATAGAATTTTCTATGGAGAAATAAAGAGGCAAATTTGGCAGGAAAATCCTGAGAAGAAGAAAAGTACCAGGGAAGAGAGTCTAGCCTTACCGTATATTTAAACATACTGGAACTCTTCAATATTTTTTTATTGAGTATAGTTGACATAAAATTTTATGTTAGTTTCAAGGGTATGGCATAGTGATTCAGTAATTCCATATATTACTCAATGCTCACCATGGTAAATATAGATACCATCTGTCACCATACAAAGGTATTACAGCTTTATTGACAATATCCCCTATACTGAGCTTTTCATCCCCTGGAGGTATTTATTTTACAACTGGAAGTTTGTACTGCTTAATCCCCTTCAGCTATTTCACCCATCCCCCACCCCTCCCCTCTGGCAACCACAAGTTTGTTTTGTATTTGAGTCTGCTTCTGTTTTTCTGTTTGTGTGCTTGTTTGTTCATTTGTTTTGCTTTCTAGATTCCATATATAAGTGAAATCATATGATATTTGTCACTCTCTGACTTATTTCACTTAGCATAACACCCTCTAGGTCCATCCATGCTGTCCTCAAAGGAAAAAAAAATTCTGATTTGAAAAGATATATGCACCTCTCTGTTTATTACAACATTATTTACAATAACCAAGATATGGAAGTAACCTAAATGTCCACTACTAGATGAATGGATAAAGAAGATGTGGTATACATATATACAATGGAATATTCCTCAGCCACAGAAATTCTCAACTCAATATTGAAGTTTATATTGTATTAGTGCCTGAAAGACCAATGGAGCAGAATAAAAAGACTTGGAGTAGACCCAAGTATATATGTCAATCAAGTACATGATAAAGGTGGTGTCTCAAATCACTGGAGAAAATGGGATGCTTAGTAAATGATTTTGACCTATACTTCATACATATACTTCAAATAAACTTCAAATAGATCAGATCTAAATGTAAGAAATCAAATCGTAAGTACTAGAAAGAAATATGGTTTAATTAAAAAACCAGAAGTGGGTAATGCCTTTCAAATTATAACTTAAAATTAAGATGCAATTTTTAAAAAGATTGATAGGGGCGCCTGGATGGCTCAGTTGGTTAAGCATCCAACTTCGGCTCAGGTCATGATCTCACGGTTTGTGGGTTCGAGCCCCATGTCGGGCTCTGTACTGACAGCTAGCTCAGAGCTTGAAACCTGTTTCAGATTCTGTGTCTCCCTCTCTCTCTGACCCTCCCCTGTTCATGCTATCTCTCTCTCTGAAATAAATAAAAACAAAACAAAAAATAAAAAAAATAAAGATTGATAAATTCAACCAAATTAAAAAGGTTTTCAAAGTTTTTGCATGACTAAATAAAACAAACCCCAAAGGTAAAGTCAAAAGACAAATTACAAACTGAGAAAAAATATTTACAATTTATATCACATACCAAGGGCGAATCTCTCTAATATGTAAGCATTCTTAAAATCAAGGAGAATGTCCAAGAAACATTAATAGAAAATGGGCAAAAGACATGGTTGACAATTCACAGGAAAAAAGTAAAAACTGCTTTTAAATAAATGAAAACATATTTAACCTTATGTATTACAAGAAAAGCTCAAATTAAAACTATACCAGGAGGAATGATGTAAGCAAAAATAATAGAGTAAGGACTTTTAAAAATTCTCTCCTCATAGGAGCAACAGGAACACTAGGGAAAAAAATTATCTGGATCAACTTAACCAAAGGGAAAGTAACCAAAGGCTTACAGCAATTCAGGGAGTGTTTACTCAAGAAAAAATGACTGACTCTTGGTAGCACAGTGAGCTTTGTGGCATTCTAATTTAGGTATTTCCGTCACCCCTCCCCAGCTTGACAGTTGGCTCGAACACCAATACCCCACAATCACAGTAAA
Source organism: Hyaena hyaena (assembly GCF_003009895.1). NCBI lineage: Eukaryota > Metazoa > Chordata > Mammalia > Carnivora > Hyaenidae > Hyaena > Hyaena hyaena. The sequence goes on along the minus strand of NW_024080677.1, from coordinate 2,642,720 downwards.
AACCCACAGCTTGGCAGCTGCTGGAGGGAGCAAAGTGAAATTGGAGCTTCTTCAAAGCCCTGTTCTCAGAGAAGTGTAGTGATTTGACTTGTTTAATGGTTAAGAGGAAGACCCCACTCACAAGAGTGTCTTTATTTGATTTGACTCTGAGCTTCCCAGTATAAATAGCTTTTTCCACAGGGACATTTGTTGAAAATAATTAAAGGCACCTGGGTGGCTCAGTTGGTCAAGCATCTGACTTGGGCTCAGGTCATGATCTCACAATTTGTGAGTTTGAGCCTGTCAGGTGAGCTCAAGCCCCACTTTGGGTGAGCTTGAGCCCCACTTTGGGTGAACCCCTCTTCTCTGCCCCTTGCTCACTTGCCCCCCTCTCTAAAAAAAATTAAAAGTAATCAGTTAATATCACAGCTGCCTGAGTTCATAGGTAACAGTGGGACCCCCCAAAAAATAATAATAATAAGGCTAATCAAAAAACTTAAAGGGAAAAAACTAGAGAGTGAGATGTCTATATAAGGATTTGAAAAGCTTTAAAATATTCCTTGACTTGGACTAAATTACACCACTATCTTTCTTGGTTCTCCCATTTGTACGTGGCAGATCAAGGGACTTCTCAGCCTCCATAATCATGTGAGCCAATTCCTATAATAAATCTCTCTAGATTAGATAGATAGAAAGAAAGGTAGATACACAGATATAGATGATAGAGATATATGTATCTTATTGATTGTGTTTCTTAGAACACCTTAATACAGATACCATGAAGCATAACAACAGAAAAAATATTTGAAGAAATAATAGCGCAAAACTTCCCAAACTTGGTGAGAAATACTGATCCATACATCAAGCTTAATGAATTCTAAGTCAGATACCCTCAAAGATACCCACACCTAGACACATCATAATCAAACTGTTGAAAGACAAAAGCTAAGGAGAGACTTTTGAAGTCAGCAAGAGAGAAGCGACTTATTACATATAGAAGATTCCCAATAAGTTAACAGTGATTTCTCATCAAAAACCACAGAGGCCAGAAGGCAGTGGGATGATGTATTTAAAGTGTGGAGAGAAAAATACTGTCAACTAAGAATTCTATTCCCAGTAAAACTATTTGTAAAAAAGATGAAGGAGAAATTAAGATATTCCTAAGTAAACAAAAACTGAGAGAATTTGTTTCTAGTAGACTTTCCTTATAATAAATATTAAAAGGAGTCCTTTAGGCTGAAATGAACAGAGACTATACAGTTACCTGAGTAAATAAGGAACACCCATAAAGGTAACTATATAGATGAATATAAAATACAGTATAAACGTTTTTGCTTTTTTAAAAATAAGATTTAAAAGACGAAAAAAGACAACTGCTAAAAGTAATAATAAATCTGCTTTAATGGTTATACAATGTATAAAGATTTTTTTAATGTTTGTTTTTGGGAGAACATGTGCAGGGTAGGAGCAGAGGATGGTGGGGGGTACAGAGGATCCCAAAGTCCTCTTTGCACTGACAGTAATGAGCTGATGTGGGACTGTAACTCATGAAGTCTAAGATCATGACCTGAGTCAAAGGTGGACACTCAACTGACGGAGCGACCCAGACGCCCCTAAAGATGTAATTTGTTTGACAATCACAGCATAAGAAGAGGTAAGAATTATTATACAGGAGCATAAAGTTTTTGTAAACTATTGAAATTAAGTTGGTATTAATCTGAGCTAGATTGTTCTAAATGAAGGTATTAATTGTAATCCCATAGCAATAAATAAGAAAATAACTAAAAAATGTATAAATGTAGATGTGTAAACGTAGATGTGTAAATGTAAATGAAATTACAAGAGAATTAAAATAGTACACAAAAAAATACCTAACAGAAAATAAAGAATGATGGAGGAGTATTGGAACAACAGCAACGAAGGATATAATACACAGAAAATAAATAGCAAAGTGGCAGACATTAAACCTACATTATCAGAAAAAAAATTAAATATAAAACTGAAAAATTAAATGCCCCAATTAAAAGGCATAGATTGGCAGAATGAATTTTAAAAACTGTGCAACTATATGCTGTCCATACAGGTTAGATGTTCACGGGAGCCAGGGAAATTGGGAACGGAATATGACTGCTAATAAATAGCAGGGTTGCTTTTGGTCTCCTTTTTTTTTTTTTTTCAGTGATCAAACTGTTCTGGAATCTGATGGTGTTAATGGTTGCAAAAACTTGTGAATATATGAAAAACAATGAGTTATGCATTTTTGGGGTGTTATCTTTTTTTAAAAGAGTTTATTGTCAATTTGGTTTCCATGAAACACCCAGAGCTCATCCCCACAAGTGCCCTCCTCCATGCCCATTACCCCCGTCCCCCCCACCCCCACCAATCAGTCCTCTGTTTGTTCTCAGCATTCAAGAGTCTCTCATGGTTTGCCTCCCTCCCTCTCTCCCACTATTTTTCCCCTTCTTCTCCCCCACTGTCCTCCATTAAGTTCCTCCTAATCCTCCTATACGTGCATATGGTATAGATATGGTATCTGTCCTTCTCTGCCTGACTTATTTCACTCAGCATAACACCCTCAAGTTCCATCCATGTTGCTGCACATGGCCAGATTTCATTCTTTCTCATTGCCATGTAGTATTCCATTGTATAGATACACCACATCTTCTTTTTATTTATTTATTTATTTATTTATTTATTTATTTTTATTTTTATTTTTTTACAAATAGTTTATTGTCAAGTTGGTTTCCATATAACACCCAGTGCTCATCCCCACAAATGCCCCCCTCCATGCCCATCCCCCCCTCCCCCCACATACATTAGACCTCAGTTTGTTCTCAGCATTCAAGAGTCTCTCATGGTTTGCCTCTCTCCCTTTCCCCCACCATTTCCCCCATTCTTCTCCCACATGGTCCTCCATTAAGATCCTCCTAATCCTCCTATACGTGCAAACATATATTTGTCCTTCTCTGCCTGACTTATTTCACTCAGCATAACAGCTTCAAGGTCCATCCATGTTGCTACACATGGCCAGATTTCATTCTTTCTCGTTGCCATGTAGTATTCCATGGTATAGATAAACCACATCTTCTTGATCCATTCATCCGTTGATGGACACT
>NW_024080677.1:2245800-2639440 GCF_003009895.1 Hyaena hyaena | reverse complement strand
CTCTGATTTGCTCATTTTAGCCACTCTGACTGGCGTGAGGTGGTATCTCAGTGTGGTTTTGATTTGTATTTCCCTGATGAGGAGGGATGCTGAGCATCGTTTCATGTGTCTGTTGGCCATCTGGATGTCCTCTTTGGAGAAGTGTCTGTTCATATCTTCTGCCCATTTCTTCACTGGGTTGTTTGTTTTTTGGGTGTGAAGTTTGGTGAGTTCCTTATAGATTCTGGATATTAACCCTTTATCTGACATGTCATTTGCAACTATCTTTTCCCATTCCGTTGGTTGCCTATTAGTTTTCTGGGTTGTTTCCTTTGCCATGCAGAAGCTTTTTATCTTGATGAGGTCCCAATCATTTATTTTTGCTCTTGATTCCCTTGCTTTTGGGGATGTGTCAAGTAAGAAGTTGCTGCGGTGGAGGTCAAGGAGGCTGTTTCCTGCTTTCTCCTCTAAGGTGTTGATAGTTTCCTGTCTCACGTTCAGGTCCTTTATCCATTTTGAGTTTATTTTTGTGTATGGTGTGAGAAAATGATCTATATCTATTCGGGGTCTTTTGTGGTTCCATACAAATTTTAGGATAGTTTGCTCTAGCTTTGAGAAGTATGCTGGTGCAATTTTTATTGGAATTACATAGAATGTGTAGATTTCTTTGGGTAGTAATGCCATTTTAACTATATTTATTCTTCTAATCCATGAGCATGGAATGTGTTTCCATTTCTTTGTGTCTTCTTCAATTTCCTTCATAAGTTTTCTATAGTTTTCATCATACAGATCTTTTGTATCCTTGGTTAGGTTTATTCCTAGGTATTTTGTGGTTTTTTTGTGCAATTGTAAATGGGATCAGCTTCTTGATTTCTCTTTCTGTTGCTTCATTGTTGGTGTATAAAAATGCAACCGATTTCTGTACGTTGATTTTGTACCCTGCAACTGTGCTGAATTCTTGGATCAGTTCCAGTAGGCTTCTGGTGGAGTCTGTCGGGTTTTCTATGTAGAGTATCATGTCGTCTGCAAAAAGTGAAAGTTTGACTTCCTCTTTGCTGATTCTGATGCCCTTTATTTCCTTTTGTTGTCTGATGGCCCATGCTAGGACTTCCAGCACTATGTTAAACAACAGTGGTGAGAGTGGACATCCCTGTCGTGTTCCTGATCTCAGGGGAAAGCTCTCAGTTTTTCCCCGTTGAGGATGATGTTAGCTGAAGGCTTCTCATAGATGGCTTTTATGATGTTTAATTAAGTTCCTTCTATCCCCACTTTCTTTAGGGTCTTTTTTAAGAAGGGATGCTGTATTTTTGTCAAATGCTTTTTCTGCATCTATCGACAGGATCATATGCTTTTTATCTTTTCTTTTGTTGATGTGATGTATCAAATTGATTGATTTGCGAATGTTGAACCAGCCCTGTAACCCAGGAATGAATCCCACTTGATCTTGGTGGATAATTCTTTTTATGTGCTGTTGAATTCGATTTGCAAGTATCTTGTTGAGGATTTTTGCATCCGTATTCATCAAGGATATTGGCCTGTAATTCTCTTTTTTAGCTGGATCTCTGTCTGGCTTGGGAATCAGAGTGATGCTGGCTTCATAAATTGAGTCTGGGAGTTTTTCTTCAATTTCTATTTTTTGGAATAGCTTGAGAAAAATTGGTATTAATTCTGTTTTAAACATCTGGTAGAATTCCCCAGGGAAGCCATCTGGTCCTGGACTCTTATTTGTTAGGAGATTTTTGATCACTGATTTGATTTCCTCACTAGTTATGGGTCTGTTCAAATTTCCTATCTCTTCCCGTGTGAATTTTGGTAGTGGGTGTGCGTTTAGGAATTTGTCCATTTCTTCTAGGTTGTCCAATTTGTTGGCATATAATTTTTCATAGTATTCTTTGATAATTGCCTGTATTTCTGAGGGGTTGGTTGTAATCAGTCCATTTTCATTCATGATTTTGTCTCTTTGAGTACTCTCTCTTTTCTTTTTGAGAAGCCTGGGTAGAGGTTTGTCAATTTTGTTTATTTTTTCAAAAAACCAACTCTTGGTTTCATTGATCTCTTCAATTATTTCTTTGGTCTCTATGTTGTTTATTTCTACTCTGATTTTTACTATTTCTCTTCTTCTACTGAGTTTAGGGCGTTCTTGTTGCTCTGCCTCTAGTTTCTTTAGGTGAGCTGTTAGGTTTTCGATTTGCGCTTTTTCTAGTTTCTTAAAATAGGCCTGGAGTGCAATGTACTTTCCTCTTAGGACTGCCTTTGCCGCATCCCATAGATTTTGGATTGTTGTGGTTTCATTTTCATTTTTTTCCATATATTTTTAAATTTCATCCCTAATTGCCTGATTGGCCCATTCATTCTTTAGTAGGGCGGTCTTTAACCTCCATGTTTTTGGGGGTTTTCCAGGCTTCTTCCTGTGATTGATTTCAAGTTTCAAAGCATTATGATCTGAGAGTGTGCATGGTATGATCTCTATTCTTTTATATTTATTGAGGGCTGTTTTATGTCCCAGTATGTGATCTATCTTGGAGAATGTGCCATGTGCACTTGAGAAGAAAGTAAATTCCCTGGCCTCAGGATGTAGAGTTCTAAATATATCTTACAGATCCACCTGGTCCAAAGTGTCTTTCAAGTCCATTATTTCTTTAGTGATTTTCTGTCTGGTTGACCTATCCATTGTTATAGGTGGAGTGTTGAAGTCCCCTGCTGTTAGCACATTTTTATCCATGAGTGTTTCTGTTTGTGATTAATTGTTTTATATATTTAGGTACTTCCATATTTGGTGCATAGACATTTATAACTGTTAGTTCTTCCTGATGGATAGACCCTGTAATTATTATATAATGCCCTTCTTCATCCTTTGTTACTGTCTTTAATTTAAAGTCCAGGTTGTCTGATATAAGTATGGCTACTTTAGCTTTCTTTTGACTTCCTGTAGCATGATAGATATTTCTCCATCCCCTTACTTTCAATCTGAAGGTGTCTTCCTGTCTAAAATGAGTTTCTTATAGACATCAATTAGATGGATTTAGTTTTTTTTTTTTTTTTTAATCTATTCTGCTACCCTATGTCTTTTGATTGGGGCATTTAGTCCACTTACATTCAGTGTTATTATTGAAAAATATGGGTTTAGAGTCATCGTGTCCTCTGTGTGATTCATGCTTGTGGTGATGTCTCTGGTATCTTATGTTCCTTGCAACACTTCCCTCAGAGAGTCCCCCTCAGGATTTCTTGTAGGGGTGTTTTAGTGGTGATAAATTCTTTCAATTTGTTTTATTTGGAAAGACTCTTATCTCTCCTTCTATTCTGAATGACAGGTTTGCTGGATAGAGGATTCTTGGCTGCATATTTTTTCTCTTCATCACATTGAAGATTTCCTGCCATTCCTTTCTGGCCTGCCAAGTTTCAGTAGATAGGTCTGTCACCACTCTGATAGGTTTCCCTTTGTATGTTAGGGCCCTTTTCTCCGTAGCTGCTTTCAGAATTCTCTCTTTGTCCTTATATTTTGCCAGTTTCACCATGATATGTCGTGAAGAAGATCAATTCAGGTTACGTCTGAGGGGAGTTCTCTGTGCCTCTTGGATTTCCACATCTGTTTCCTTCCCCATATTGGGGAAGTTGTCTGCTATTATTTGTTCCAGAACTCCTTCATCGCCTTTCCCTCTCTCTTCCTTTCTGGAATTCCTATGATATGGATATTATTCCATTTAATTGTATCGCTGAGCTCTTGAACTCTCCTTTCGTGTTCCTGGATCAGTTTATCTCTCTTTTTCTCAGATTCTTCTTTTTCCATAATTGTGTCTTCTAAATCACTTATTCTCCTTTCTGCCTCTTCAATCTGTGAATTGGACGCCTCTATTTTATTTTGCATCTCATTTATAGCATTTTTTAATTTATCACAACTATTTTTAAGCTCCATAGTCTTTGTAGCAATAGTTTCTCTGATGTCTTCCATGCCTTTTTCAAGCCCGGCAATTAATTTTATGACTATTGTTCTAAATTCTTGTTCAGTTATTTTACTTATATCTGTTTTGAGCAGTTCTTTAGCTGTCAATTCTTCCTGGAATTTCTTGGATGGAGAGTTCTTCCGTTTCATCATTTTGGTTAGCTTTCCATCTCTTTAAAAGCTTGTTATCCACTCTGCACCTGTGAGTGCTACTGTACCAAATAAGGCTCTTTGACTGTCCACGGCCTGTCCATTCAGAAAGTGTTCTTTGAACGGTGTCTTTTGGTCTCTCTTGTTGAGACTTTGGTTATTTATTTATTTATTTTTTTATTCATAGTGGTATTTGGGACTCTCCACCATGTGTACTTTGGCTTGTTTCTTGAGGTAGCCGCTATAAGGTTTTCTCAGCAGACTCTGTCTCCTTTTCCTCCCAAACTCCTTGATTCTGTAAGGGTTCTTATGGTTTCAGGCCTTCTCCCTTTGAGAGATGGGGGCGAGTGAAATGTATGGAGCTCCCTACTTCCTTGCCATCTTGCCTCGATCTCCTGAATTATGCATTTTAAATGGATGAATGTATGGTAGTGGATTACACCTAAGAAAGAAAGAAAGAAAGAAAGAAAACTTCTCTGAGATACCATTTCTCCCCTGTCACATTGTCAACTCCCTAAAAATTCAACAGTACACCCTGTTTGTGAAACCTAGAGGAACATTGTGAAAAGAAATACAAAAAAGTTGACCTCTCCAGAGGAGACTGTGACAGTGTGTGGTATGTTGGACTTTCCCTTTAACCAGACGTCCCACTTCACCACGCACAGTGTGGTGTGAAATATCCCAAGTGTAAGTTATTCTTTGTAACATTATTTGTAGTGGAAAAATATTGGAAGCAATCCAAGTGTCCATCAGTCTGAAGCCTATTAGATGAACTATGATGCCTTCACAGGATAGACTGCTATATACCTGGAAAAAAAGAATGAAATCCCTTTATGTACTCACGTGGAGTGATTGCTAGAAAAAAACTGGTGAGTGAAAAAGCAGATTCAAGTAGGAAAAGTATTTTGTTACTTTTTTCTGTAAGAAGTAGAAGAAATGGGAGGATATGTAATTATGTGCTTTAATGTTTATTTTTGAGAGAGACAGACAGAACATGAATCGGGGAAGGGCAGAGAGAGAAGGAGACACAGGATCCGAAGCAGGCTTCAGGCCCTGAGCTGTCAGTACAGAGCCCGTGACCACGAACCGTGAGATCATAACCAGAGCTGAGATCCGTCGCTTAACCAACTGAGCCTCTCAGGCACCTCTGTGGTTCTTTTCCTAAAAACCATATTGCAAAGGAAAAGTCAGAGGGGAGAAAGATGTTGAGGTGCCTGGGTAAGAAGGGAGACTTTTCTGGGCATTTTTTCATTGTCTTGAATTTTGAACAATGGAAATGCTTAACATATTTTAAAAACTAAATGAGAAAGAAAATCAAACCCCAAAGTGCAAACAGCATGGGTTGTAGAAGCAGACAGAGCAATCAAGTGAGTTTTGAAGAACATTCTCTGGCTGCATATCTTAGTGGGTATAATATAATAATAAAAAGACAAAACATTTCAGTGTTGAGCCTGCAGTTAACTTTACTATTTTGGAGCTCTTTGTGTGTGTGGTGGGGCCCAGAGGCAATGGCACCCAAGAAATGGTTCTGTTCCTGGCACCCAGGTCTGGGTTTCTGAGAATCACTTCCTGTTACAAGATGGAAATGGAGCTTCCCCTCCTTACTCTTCATTTTCTATATCGTCACTTACTGTCACTCACATTAAATGATGTCAACATGCCTACATCACCCTCCATCTCTTGATTGCTCTCTCCTGACTCATATTTTGGTCCCTTTGTCCTCAATTATGACAGAATTCCTCTGTTTCATGGCCCCATTCACTATGCCATTTTTAAAGACGTGTTTCCATTGTATGTGCTTGTATGTGTTTCTTTTCCTTGTTAATATTTTTTTAATTGGGCCTTTTTCTTAGTAACTTTTTCTTGCTTTATATGAAATTCTCTCTCATCCAGCTGAAGTGTTGCACATGTGATTAACTGTGCTTCCTCCAGTGTCCATTCCTCTGTCTGTTTCATTAGGGCTTCTCTTGGGTGCAATTGATTTTCTTCAGGAGCTTGTTAAATTTTGATTGTGTGTTCATTTTTGCATTTGAGCTGTCCTGAAAGGTGTGTGTGGCATTACTTACCACAGTCTAGCATCATGGACACAGGCAAGGGTGACATGCCACTGCCAGGAAAGGGCCAGGTTTCTGGATGTGGAGGCTGCTGGCTTCTTGAGCCCCCATCACCTGTGAAGGGTACTGCCTGCCTCTTGACTTAAGCATCTGCACTCATTGTTCTCACCTGATCAGCGACAGCCCTGTCACCTACTGCTGGCACAAGGTGGAAGGTGGAAAAGGGTCTGCCTCTATTGCCAGAACCCTTCAGATCTCCTATGTACCTGCCTCTCTCCAACTTGGCCCGACCCTCTAGAACACCTCCTTCCTTTTTAAGAGTCCTCTCCTTTGCATGTTTTGGAGTTTGGTTTCCTTCCTCAGTCTGATTGCATCTGCCTTCCGACTTTCAGGCATCGTTCCCAATGTCCACTAAGAGCTCCCTCCCTTGCTTTCCAAAATAGTTATGAATTTTTTAAAGATACGTTTTCTTACATTTCTACAGATCTGTATGGGGAAACTGTAGTGGATAATCTGAGGGATGTACTTTTAAAAAAGCATAACCAGACAATTAGGCAGCATTGACAAAGATGTCCTTAGGCTCCCAGAGCAGAGAGATAGAAACTGCAAAATTGGTATCTGGACTATTTCCCATGAATGATTCTAAGACTGAAAAGAAGAACTCTAGGGAATCATTGTGCTCTTGAATCCCATTCCTGTCACAGGCTCATCTATTAACCACTGCAATAACAATGACTTCGCCCCCGTTTGGTGATGCTGTATTGGCTGGAACACATCCAGATGCCAGCACTCAGACACTCAATCAATCCCATTGATTCTACGATGATAAATGATCCTGAGGCACAATCCATATACTTGATAATTGCCACTTTATCAAAGGAAGACATCTTTAAATGAGCTCTACTAAAAATGTTAAGTGTTTTTGCAGGTAAGGCCTTGAGAATTCTGAAAATAGTCACCATTATAGAAAGAGGTCAAATTTATTTGCAGATGGATAGGGAACTGTATGAAATAGCTGCGTGATTTTTGAATTGCATGTGGAAAAAATACAGAGATGACAAGATAACCCATACTATTCTTCCTTCCCAAGGTCCTCTGAGAAGGAGCCACAGACTGTGTCTCCACCACCTGTGAGCTCCCCCTGCCTGGCTCCCGACCCTACAGAAGCTAAGAGTGGAAACCTAGCATCAAGGAATTCTTGGCTTCGTTCACTGGTGGTGTTGGGGTCTGGGTGAGCCCCAGGGGCCTGCCTGTGACTACTGTTTGCTTCATTGGCTTCATCCCATATTTCTCTTCTGGGGCAGGTGGACCCACCCCTGGTGGAATGCCACAGTGTTCCTGCGGTAGGGACAGTTGTCACATAAAAGTGCTGCTTTTATTTGGAGCATCAATTTTGCCAAAAAACCCCTACCATTTTATGTAAACAAACAAATAAACAGCCATTATTTTGTAGTAGAAGGTAATCTCAACATTCACTTTTAAGACAAAACATGCGAAGTCAAAGAAATGTTAGAGTAGTGGAGAGCGGCTCTAGGCTTCGTCTTCGCACTTGTCATAGTCTTTATTTCTCTCACCTGCTTTCCTCAGAATTTCCCTGGAAGAGTGTAGGAGGCCATTCTTACAGGGCAAATGCTATAGACAGACTCACTCAGAGCCCACACACACCTCTCTCTTCAGCTGGTCTTCGTGTCCTGCAGCTTCTGTAAAACTAAACACTACGTCTCTCAAACTCCTTTGTAGCAAGGCTTCCTGAGTTTTGTGGTGCTAATGTACCCGTTTGGACTGTATGAAATCAAGGGCCAAGACTGTCAACTTGAGTCTCTTGTGATCTGTGAAGTCTAGGACAGTACCATGTACCCTTCTGCTTGGCTAAGGACCTCACACCCACCGTGAAAAGACAGTGGAAAGAACATGGATGGAGATCCCGTCCATCATGGCACTTGGTGCTCTTTGTGGTCTGGCCCCTGCATATCTTCCTGAGATCATCTATCCTCTTCTCATTCGAAGAAATACCCTAAATCCATTTATCCAGGCTGTGAAGTATCCAGGCAGTTGTCAGGACTCAGGAGAGGAATGATGAAAGTTTTAACCATCAGTGCTCATCAAATTGAATGTAGTGAATGGCTAGATCCCAGAGGTGTCCAGGAGACAGATAGAATTGATGGAGCAGGGGCACAAAGAAGTGAGGGCCAGAGTGGTGACACCAGCATTTCTGACCTGGCCAATTACCAAATCAGGATATGTGGGAACATGTTCAGAGGAAAGTTATAAAGTGAACCCTGGAAATGCTAACTTGACTTTTGTGGAGAAAATCCCAGGGTGGAGATGCCTAGTGGACCAATGAAATATAGACCTAGGACTTGGGAAAGATATTTGGTCTTAGGAAATAGATGGAGAGTCATGAGCGTATGCAAGTTCACATTAGAGGTCTCCTCATGGGTAAGTAAATGACCAGGTGGGCCCCTTGATGTATATTTCCCACAATTCATTAGGAGTGAATAATGCTCATTATGCATCTTCAGGACCCTGAGATCAGCAAACTGATAAATTGTGTGTGTCCCATATATATATATATACATATATGGGACATATATATATATGGGACACATATACACATATACATATATATATATATATATATATATATATATAGTAGTAAAGTTTAGTAGTAGTTAGTTTAGGTAGTAAACGTGGGTTTACGTTTCTAAAATATAAAGATTCTTTTATCAGAAGCATAACCACGGCACCATTTTCTCACTTAAAAATGCTCAATAATGATCTAATATCATGAAACATTATATATGTTTATTTTACTAATTGGCACCTTTATACAAAAATCTGTACTGCATTTCCATCTCCCTTCTCTTTCCTCTCCCAACCCAGAAGCAGCCCCTTGTTGCTGAGGTAAACCCTCTCCACCTCAGTGAAGGATGGTGTCCTCAGTTATATACCCCCCTCCACCCGTGTGACTGGTCCAGAGACAGTCTTTTATTCCCTCAGTCGAGGTTGTTTATTACATTTAAGAGACATTCTGAGTTGCTTTCATGGCTCTCAAGCTGGACAAAGGATAATCCTAACAAATTTGAAATCTCAGCTCTGACTTCAAGATCCCTCCAGGGTATTCATTATTTTATTTTCACTGTAGGCTTTAAACATTGGGTCCTTTCCTTAAAAGGCACCCTTGGGTTTTGTTTTTACCAAGAGCCCAGTAGGCAAGTCCCAGTACTGAAATATAAAACGAACATTATTTAGAACAGCTTGTTAGCAAAAGCCTCCTGCAATCAAGCTGGGAAGGCAGTTGAAAAGAAAGCTTTACCCAGTGGCCTCATTCACTCAGTTGAAACATTTATGGGGGCATCAAGGACATGTGTATCTGGCATTGCATAAGAGCTGAGAAAAATGTGCTTCCAGGGGCTTTCTACTCCAGTGGAGAGGTAAGACATTTGCGCAAATTGGATGACTAATACTCGCAGGCAGTCTGGGGGCTAACGGAGCAGCTCAGATCATGGACTGAGTGTGTCCCCTTGAGTCTCAGTGGGCTGGGTGGGCTCCTGGTTAGAAGTCAGGGTTTGAGCTCCATTGTGGGGCAAGGTACAGTGGTGGGCAGAGGTCCCTCAGGCAAGGCATCTGGAGGTCAGATGCCAACTTGCGGATGAGAACCCCAAAGCCACAGCAATGAATTGGGGAGCATGGGGGCCAGGTCAAAGTGGGAGGAGACCTGTGAAAGGTGGCTCTTAGCCCAAGGGAGAGTCCTTCCTTCTGTCCTTGAGCCCCACCTCATTCCAAAGCCCCCTGTCGCCTTCCTGGCCTCTGCTGACCCAGACTTTTGTCTAGATCCCTAGCATTTTGTTTCCTACTTTCTTATCCAGCCTTCATTCCTGCTTTAACTGGAGCCCTGGATGCAAGACCTGAGTGATTTTGTTTCTACCTCTTCTCCCACCTTCAACTGACCTTGGACTCCTCTTCTTGCCTCCTGAACTTCAGACATCTTTCCTTTTCTCTGTTTCTGCCTTCCTCCCAAGCCTGACCACTGTCTGCCTGTCTGAGGCCACCGACTACCTCAGACCTTCGCCTCTTAACAACTTAACAAACTGTAATTAAATTTTAAAATGATGCTTAGGGACACCTGGGTGGCTCAGTCAGTTAAGTGTCTGACTGTTGATTTCAGCCCAGGTCATTCATAATCTCATGGTTTATGGGATTGAGCCCCACATCAGGCTCTGTGCTGAATGTGGAGCCTGCTGACGATTCTCTCTGTCTCTGTCTCTGTCTGTCTCTCTCTCTCTCCTTCTGCCCTTCCCTTGCACATGTGCATACATGTTCTCCCTGTCTCTCTCAAAATAAATAAATAAACTTCAAAAATAAATTGGTAAAATGAGGCTTTAAATCTGCTCTAAAGTGAATTTTAATAAGATGATGGTGTTTGTCTCACAGAAGAAAGTGAGATTGTTGAACCATCTTCTCATGACCAATCCATGGCTTCTCTGACAGCCAAATGTATGGATCTGGCTTTTTGCACCATAATAGGCTTATTTAGAGTGAAATAAAAACTTCATACGGTTCATTCAAATGAATAGGAAGGAGAGTATTTTTCATTTCTTTTTTTCACTAACTCAGGTTGTAAAATCGGAACTCCTGAGCCAGACAATGTCTTAGATATCTTCCAGCTTAAACATTTATGTGTATGGTCTTGTTTAGTAAATTGGATAGCCCAAACAAATTTCACAAAGCTTCTTCAGAAACAAACTGGGTTTTGGGTAACTTTTTATTCCCAGATCAAATGTTTTGTAACTTTAATGAGGTCACTTACTTTACACTTGTATCTCAGTGTCTGATATATATTCAAACGAGAAGTTCTGGAAATCAGAATAGCTGTTCCTGCTGCAAAAGTCAGCAGCATATTACAGACTGACCCATGACCCCAAGCGTCTGAGACAAGACGCTGAGTCCCAGCCCTGCTCAACTCTGGGTGACGAGGGGCTCTGTAGAGACTGTCTCAGGACCCAGCATGTCTGTGTGCAGAACTGGGCATCTCTTTCCCACACTGGGGTTTATGTAGCTGAAAATGTTCTGGAAGTCATGTTTCAAAGTAGAATTGGATTCAAAACCAAGGCAAACCCAGTGAAATCAGCTTACCCATCTTGTCATACAAATCAGATTTCGTTTCTAAGTGGGAGAGACTAAAATTTTTAAAAATTCTTTTCTAATGTTTATTTATTTTGAGGGAGGGAGAGAGGGAAAGAGGGGGAGAGAGAGAAAGAGAGAGATCAGAAATGGAGGAGGGGCAAAGAGAGAGAGGAAGAGTCCCAAGCAGGCTGTGAGCCACCAGCAGAGCCCGATGTGGGGCTTGATCCCATGAACCATGAGATTATGACCACAGCCAAAATCAAAAGTCAGATGTTTAATAGGCTGAGCCCCCCAGGTGCCCCAAGACTCCAATTTTATTAAACAAAATGTAGGAATTAAGTGGCTCACATAACCAAAAAGTCCAGGGAGTATATGGCTTCAGCATGACTGAATCAGGGGCTCAAATAATATCCAAAGGAATCTTGCTCTGCCTTTCTTCTCTCTGCTTTCTTTTGTGTTGGCTTCACTCAGAGATGGACAAGTATGGCCACTAGCAGTTTAAAGATTTTATTCTATCGGCTTAATGTCAGAGGAAGGAAAGCAACTCCTTTTGGGGGACGGTGAAGGGCAGTAAGAGCTTTCTTGATGTATAATTCACTTATTAAAGTTCCCCCACTTAAAGTTCACCCATTTATATAAGCTCAAGGTTTTTAGTATATTATTCACAGGTTTAAATAACCATCATCACAATCAATCAGGTATATTTTCATCATTCCCAAACAAACCCTCTGTCCCTTAGGATTCACCCCCCCATTTGCCCCAGACTTCCACCCTAGCCCTAGACAACCACCAATCTATTTTCTATTTCTATTTATTTGCCTATTCTAGACATTTCATATAGATGAGCTCATACAAATGTGGTCCCTTACAACCATCTTTCACTTAGTGTAAGGCTTTAAGGTTCATCCATATTGTAGCATGTATCAGTATTTTATCCTTTTTTCTTTTCTTAATTTTGTTTTAGAGAGCATGCATGAGCAGGGAGAGGGTCAGAGAGAGAGAGAGAGAGAGAATCTTAAGCAGCCTCCATACTCAGTACAGAGTTGGACATGGGGCTCAATCCCACAACTCTGGGATCATGACCTGAGCCCAAATCAAGAGTCTGATGCTCAACCAACTGGGTCACCCAGGCACCCCTTATCCTTTGTTCTTGACTAATAATATTTCATTGTGCGGATAGACATAGTATGTATCCATTAATTAGTTGATAAGCATTTGAATTGTTTCTACTTTTTGGCTATGATGAATAATGCTGCTATAAACATTTGCATACAAGTTTTGGTGTAGACATATGTTTTCATCTCTCCTGGGTGTATATCTAGGAGTGGAATTTCTGGGTCATATGATAATTCTATGTTTAACCTTCTGAGGACCTGCTAAGACTGTTTTCTGAAGTGGCTGCACTGTTTTACATTTTCATCAGCATTGTATGAGGGTTTCACTTTCTCCACAACCTCACCAACACTTGCTATTATCTGTGATTTTGATTACAACCAACTTACTGAGTATTAAGTGGCATTTCACTGTAGTTTTCATTTGTATTTTTTTTTCAAAAGGAAAAGAGGGAAGGAGACTCCTTGAGGGGTGAGCATCATAATTCTAGACTGAAAGTCTGAACTTAGAATTAACATTTACACAAAAGATACATTTAAATTAGAAGAGGTAGAATTACTTTTAATAGGGAAATGTAAATGTTTTCTGTTCTCAGAGAGAAATGACTCTAAAGCAAGTTGCAAGTTGTAGTTTCACACACACACACACACACACACACACACACACAAAACACCTCACATGCACATGCATATACACACACAAAGAAAATTACATTTTCTGTTTCTCTGAATTGAGTTTTGGTGGGTAAACTTTGGTTCAGCTACATTTGATGAAATACTGTACCAGACACTTTATTATTATAATATCTTTCATATACCTTATTTTGTAGATTAAAAAAAACAACAAGCTGAGACCCAAAGATGTTTAGGGACAGAAAATTGGAGACAGGCCTGGATCTTTCAATTTCCTGGCTAGTGCTCTCCTCAGCACACCATGTGCCCTTCTCCCGAAACCCTGCGTATGTATTGTTCCTGGGTGATACAAGTTGAGTTTGATTAATTTCTAAGGTACCAAAGTACAAGGAATAAAAGCCTAGGATGATGACAGAAACAGAGTAATGATAAATGCTGACTCGTGTAGGAGAGAATGTTTCTCATTTTTCCTGTGTGGGTAATCAGTTCACACGGGCCACCGCATGAATGTGCTCAGGTATGGGTCTCCAGGCTCATGCCTGAATGATGGATGAAGGTTGTTGATGTGCAGACCGCAGAAGCTCTGGCCTCTCCAAAGCAAAATTGATGCTCAGCTCAAGCATCACCTACAAGCAGCTGTTGTTTGGGGCTTGGAAGGCAAAAATGAACCTGTAACTAGAAGTAGGCTTATCTTCAGGGCTTCAGGTCCAAGGGTGAGACTAGATGTAAGGAAGGCCACCCTGTGATATCAACTAATGTTCTGCAGTTCCCTGGGTCTCTTAGCAAAAGATAAAAGCAACTTCTAAAGCAGCCACCACCCAGGAGGTGAGGACACCTGCCCCAACTCTGTGTGGAGTTTACCTGGTACATGTG
This sequence comes from Hyaena hyaena, assembly GCF_003009895.1. Classification (NCBI taxonomy): domain Eukaryota; kingdom Metazoa; phylum Chordata; class Mammalia; order Carnivora; family Hyaenidae; genus Hyaena; species Hyaena hyaena. The sequence continues at coordinate 2,625,572 of NW_024080677.1, read as the reverse complement.
TGCATTCAACTCATGCCTGAGACTGCTCCCCCTTCTTCCCTACACACTTTCCTACACATCTGGAGTAGGATGGCTTGCAGAGTCCCAAGGACTCTTCAGAGATAGACCACCCATCTCTGGGTCCCTTCCAAGTGAAGGGAAACTGGAACTTTCCGAATCAGAGGATCTGAGCCACTCTGATACTTCAGATCTGCCTGACTGTCCCTCAAGATGCCATATGGGATTTCTGGAAGGTAGCCATGCTACTGTGAGGGAAATATGGCACATTGTACTTTCTTCTTGGAGCTTCATGACCCACAGTGGAGGATTAAAGTTTTAGAGAAGTCCTGACTTAAAGACCAAAACTTCCTCGCTTTTATGTAAGCCAGGTTTTCCAGCCTTATTTGAGCACAGAGCACATTTCCCCCCTAGAACACTGGTTAATCCTCCACTGAGGACTGTTAGTGTTTTGGTGTCTGGCTGTCAGTCTCCTGTGTCTGAGTGGTTACCGTGAGGTTGGATTTGTTTCCTCTGTCAGCTCCAGTATGTGGGCAGAAAGGGAGATATACACCCCTGAATCTCCCAAGTGGGTCTCCCATGAAAAGTCAGGCTGCTCATTGCCAGGGTGACCAAATGTCCAGGTTTGCCCACAACAACCAAGTTTACACCATTTTTTCCAAGCACAATTATTAATAACTCCTTTAACTCCCTGAAGTGTCCTAGTTTGGATAGTAAGTTATACACTACCCACTGCTGTTGTGGGCATCAGCCTTTCCTAAGCCTGCCATCTGATTGGACTGGAAGCCTCAGACTGGAAGTAAGTGAGCTAATGGGGTCCTGAAGGTGTGAGCCCAGAAATGGGGGGGTGTGGTTTGAGAGGGCTTTGGGTAGCTCCAAGAAGGGTGAGATAGCATCTGGAAGCCATGGACAGATCTACGCAGGGAGGAACAGGGCAGGAAGTCAGGACAGTGCATTAGGCTTGCACCAAGCAGAAACCCCAGGATCCTAATCTTGCTACTTCTACTGGATTTTTTAAGGGAGGGTAGGAGAGGGAAGGGTAGAGGGAGAGGGAGAGAGAATCCAAGGCAAACTTTATGCTCAGTGCAGAGCCTGACTCTGGGCTCAATCCCACAATCCTAGAATCATGACCTGAGCCGAAATCAAGAGTCAGATGTTTAATCAACTGAGCCACTCAGGTGCCCCTGCTTCTACTGAATTTTTAGACTAAAAGCACGCACTTGAGTATCTCACCATTCTTTCTCATGCTTGTGTTTTGAGAGTTCATCCCCTCTCCCACTTTTTTTTTTCATAAATTTCTTCAAAATGTCAGTCTGCATCAGTTGTGCTAAAGGGAAAAATTATTTCTATTGATTGTGATGTTTAAAAACCAGAAGAGCAACCCTGGGGCCTGGGGCTATGGGAGTTGGTGATTGGGTTGAGAGATGCCCAATGCATGGATGACCTTGGAGGTAGAAGCAGGAACAAGTGAAGTTTCATGGCACCCAGAAACTTGGTGGGTGTGGGGTAGGGTGGAAGAGGGTGTTGGGGACAGGGGAACAGCATAGAGCAAAGATATCATGTATTAGTTTCTTATTGCTGCTATAACAAGTTACCACAATCTCAGTGGTTTAAACCAACAAAAACTTATAATCTTAGGTTCTGGAGGTCAGAGGTCTGAAAGGGACCTCACTGGGCTCAAATCCAGGTGTCAGAAGGGCCGCTTTCCTTTATAGAAGTTCTAGAATCCACCTTCTTGCCTTTTCTATCTTCTAGAGACTACGTGCATTCCTTGGCTTGTGGCCATTCCACATGCAAAGCCAGAAATGACATCTTTCCAAGCCCTGCTTTTGTTAGCACATCTCTGACTCTGCTCCCCTCTCTTCTTTCTCTGTTCTTGCATTTATAAGGACTCTTGTGATGACAGAGGCCTATATGGATAACCCAGGATAATCTCCTCAGCTCAAGACCCTTATTTTAATCACATCTGCAAAATCTCTTTGGCCATATAAGGTAAAACATGTTCCCAGGTTCCCAGAACTAAATGGTGGCTGCCTGTAGGGGCCACAATTTTGCCTAACACAGGTGCCAGTAAGGAAAGGGTCCTGAAAATTAGGAAGAGTGAATGGTCCAATTAACTGTATTGAAAGGAGTTTGTATGAGGGAAGACAGGGAAATGTGGGCTAGAGATACAGGAAGAGAGACAGATGTTTTCTGGATTCTCTTCAGAGGGCATAAATGACAATGGACCATATTCTTCCCTCAGGCAACAAGAAGTGAGGACAGCTATGTGGGGTCAAGGTGGTGGCCATGGGGCAAGGGCAGCAGACCTCTCCCATGGTGACACCTCACACTCTGATGGGCCAGCCAACGTGTAGGATTGTAAACTTGAAATCTTTAGTTCATTAAGAGCAGATTCTCATGTTGGGGGTGAGCACTGGGCTTGCTCAGTGACTGTCATCTTTATTTCTGCAGGGGCAGTGGCAGAAGCCTTTTTGCAGATTAAATCCATATGTATAACAGATTAAAGCAGAACTATTCAGGTTGGCTCATGGTGAGGGGTCCCCAAAACTACCTGCTTTCCTTGCCTATTGAGGTTTCTGGGGTACCTCCAAGGATGCAGAGCACAGTGGAAAACCCACAGCCAAGTTCAGAAGGCTGAGAGATCAGTGAAGACTGAGGAGCTGAGCTGAATCAAATGATCAATTGTGAGGTTTATGGATGGAGCTGCCCACAGCAAGGTTTGCACAGTGGGTCCTGGTTTGAGTTCCCCCAGATGTAGATCTTGAGTAAAGGATTTGAGAGCAAGTAGTTTACATGGAAGGTAAACATGGGAAGGTGAAGAAGAAAAGAATTTGGGCAGGGGAGATAGCCAGTAAGGGTGTGCTATTTAGCTACTGCAGTGGGTAGCTGGAGCCAATCCTAAGAAGGAACTCTGGGATATGGGGGCTCATGGGTTATGGAGCTGAGGTAATCACATCTGTCAGTCACTGCTTAAGGGCTGGTTCAGAGAGATGTTAATTCTCTGGTTCTTCTCACTCCTTCCCGGATGCAAGCCAAATGGGCTCTGGATGGGTAGCCCTTCAACAAAGATGGCTGATGAAGTCAAGCTTACATTGTGCCTAGAAGTGGCAAGGGTTTCCAAGGGTGAACACTGACAGCACTGCCTACAGATGATCTTCTCAGTGGGTGTGGGCACAGAGTTGTCCACTCTGCCTCTTTCTCCACCACCAACCACAAGTGGGCCTCTTACTAAGGGTTCCAAAACTTTCTGGGGTCATGGTGACAGCACCCCGCATTCTTCTCTACAGCCCTCAGAGGAACACTATCCACCTAGCACCCACGGCATCCACTACAGCACCATGTTTTTCTATCACAATATGACTTCTCCATTGTGTAGGGAGAGGAATCTCTGTCTCCTGGCATTCTGAAATATCTGTCTCTGATCAAAAGGCATCCAAGAAAACCTGCACACAGAGAGAGGCGTTCCTAATTTCAGAAGCTTCTACAGGATGTGGCCAGCTTTCTGGCAGAACAGGGATGTGAACTCAACGCCCTCTGGAAACCAGCTTCACTTCTGTACCGAGAGCTTGTAATTTATAGCAACCAGGCAGGGAGGGATATTCGAAGTGATGATTAAGACATGGGGAAAAAAAAGAAAGACCCTTTGTTTTTATGCTCATTATGCCTCTTTATGATGACTACACAAAAAAAGTGCTGTTCAGACAATTAGCTTAATTAGCAGATTATATAAATTAATGGTTTTCTAGTTTCATTCCAGGCCTCAAGCCGTGTGCCCAGCAATTGATCATAGCTCCGTAAGAATGTACTTGTCTGCCTGCCTTCCCTCTCCCACCCACCTCCTCTTCTGGGAACGTGGCACCCTGGGCTCCCGGTGGCAGACAGAATGACCGAGAAGCCTCTGCCTTGGCCCATCTCTCAGCGACCTCTGGACAGAGCTCATCTTACATCTGTGGGCCCAGCCCCACTGTGCACCCATAGCCCCCTGGGAAGTCTAATTCCTCCCAGAAGGGGAGGTGGCAGGTAAGTGGAAGCCACACTCCTCAACCTGAAAATCCAAAGTCCTGCTGAATCTGGCCCCAGGGTACGTACCAGGTCCTTCCCTTCCTGAAACCACCACCGCTTCTTACCTCCATGCCTCTGCCCTGCTCTCCTTCTCCTCCCTTACTTCTGTATTCCAGATCCTATCTATTCTTCAGGGCTCCTGCCTCTCCCCCACGGGGCCTCTCTTGTTGCCTTTAAGGCTCTTTGGCTGAATCTCTTCTGCGATCCTCACCACTTGAAATTATTTTAATTTTAACAGCAATACATTCGTTCATTCTTACTATGAATCATTGAACACAACTAAGCACAATTCTATAGAATGAGATGTGAAAGTCCTCCACCACTTCCTCTGTCCCTCCCAACCTTCCCAGAGGTAATCAATCATGACAGCTGACAACCGCCGCTGTGGTTCAGTGGTCACTTCTCTCATCTTGGGGGTTTTCCATGTCAGGGCTTACAGGTCAACTTCAGGTCAACTGATGTGTTACCAGCCCCCTACAGACTGTTGGGATTACAAGGAATTTGTGATTAAGAGTTAAAAGGTAGCTATTTGTGCATGAATAGACTCCGTATTCCCCTCTCCCATCACCTTTATACAAATTAGAGAAGTTTTAAGTCTATTCCCATAACTCATCCTGTTTTGCATTCAGACTTTCTCTCCACTCTAAAATATATGTACACAATGAATTCAATTCTGGAATATTTAAAGTATATGAAAAAATAGAGAGAGAACAATAAATAGAACAGGCGTCCAGATACACACGTAACAGATGCTAATATCTGGACATATTTTTTTTTATATCCTCAACAACAGAAAAGACAAAAACAAAGTAAGTTATAGGCAAAGCCAAATCCTCTTCCCTGTGAATCATTTCCCTCCTTGTCTGCCGTGTGGTAAGTACCCACCACCCTAATGTTGTGTATTTTTCCATGCTTGCTTTCAGGCTTTGCCACTGTTGGAGAGGAACATAATATCAAGATATTTAACAACCTGCATGGGGCCTGGTGCCAATCGCAGTGGTAACTAACCAGAAATCAGCCAGCTCTCCCAGCAGTGGCCCCTGTACACTGGTCTTGCGCAGATGTCTCCATGAACCATGTAGTGCTTTGTGAGCCTTCAATAGATACTCTATTTGCTTTTGCAACTTGTTCTTTCACTCAACTTTAGGCTTTGAGGTTGATTTCTGTAACCACGTATAAGTCTAACTCATTCATATTAACACGATGCTTCTTAGGGGCCAGGGAGAGCCAGTGTTACATCCAGAGCCCCTGGGGTCATGCAGACACAGCCTGTTGTCAGGCCGTAGCCAGGTCTGGAACCTCACATAGCTGAATGAGAGGTTTCCGTGAGGACTGGGACAAAATAGCTGTAATGCCAATTGCCTTATTTCCTTGCAGAATTTGTTTGAGGTTTCATAAAATCTGGGTATGTTTATGAAAATGTAAATGTTCTATCTGCTGGGAGGAAGCCAAAATAAAAAGAAAACAGCCACACTGAGGAAGCTTCTGTTGCTTTGTCATGGACAAAAAGGTCCTGTCCTGGATCTTGACAGTGCTAAAAGGAGAAGCATGGTGACCCAGTTAGAGACAAGAAGGGGTAGGACAGAGAAAGAAAGCCCTTATGTGTTGTCCAGGTACCAATTATACAGCCCAACTAAGCTGAGGGCCCAAAAAGGCAGACCTGGGTGAGAATGCCCTGTATTAATTGGTGACAAGGGTCTGGGTATTGAAAGGGAATGGGCTTGGAATTGTAGGGGCGGAGTCAGATGTATCTCACCTGAGTAGCGTGTCAGGATGTCAGAAACTTAGATAGAATGGGGGTGAAGAGGAAGTCTGCACTCAGAGCCTCCCCGAAAGATGCCAAAGCATCTTTTCCTCCTTTCCCCTTCTCCTTCCATCAAAACCATTATCTAGGAATGAAACTGATGGCTGTCATTTATACTCCCTGGAAATAGATGGCAGTTACTTGTCTTCCTAACTATGGCTTGAGATGTTCCATCCCTGCTGGGTCAGGTCCAAGTACCAGGACAAAGAATTAGAGACCAAAGAGCACAACTACTTCCATGGAGAATTTGTCAACATCTAACAAAACGACAGACGTATTTCTGTAACCCAGGAATTACATGGCCAGGAATCTACCTTGAAGATGCACATCCACAAGTATAAAACAAATATGCAAAAGGTATGTTTTTGTGACGTTATTTATAATAGCAAAAAATTGGGAATAATCCAAATGCCTGTCTGGAGAGGACTTGACTGAATGACCAACTTGTCCCAGGTTTCAAGCTGAATAGCCCCACACCCTGGGAGCTCCCTCAGTCCCAGCAAACATTGGACCCTGCAGTCTTTAAGTATTTGCTTATTTTCTGGACCAACAAGATATTTCAGACTCTGCTCATATTTCTCTGCCCCAGCCCTGACCCTGAGGAGCCTTGGCCCTTTTGTGTGGGAGTGGTGTTTAGAATTGAAGATCTAGGTGCTTGGGGTGCTCACTGCTTATTGAGGTGCTATTGCTTTTAGGCCATTTCAATGCATAGAACTGTCATATACAAATAGATATATTTTTTTATATAACTGAGGGAGTTCCCAGGACACAAGTGTTTTAAAAATGAGACAAGTCACCCTGTCAAGTCCTTTATGGACTTTATACATAGTTATATACACACATATAAATCATGGGTTCATATCTACTCCAATTCAAATTTAACAATGAAGAGTTTCTATTAAATCTATTTTATTTTGTATTTGGATCTCTTTTCTTTTACCCTGAAAACATTTGGCCCCTAATAATATTAGAATGTGTTTAATTAATTGCTTTATTCTATAATGTACATAAAATAATTTCAAGTATTTACCTCTTTGCTTTATCTTACAACATACCTAAAACTGTCCCCAAATTAAAACAGGATGTTTCTAATATTTTCTTGCAGTTCTTTCTGCTCTTGGAATACATCTCACAAAGAACAGACTGTCAGAGAACCACGTCAAAGATGTCTGAAAACCATTTTTCTTGGCATAACTCTTACTAATTTATTATGCAGTTGGGTTCCTCGAGCTTAATTTGTTTTCAGCTTTAGGGTTTGCTTTTTTCTGTATTTAATTTTTATTTTGTGAATATGTAAAATTTTTATGTAGTTAAATCCAAAATGATATAAAAAGCTATTTTCAGAGAAGCTTCATCTCCATTCCCATCCCCCCCCATCATTTTCCCCATCCCTCTTCCAATGGGGAACCATTTTGATTAGTTTCCAGATTATCTTTCCAGTGTTTCTTTTTGTGAAACTAAGCGAATAGATATAAATGTATAACTAATGTGCATTCTGTTTTCTCCTCTCTTTTACAGAAGACAACATCTTCTATATACTTTATATATAAGTGTATATATATATATATATATATACTTTTCTTCCCCCACAATAACAATACATCCTGCAAATACTCCATATTAGCACAAGGAGAGCTTTCTCATTCTTTTTTACTCTCACATAGTACATCTTGGGTGCATGTACCACAGAGTCCTGTGTTCCTGGTGATTACCTCCAGGAAGGGGCTGGGAGAGAAAGAGAGAGGGAGAGAGAGAAAGGAAGGAAAGAAGGACAGAAGGAGGGGTGAAATATTTCTATATTATATTCTTTTATTCTTTATAATTATTAATTGCTCAATGTTTCATAATTAAAAATTAATGTATTCTTTTTTTAAAATACCTTATTTTTAGAGAAGTTTTAGGCTCATAGCAAAATCGCACAGAAATTACAGAGAGTTCTCCTGTACACCTGCCCCTCACACATGCACAGCCTCCCCTACTATCAACATCTGGCACCAGAGTAAGACATTTGTCATAACTGATGAACCTATTCTGATGTGTCATTATCACCCAAGGTCCATAGATTACATTGTGGTTCGCTTGCAGTGCACTGCTCTATTAATTAAAAGCATTGAAGTTGATGAGAGTCATGATGAGGTACACATCAAGACAGGTCATGGGAGTCAGGTTTGAAGGGCTTCCTACTGGTCAAACTTGAGACCATTGGAACACCAAAAGAAGAATAATGACTGCAATTTATTGTAAAAAAATTGACTACACAAAGACACATGAGTCTATAGTGATCATTTTTAAAAAGATAAAGGGAAAAAAGGAAAAATTCAATTGTCATTATCGGAGATAACTAATATATAAAGTCCTTATTCTGAAAATTGATAATCAAGGGACAAAAAAGATATTTGCCTTGGCTTCTTATATGCGTAGAGGCTTTTGTTCATCCCTAGCTGGTGAGAGAAAGTTCTTCCTTACAGAAAAAAAAGTCAGCTAATAAGCAGAGAAGAAAAGCAAAATATCATTTTGCAATACTCCATATAATTCCCAATTCATTTTAAGCCTTTACTTAAATAGTTTACGTGGTCCCTATGCAAACAGTGTCCCCATGGCACACGGATAGGTAGTTACCCTTGAAGCCCCGTCTCTGAAGCAAGTGCGACAAATGCAGGCTCCATTTCATAGACCAGGAGACAGATACTCAGAGAAGGTAATGGGCTGTTGGTAAGAAGATTAGAATCTGGATCTTCAACTCCCAATACAGCATTCTCTCTTCTAGATGACACTAATTTCCTTAGCTCTGGAGGCCGGAAGTCTGAAATGAAGGTGCTGGCAAGGCTATGCTCCCTCTGAAACCTGTAGGGAGGATCCTTCCATGACTCCTCCAGCTACTGGTGGGGGTGGCAGTCCTCGGCGTTCCTTGCCTTGTAGATATTTCACAGCAGCGCCTACCTCCTTGTCTTGTGGACTGACCATTATTTTTGGATGCTCAACCCAAGCAGTGAAAGGCAGCTGGAGAAAACATATTCACACTGTGCCAAGGTATCACCCCATAGATTACTTATGAATCACAAAGGGGAAATGCGCTTTTTACAAGGAAGAACTCTGGTCACTACTAACCTCAATAGCCACTTCAATGTAGCACCCCTTATATAACGACATCCTGACATTACATGTCTCCCAAAAAGACACATTATGAAGGGTGCAACATTACCTGTGGATGCCAGGAATATTTAAGGTGGGCCCAATCAAGCATTTGGACATAATTTGAATCTGAAAGAAACCTATGGAAGTAGTAGTCAAGTGACCCATAAAGAAGCCAGTTATATTAATACAGAATTTGAGACATTCTACAAGACGACTGGCCTAATCTCTTTAAAAACAAAAAATTAATGCCAGTAGCATCTGGGTGGCTCAGTCAGTTAAGCGTCTGACTCTTGATTTTGGCCGAGGTCACAATCTCATAGTTTGTGAGTTCAAGCTCCGCATTAGGGGTTCTGTGCCTGACAGTGTGGAGCCTGCCTGGGATTCTCTCTCTCTCCCTTCCTCTCTGTCCCTCCAACTCTCTTTCTCTCTCTCAAAATAAATAAATAAACTTAAAAAAAATCAATGCCTCTGGAGAAGAAGAAGAGGACTGTCTAGATTAAAATAGACTGAACAAAGTCAATGTAATGCATGGGATTTGATTGGATTCTGGTTTTATTTTGTTAAAAAAAATAGACATAAAAGACATTTAGGGAGCAATTGGGGAAATTTAAATTTGAGTCTAATGTTGAGCTATATATAATATATTTATATTATGAATATAATATTAGGGATTAATATTAATTATCTTAGGATTTATAAGGGCACTGTGTTTATGCAGCAAAATATCCTTATTCTGAGGAAATGCTTGCTGAGGTAATAAGGGGTGATGATGTCTGCAATTTACTTCCAGTAAAAGTAAAATATATACTCAGAGATAAAGCAAATACAGTAAATGTTGACAGTTTTTCAGTCTGAGTGGCGGGTATAAGAGTGCTCGCAGTATTATACTTTCCATTTTTCTATATCTTTGAATTTTTTTAATAATAAGAATTGGAATATGCAGTTGTAAAAATCAAGCATTAATCCCACATTTTCAGTAAGAACTTAATTTCAGAGGCGTCAGAGAGCCTCAGAGCCTGAGGGAAAGCTTGCTTCCCAGGAAGAAGGTCAGCTGAGAGACACAGAAGGAAGGGCAGACCACTGTCTTACCGACAGTATTGAAATGGTCTATTTAGGCAAGCTTTATTCATCACTGCTACCATCCTTGACATCTGGTGGGTGGAGAACTGAACATTCATCAAGTGCCAAAGGATCATCACAGAGATCATTTTAGTGGGAGAGTCAGATCATCATTCCCACCTTCACTCAATAGACAACCTTAGGATAACTTCGGAAGGTGTAGGAAGATGGCCCCACCAAGGGTCTGGGTGACCTTGAATGTATCCACACAGGCAAAGGCTTGAGTGGTGACTCATCTGGTCTTGGCAGAACGTCTTGTGATCTCAGAACACAGATGAGAGGCTTGTAAGGAGCTGCCATGAGGCCATCTCCCACTGGCCTCCCTCTGTCCCCTGGGAGGCTGTCATGAAAGGACTTCTCATCATCACCCAGCTTCTGACCAGGAATGTGGCCTTCTGTTCTACCCCTGCCTCTCCCTTCCTTCAAATCCTACTGCATGCATCCCTGCTCGGCCAGTCTGCACTTGGCTGGTCCGCCATCAGGGTCCCATGACTCAGCCACTGTCACCTGCTCCTGTGGTTTCAGTGTGGTCCCTCTTAGGGACCATGGCAAGGATCATGGCAATCTGGCACCTTCAGCATACTTCCTTTTACTGCCTGTGTAAGTAATTCTGTCTAAATCTAAACTGGTTTGTACTTTACTGGTCGAATCCGTAGGGCCTTAGCCTCAGCCTTGCCGTGTCTTGTGTGTGAGATCTTGACAAAAGGGTCATCTGGCACACAGTGTCACCGATGGTGTACTCAAGCCAAAATGTTCAGCCGCAACATATCAGTGTCATCTCAAAGGGAACTGTGCTAGGTTAAAAGGGATTTAAGGACATAACCAGATGCAAAGTCAGAGCCTTGATTTGAAACTGGTTTAGATAAGCCAAATGTAGAGGTATTTTCATCGTCAATTGGAGAAATTTGAATATGGTTTGATAACATAAAAATTAATCTAAGTACAAGAATCAAACCAAGTGGCCCACAAAACTGTATAGTATCATTTCATTTCAGTTAAAAATTGCACATAGGAAAAGATCTCGAAGGGTGTATGGATCATTAGTTGCCGCAGTAATCCACAAAATAACCCAAAAATGTCCGTGGTGTGCAATAATTAGCATTTATTCCATATTCTTTCATCTGCTGGTCATTTGGAATGACCTAGGCTGGCCTTGGTGGGACTTCAGGCTGAGATCAGGCCTATACCTTAAACTAACACCTGCCTGAGGCATGTCCTACTCTTGGTGAAAGGCAAGAGCGAGAATTGGAAAACCCAACCATGTGAGCACACCTCAAGCCCCTGAGTGCATCACGTCTGCTCACATCCCCTTGGCCCAAGCAAGTCACAAAACCAGGTCTGAAATCAAGGGGCGGGGTAGTTTAGTCCACCTGCTCTGAGGCCATGACAAGGTGTGGATATTTAATACAACTGGGATTTAATACAACTGGGAGAATCATGACCAATAGTTTCATCCACCACAAAGGATATGCTCTAGACCAAAGTTACAAAAGTAATCCTCAAGTGGTAGAAATGCAATGTTTTAAATTTTTTTAACGTTTACTTATTTTTGAGAGAGAGAGAACATGAGTGGGAGAGGGAGACAGAATCTGAAACAGGGTCCAGGTTCTGAGCTGTCAGCACAGAGTCCGACATGAGGCTTGAACCCACGAACCGAGAGATCATAACCTGAGCCGAAGTCAGACACTTAACCAACTGAGCCACCCAGGTGCCCCAATTTTTTTGTATTTACTTGTTGGTATTTTCTAATGTTCTATAATAAATGTATATTAGATATTGAAATAATGAAAAAGTTAGTAAGTATACAAACAGCTACTCAGATTCCTTATCCTTCTAATCTCTATCCCATATAAACTGGCAAGATTTCATTCTGTTTAATTAAACAGACTCACTTGTTTGGCGGCTGCTCTGCAGGAGGTGGGTACCGTGGGAGGTGGAATAAAGAAGCAATAAGGGGAACACTTTTCTGTCCCTGAGACACCTGATAAGAGGTCCCGGTTATCCACACTGGGAGGGGTGGTGGGAAGTAGAGACGCCATGTCCCTGGTAGCCCGTCCCTGGAGGCTTGTCTCAGGACCTTCAGGAAATACTTCTGGATTGGGGGCCTTCATGTGTGTCTCCCATATGCCGGCACTGTGGCCTGACCCTTTTGGGATCTGTCTCACTGAGTTCTGGTCCTGGAAGCCACTGCCCACTGCCCAGGACTCAGAGAGCAGAGCCATGAGCGCTGAGTAGACCTGAGGCCATCATTTTCACTTGGACACAGCTCCTGAGAAGGGGGTGATGTGGGGGACCCCAGGCAGAAGCTGTGCAATTGCTGCACGGGGCCCCTCCCTCCTCAACATGCCTCACACTCGTGACCTTGTCCCTACTGTGACCCTTCTCCTTCTTCTTCCCTGCTTCTCTCCCTATCCAGGTGGAAGAGTTTCTGCTACCCATCATACCAAACTAGTCCCTCCTTCTAGACTCTTCCCTGTCTCCTCCTTGGTCCCCAGAGGCCTTTGTTCATGCTTCTGTCCCAGTAGCCATGGCCTGACATCTTAGAGTTACTGGTGTGTGTGTCTTCCCTTCAAGATTCAAACCCTACCTTCTGATCTTCTAGATCCTGGTGTAGGGCTGTGTCTATAGCAAGTGCTTAATCATCATTTGCTGAGTGAGCAGACAGCAACGTTTTGTGCATGACTTGCAGGTAGACAGGATGCCTTGCATCCCGGTGATCAGCCTCTTCTACCTAGCTAGTCACTCTCAGAAATAGTCAGTGCTCCTCCAGGCCCAGGCCAAAGGTGTGCTGGCCCCAATGATCCTATAAGGTGCCTCCACAGACATACCCCCAGGGGACAGTCAGCTCCACACCAGAGTCCCAAGCAGGACTCGTAAGCCTCTGATAGAAGTTGGGTATGCCAAGAGTAGCCTTCTTCCCAAGGAATGTGATAATAACAAATGTAAATCCCCATAGGACACAGCCTCCTGCCTCTCGTGAAGTGGGTGTGCAGATCAACAAGCATTTATGAAGCACCCACTGAATGCCAGGTAGGTGAGACTCATGCAGCTTTTGCCCCAAGGAAGCATGAAGTGGTGGGGCAGGGGGAGAGGGGGCAGTAAGTAGACACAGACAAGGAACAATTCAATAAAGTAGAGGCTGTCAGAGGACAGCCTCCCGGCTCATTCAAGATCAGGAGGAGAGAGTCTGGATCAGAGTGTGGGAAGTGTCCAGGCAAAAAAGGGATGAGGGTGCTCCCAGCACAGTGGACAGTGTGTGCAGAGGCAAATGCCAAGCTACCCGAGGTTGGGGAGGGCGTTATGCTGTCTTAACATTTACAGGTAATCAGATGCCCACAAGAAGCCCTGCTTTCCCAAGGCGGCACAGAGGGATGTTTCTCATGCATGATTACCAAGACACTACTGTCTGCAGAAGGGGAATGCCCTCAGTGCCTTCAGGGTGTGTGACCTGTTCTGCATTCTGTCCTGCTCACACACAGCGCTCAGGATGGGGGAGCTGACAGCGCTACATTCTCTGATTTAAAAATAAACAGGGGCGCCTGGGTGGCTTAGTCGGTTAAAAGTCTGACTTTTGCTTAGGTCATGATCTCGCGGTTCGTGGGTTCGAGCCCCGCGGCGGGCTCTGTGCTGACTGCCAACTCAGAGCCTGGAGCCTGTTTCAGTCTGTGACTCCCTCTCTCTCTGACCCTCCCCTGCTCATGCTGTCTCTCTCTCTCTCCTAGAAATAAATAAAACATTTAAAAAAAATAAAAATAAAAATAAACAAAGTATTTATAATGAAAGCAATACATGTTTACTGTGTGACATTTTGAAAATCCCCCCAAAAAAGTATAAAAAAAATTCAAAGTCCCCTGCAGTGCCCTGTGACAGTTAAAAGGGGCTAATATTTACTAAGTTCTTGCTGAGAGTCAAGCACATGACATTCCGCAGACCTCACAAGGACCCTGAGAGGAAGGTACTATTATTATCTCCACTTAATAGAGGAGAAAACTGAGGCCGCAGAAAGATAAGTCTGCACAGGGTCATTAATTAGTAAGCAAGAAAGTCTGTATTGAAAGACGGGCAGCCTGGGTTCCAGAACTGAACCACAGGTAATCTTTAGCTTTATAACATCTCAAGTTCCAAACTATGTGCTGAGGGCACCCCCTGGGCTCAGCAGCAGACTCACAGGGGTGCCATGGGGTGTTTTAAGTACTCGAGGGAAACATAGCAACATCTGTCCAACACTATAAAAACTACTACTGTTAAATTGTTTGGAGCTAACTACTTAAGAAATCCAATTGTCAGGTTTTTATTCAGGGCAGGGAGCCCTATCTAGGGGCTCCATGAAAGAACTACTGAGGCACTAAAGTTTCCATGGCTCAAGAAAGTTTGGGAACCCCCAGCGAATAGTATTCTATATGAGCATAAACAATTTTCTTTTTCTTCTTACTGAAATGGACTCATAAAGTGCATGTGACTTTATAACCTGCTTTTTCCCTTTCCCATTCTTTTTTTTTTTTAATGTTTTTATTTATTTCTAGGAGAGAGAGAGAGAGACAGCGTGAGCAGGGGAGGGTCAGAAAGAGAGGGAATCACAGACTCTGAAACAGGCTCCAGGCTCTGAGCTGGCAGTCAGCACAGAGCCCGACGTGGGGCTCGAACCCAAGAACCGCGAGATCATGACCCAAGCGAAAGTCAGACGCTCCACCGACTAAGCCACCCAGGTGCCCCTCCCTTTCCCATTCTTGAGAATATGTTTGGTGTAATTAAATGATTTCTTTTCACCTAACTAATATCCACTGTTAGATACATACTTTTTCAAATTTCCCCTTTTTATAAAAAATGCTATGTGAACATCTTTGTAAATGAGGACACCACATTGCTTGGCCAAAGTTGTATGCTTAAGACTTTCAATATGTGGCCAGATTGCTTTCCAGAAAGGTCTTCTTTAATTGCATTTCAACCAACAGTGCATCAAAATAGCACATTTACAGTATATTATCCTGTGTATTTTCATTTAAAGCTTACTTAATAGATTAAAAATGCTTTCTCATTATTATTTTAATGTATTTTCACAGTTGCTAATGAGTTGGGAAATTTTTTCATTTGTTTATTGCCCATTCGTGGTTCTTTTGTAAATTGTCTATTCACATTCTTTGCTCATTTTTCACTTGGAATGCTCATCTATTCCTTATTGATTTGCAAGAGGCTCCATCCAATTTTAATGAAAAGTTTAAATCCCCAACGCAGCTGTCAGAGATGCTGATGGTTGCAGTTCTCTGTAGATCTAATTGTTTCAATAAGTTCCACTAATAACTCAGAGGCTAATGAAAGTGTAGATCTGATTGATGGAGCTTAGAAAAGCGACGTAATTAGAAGTTTCCTCTCCCAATCAAAAAATCCAACTATATTTATCAGTTCAATTTCCTACATTCCCCCCCTCCCCCCAGTTTTGAAAAGTACATTTAAATCTATCCCACTGGTTTTGACTGGGTGGCAGGGAGGACATGAGAACCATGTCTGGTTGTTATATAACCTTCCAATTAAGTTAGGGTCTTATTTCCTCTTTTAGGTTTCATATTCTGTCTTCAAAGTAGAAGCTTCAAATCTCTTCAGTTCATTTCTGCCTCGGCTGCCTCCGGAACCAGGAGCGAGGATGTCACCTAGCAACCAGGGCTCTGCTTATAGAAACATGAGCCTCAGCCTGGCCGAGGGAGGAAAATCACCAGTTGGAATGAAAAGTTTTAGCTCTGAACTAGAGACCAGCCAGAGGCATAGCATGTAGTGAGACGCCATAGCCAGATGCCCTCCCAGAGGAGCCCTGGGATCTGCAGAGCCCTGATGTAGACTTGGGGTGAGGGGTGGTTTCAGGTACAACCTCTGGAAGCTTTGCTCCCTCCTGGGGTTGACGTGACAAGAAGCTGAGTGCTTTCCACTTGAGCACAGAAAGGAGGTTCTTCTTACCCCCAAGGGATCTGATATAGGTGGCTTTGTCTCTTGTGATCCCTGGTGCTCCCCCGTGGTCAATACCGCCACAGGGTTCAATTCTTCACTCAAGAATTGGGGCATCAGAGTGACTGGGTGGCTCAGTTGGTTAAGCACCCAAGTCTTGACTTTGGCTCAGGTCACGATCTCCCAGTCGTGAGATCGAGCCTGGTGTCTGGGCATGAAGGCTGCTCCCTGGGTGGGGGTTGGGGATGTGGTCAGCTTTATCACTTGGACCTGAGTAAGAATGTGTAAAAACCCTCAAGGGGTCTCCCACCTTGTGAGCTTAAGGGTTATCTTAACACCTCCAACACCTCCGAGAGGTGTGGCCAGAAGTAGGGAAAAGCTGTATTCACTCAGTTTCTGAGGGAAGCAGAAACTTCTGGCGTCCAGTGTTGTAATACTATTGGCAAACTGCCCCTATCTACTGGTTATTGTATCTAGAAGCAATCCACATCCCAAACACACACACACACACACACACACACACACGCACGCACACACCCATCACAGATTCCCATTCCTTCTTATTTTCCCTTCTCTTTCCCCATGGGACTTGCTCTGTCCAAGGGAATATTACTCAGCATTACTGAACAGGAACAGGGACCTTGAATGTTCTTCTGTGGTTTGGCCCACAGGTAGCCACTGGTCCAAGGAGAACAAGGAGACGTGTGTTGCATACCTGAGCTTACTTATAGCCTGAGAGGGAGCCAACCCAGCTGGCCCTCAGGCCCATGAACTAGAAAAGGTTTGCAGTTGTCAGTCACTGAGCTTTGAGGATTATTTTTTAGTAGCTTTATGGCAGCAATACCTGACTATTATACTGTTTATTACTCTCTATCACTATTTCCTTCTAGACTTCCTGGTTCCTGTATTTTCTGAGGTCTGGTTGCTCAGCTTTTCCTTCAATCCTATGAGCTTTAACTCAAAGTCTTCTCTTTGCTAAAGCTAGTTGGAATAGATTTCTGTGGCTTGTAATTCAGAGCCCTGGCTGGTAGGCTCAACTACCGATTCCCTGCTGAATTGCCTGCTCCTTGGTCTGAATTCAGAAGCTTTCTCATACAATCTGAATAGTCTATTCCACTCTTCCTTCCCCTATCCTTTTCAGATAGCCCCTGTTGCATCCAACTGAAAACAATTTGTGCCCTGGACAATGTCTGGGGGACTTTGCATACAATTGCTTTGCCTGGAATATTCTCTTCGCATCTCCAGCCACTGAAGTTCGATTCTCCTTTCAAGGCTCCACTCAAACATCATCTCTCTATGAAGCTTTCCCTGGTTCTCCTGGGAGAGCCTCTCCCTCCTGCAATACTGGAGCAATTACCTCTCCTCCATCTGGAGTTTACCTTCTTTGACAGAGCAGCCATGGTTTATTCCCCACTAGAGGGGGACTCATTGAGGCCATTTCTCATGGGAAGCAGAGAGAGTCCAGATTCTGTTCCTTCACACTCATTCCTGCTAGTCGCTTTCCATGGTATTTCCTGACACTTGGGGTCATGGCCTGGCATTATCTATTTTTGTACCCATGATGCCAAGCTCAAGGCCTAGATCAAAGGCATGCTTTAAAATATTGTTGGTTGTTTGAATGTAGGCATGAACAAATGTTCATCTTTTCTAGAATCTCAGGCCAGAGTAAGCACAAAATAGAAATATATTTTTGGCCAATGATGTGTTTCCTTTGATTCCTAGATGGGACCTGACGATCATTTTCTTTACCTTATCTAGAGATGAAGTTGGATCTGGAGTGAGCCACAGGCCGAACATTATGGGAAAACATCCAAATGGAGCACCCAACACTTAAAATCCACTCAGCCTGCTACAGTTGATGGGACCATTGTAGATTTAGTACATGCAACCCATGAAACTGAGGTCCAGTGGAGGGAAGTAAGAAGTCAAAATTTACACAGACTCAAGTGAGAAGGTTGAGAATTGGAAGCCAGCTCTCCAGGTTGTTAGGCCTGTACTTCTTATAAGGAGTAGTAGACCAGAGAGGGTCCAAGCTGGGTTTTTCCATTTTCCATGGGTCTTCCTACACAGTCTGTTGATGGGGAGGGCATCACCATCCATGTACCAACCTCCACAGACACAAAGGCTGCTCTTCTGTGCCCGGGAGGATTCTTAAAATAATAGTGCTGCCTGCCTCTGTGGGCTGGAGCCAGCTGTCTTGGTACACTTGGTTCCTGAATTACAATTTCCTGTTCTTTACATGTGGCAATAATTGGTGTCACTGTAAGTGGTCAGCCATGCCTACTTCTGTCCTTGTTGCCAAGTCTTGATTAGCAGGAAAGAGATCCAGGATGGAAGGAGCCAGGTGAGTGTCATGTGATGGGGCAGGCTTTTGGAGCCAGAAAGATCTGAGTTCAAATCCTGGCTCTGCCACTTGCTGGCCCTGTGGCCTCCATTTTCGCATTTGTAAAGTGGGGGTAAAAACAGCACCCACCTCATGGAGCTAATGTGAGATAAATATTGTATCTGACATAGTAAGGTGGTTAGGGAGTAGTATCTTACTCTGTAGGATAAGAAAGAAGGCTGTCTTAGGCTGGGCTACCCCAGAGCAGATCCTGAGTCAAGTTTATTTGGGAGATGATCCTAGAAAACATCAGCGTGAGAGCCGGAATGTGTCAAAAAAGGGACGGTAGTGATAGTGGGTGCTTTAATGTGTCAGAGACTCCTGTGAGCAATTGGAGTTCTTGAACATGGAGTGGAACACACTTCAGAGTTATCTCACCTGCAGAATATGAGGAAGCTGGAGTACTTATTCACCCTAATTCCCATCCATCATTAATTGAGAGCTGCTGGGGGGGCGAGGCTTAACCCCCCAGCACAGTTTGCTCCAGGAGCCAGCTCAGTGGGCTGAAGTAGCTAGAGAAAGCCTTCTTCAGGCAGCAAGTTGCAGCTATGGGAAACTGGACACATGGGGTCCATGTGCAAGAGAATGGTCAAGGTGGGGCCCCCACAGCATCTGCAATAAGGGCCTAAAGCTCATCAGGAGAAGTTACATCTATCACATCAAGTCTTGGGCTAGAATCAGGATGACAAGCCTAAAGTCAGCAGCTGGTGCAGGTAGCCCTGGGGGTGGGGAGTGAATCAGAGATGACTTTAGGAGTTCTAGACTTTTGCCATCAACTGTCCTAGAGGCTCAAGCCCTGCTCTCCTTGGTGCTGGTTACACTGTGAGACTGTGAGGCAGGTCAGATTTCTCTCTGTTAGCATGACACAGGGCAGCTTGGGACTGCGTTGAGAGACTCTCTCACTCTTTCCAAAACAAAAGAGTCCCTGTTTCCCACATATACCATCCCCCTCTCCCACACTAGGACTGAGGCTTAAGACTTCCTACTGAGTGCCAGCTGGGTAAGGGTGTGTGTGTGTGTGTGTGTGTGTGTGTGTGTGTGTGTGTAGTGTAGGTCCTGAAAGAGCTATCTAGAAGATGGCTACTTGACTTATCAAATGCATTGATTTCAACCTGGGCTGAGCTGAATAGCACAATAAGAGATGGGGGGTGTGGAAGGGGTGGAAAACAGAATGAAGGAGCCCTGTGCATAAGAAACATGCGGAATTCTGTGTGAATTCTCCCAAGGCACAACCTCCTTTAAAAGCCAGAGGATAGATGTATCTGGAGATGCCTTATGCTGTATAAATCAAGTGTTAGAAATTCCCACTGGGTTTGGATTTGAATGGATTATTTGAGTTCCCTGAATGCTTTTCTGATAGAATTACAAAAAAGGCGTTAGGCTTTGTGACTTCCAGTGTAAGTATGTTGAAGAGAAAGAAGCATCAAAGTGCGTTGCCAACCTTGTAGAAAAATCACCCATGAGAAAAACGTTCAGCAGCCAATTTCCATTACAGCTTTCTTTAGAGTTTATAAATATATGTACTGATAACAATTGTCATGATTATCAATCGTAATGATCACTATTGTTGTTTTAGCAAGTACTATTTCTTGAGAGCCTCCTATCTGCTGCCTATCTAGATTTTCATCTTATTGCATTGAAGCCTCATAATAATTCAGATAGGAGGAAATAAAGGCACCAAGAGGTTAACTGACTTGCTCAAGGTTGCACAGCAGGTAAGTGGTAGGGTTGGGATTCAGCACCAGATTTCTCAGGTTTCAAAGCCTGCTCTTTAAAGTCTTCACTCCATGTGTGAGGTGATGTGTTTGAAACTTATTTCCTTTTGGTGATAAGATGTCATTCTTGTAAGCATTGAGATCATTTCTTGACGTCTTCATCTATTCTTCATTATAGTCCGAATTTGCAGACCCCCACAGCCACATGACGTCCATGGTTTTGACTCAACTTCCAGGTTGGGTGATGGCTCCATGCCAGCCTTCAAGGCTGCACATTTATAGACTACATCCAGCATCCAGGTTTGGGTAGACTGGCCTAGATGGTGTTGCAAAGTAATCCGAAGTTACACTAATGGCTTGGGAGATTTGATATCAAAGTCAGGATTTCCAGCTCTTTTGGAAAAATTGAAAGATCTTTATAACACTGATGGCAGCCCTCTGTTCAGTTCACTACAGTCCCCTTCTATCCCTACTGCCTCCGTGTCATTGGTGTCAAGTGACAGGGTCACACTGCATCACACTTCACACTGTTTTGGGAGCTTTTTAAAAGAGAAAATTAGATTTTTCTAATTCCTTTTGTACTGCGATTGTTTTCTCACTTTCCTGGCCTCTAAAGTCATTTGCATTTTTGACACTTGAAAATCAACTTCCCCAAATACAGTTCTTTGGAGACACTGGGAAACCCATCCTGGATTTTTTCCTGTCTTCTCTTCTGTGCTCCTATTCTGCTGAATGGCCCAAAGATACCAACTCCCCTTCAAACAAACCTTTTTTATTTTATTATTATTATTATTTTTTTCAAATAGTTTATTGTCAAATTAGTTTCCACATAACACTCAGTGCTCATCCCCACAAGTGCCCTCCTCCATGCCCATCCCCCCTCCCCCCCACATCCATCAGTCCTCAGTTTTTGTCAGCATTCAAGAGTCTCTCATGGTTTGCCTCTCTCCCTTTCCCCCACCATTTCCGCCCTTCTTCTCCCCCTTGTTCCTCCGTCAAGTTCCTCCTAATCCTCCTATACGTGCAAACATATGATATTTGTCCTTCTCTGCCTGACTTATTTCGCTCAGCATAACACCCTCAAGGTCCATCCATGTTGCTACACATGGCCAGATTTCATTGTTTCTCATTGCCATGTAGTATTCCATGGTATAGATAAACCACATCTTCTTGATCCATTCATCTGTTGATGGACACTTAGGCTCTTTCCATGTTTTAGCTATTGTGGAGAGTGCTGCTATGAACATTGGGGTACATGTGCTCCTATGCCTCAGCATTTCTGTATCCCTTGGGTAAATTCCTAGCAGTGCTATTGCTGGGTCATAAGGGAGTTCTATTGTTAGTTTCCTGAGGAACCTCCACACTGTTTTCCAGAGGGGCTGTACCAGTTTACATTCCCACCAACAGTGTAGGAGGGTGCCCGTTTCTCCACATCCTCGCCAGCATCTAGAGTTCTCTGATTTGCTCATTTTAGCCACTCTGACTGGCGTGAGGTGGTATCTCAGTGTGGTTTTGATTTGTATTTCCCTGATGAGGAGGGATGCTGAGCATCGTTTCATGTGTCTGTTGGCCATCTGGATGTCCTCTTTGGAGAAGTGTCTGTTCATATCTTCTGCCCATTTCTTCACTGGGTTGTTTGTTTTTCGGACGTGTAGTTTGGTGAGTTCCTTATAGATTCTGGATATTAACCCTTTATCTGATATGTCATTTGCAACTATCTTTTCCCATTCCGTTGGTTGCCTATTAATTTTCTGGGTGGTTTCCTTGGCTGTGCAGAAGCTTTTAAGCTTGATGAGGTCCCAACAGTTTATTTTTGCTCTTGATTCCCTTGCTTTTGGGGATGTGTCAAGTAGGAAGTTGCTGCGGTGGAGGTCAAGGAGCAAACAAACCTTTTTAAATTATGGCTCTAACATCTGGTATTGTTTCTCCAGCCTCCGCTTCCTCATCTAGAAAATGACTCCAGGTCACTTTCACCTGGGTAGTCAACCAAAAGCCAAGCCAAATGGCCAGTTCACCCAAAACCCTGGGAGCCAGCCCACCAAATGAGTAATTCACTACATCATTTGATCCTTTGAAGTAGTCTGTTTTCACTGGTCCATTCATCTTGTCTCCATGACAGGATTTTATGGAATATTTAAATATTGTCTCCCCCAGCTTTCCGCTGCTGCAGCTGGAGACCGAGGTGTCAAGATTGAGTAGGGAAGGGGAGGTTGACAAGGAGACAGGGGACAAAAGAGAGGCAGGCTGGTGGGGGCGGGAGCATAAGGAGAATACATTCATGAGGCTATTCTTTATTATAAAGACTCGTAAGTATGTTATCTTTATGAATAAGAAAACATGAATGAAGAATATGCTCATAAAAATTCTCCTTATTAAAGAATATATTACACTTCCTTCTCTCCCTCCACTTCCCCTCTCTCCACCCTTAGGCTCCAGCAGCAGCTGAGGAAATGAGAGCAAGGATACACTGGATGTTCTATGTAAATACTTCTACAAGCACAAATTTAAAACTGGTCAATTAAAACTAAATAATTAGACAAAAACAAGCAAATTTATCAAAGCTGCCATTCAGCCAATGGGGAAATATACTAATACTTTCCTTGTAGGTACTTTGGGAAGATTAAATGAGCTAATGACTCTGTTGCCTACAGCATAGCACACCACAGACAGCAGTGAGTCTTACACTGACCCAAATGGTGCCACCACACAGCCTGTCACCCAGATGTACCACCTGAGTCAACTTTGACTCCCCCTCCTGCCCACCTTCAAGTCCAGTCAAAACCCACCTTCCATCTGCATGGTGACTAATGGAGCCCTGGGTGTGGAATGGAAGGAATAAAGGATGTCTTGAGAGTTAAGCCAGGAACCCGTTCATGATGGAGTCAACAGAAGTGTAGAGGCCGGAGAACAAGTCCCAAGCCCACAAAGGGATCAACCCCTTGAGGGAGAAAGGGTCGCTCAATGAAGGTTGATGAATCAGGGAAGCCCAAACCAGGCGGTGCAGAGGTTGAACACTGGGAGGGCTTGCCCACCTCTGTCCAGGAGAGGTGAGAGCCATGAGAAGCTCATATTCTGGGGGTGCCTGGGTGGCTCATTCAGTGAGACATCCGACGCTTGGTTTTGGCTCAGGTCATGATCTTATAGTTTGTGGATTTGAACCCCACACTGGGCTCCATGCTGACAGTGGGATTCTCTCTCTTCCTCTCTCTCTCTCTTTCTCTTCCCCCGCCCCCTGCTCCTCTTGTGTGCTCTCTCTGTCTTTCAAAAATAAATGAATATGCTTAAAAAAAAAAAAAAAAAGAAGTTCACATTCTGGTTTCCTGTTCACCAAGGCACCATCAGGTAACTTGGCTTCCTGAGGAGTGATGCCCCTAGGGACAGAATGTACTCCCCCTGCTGAGGCCAACCTCCAGTCTGCTTGAAAGTAGCAAATTCTCTTTCTGGTTTGTTCTCATCTCACGTCGCTCATCGGCAATGTTTATTCAGACATCTAATAACTCTTGGACTTCAAAGATTGAATTTCTGAGCTTACATGGCTGAGGACCAGACCCTGGGGCGAGCAGTGATTCAATCTCCAAGATCAATGTCCCCTGGTGGGGGCCTCTCTGTGAGGCCAGTGCCCAGCTCCCATGATGGCTGTGGGCTCTTACCACCACCTCAACAAGACAGCAGCCTGGAGCAGAACGGAAGATGCCGACTGCAGAAGAGAGTCAGGTTTGAATGTCCTCACGAGGCTGCAGCAAATTTTGTTCTCGAGCAGGACTTATGGCCTGTCCTAATATTGCTGGAGAGGAAGGGGGAAAGTTCCTCCCCATATTAGCTTGAAAATCTAATTGAGAAGAATTCCGTTGCCTAGACAATGGCATATTAAATTGTTCAGCAAAAGCAAGAATTTCTAAAAAATTGTCCCTGATCTATAGAACTAGGGAACGTAATAAATCTTCCAGAAATTTTAGCCACGCTTAGGATAGATCATCCTCAGGAATTACATTAGCATGTAGATGAGATGGGCAGAGGGTTGCAGGCTCCTGAAGCAAGAGAGCAGTATTCCAGAGCAGTCTGGCCTCTTGTGGTAATGAGTGTGCACATCTCCAGAGTGCATTCAGGAGAAGGAAAGGGGTGAAGGGAGAGCATGCTGATGACCTACTTTGTGCAGGCACAAGGCTGGTCCCTTCACTGTGTATCATCTCTTTGAACCATTACCGTGTGCCCAGAGCAGATCATTTGCTGGTTTGCTGTTTTTTAAATCTCCTTCATGATGAGTATCTTAGGGTGGCAAACGAGAGAGAAGCTTAATTAAAAAGCAGTCGCTAGTAGATAAAGACTGTTGGATCCCACAGGAAAAAAAAAAAAAAAAAGGAAAAGCTAACCCAAGGATGGAGGGACAGAAGCGAGTTTGCTGACTGCCTCTCTGCTGTACTGACATTACCATGACTCAGCAACCTAAGGTCTAGGCCCTTCAGTTCAAGGACAGAGAATGTGCTGGACGGAGCAAGACTGGGTTCTCCCCTGGAACTGTCAGAGCCAGCCAAGCGCTCAGGGACATGCAGTGTAGACAAAACCAATGAGAACTCATCCAAGTTCTAAGAGGGTCAGTGGTGGCTGAGTGCCCAGGGTCCCAGCAGAAGGTGCCGGGATATGTGCAAAATCAGCATCCTTGCCTTAGGTTTCCCCCAGGCATCTCTGTTCCAGGGGCCTGGATGTTGATCAGGGCACTCATTTGGAGGCAGCAGATAACGTAGCCTCTGAATGTAGCAAGGCATGACTAGTTGATCCCTAGTGGCCTCAGGACATCAGCAACAAGTGTCTCTGTTCTGTTGTCCTCACTCTGCTTTCACGTGGTCAGTCCAGCTTGTCTGGAGCTTATCTCTTCCTCTTCCTGGAGGCACTTACTAAAGTCTGTAGATGATCTCCAACTTCTAAAATACTCTGATATTTTGCTGGTCTAAGTGCTTCATCACTGACCACATGGTCTGGCCCCAAGTGGACAAGGAGAGGTATTTTAATGGACTGTATTTGCCCCTGAGTGTAAAAGACTTGTCAGTATCCCCTGCTGGGGTCAAGGGTTCCTTACTTCTTCCCGCACCACCTCAGTTCAGCTGCTTCCACATGGGAAGCTCTTGTTATTTTGCAGCCCATTCCCAAACCCCATGTCTGTATGAATCAGAATGAGAGAAGCCAGAATCAGATATTTCTTTCTGAAATCACTTAAGACTTTGCATGCATAATCTCACTTAGTTCTCAGATCAATGGTGAAAGGGGACTATTCTGTGTTTCTCTCCTCATTTAACAAGTGAGAAAATTTAAGTGTAGAGAGATGTCACAACCAGCCCAAAGGTCACACCTAGCAAATGGCAAAGGCAGGACTTGGATCCAGACAATCGGAGTTCAGATCTAAGTGCTTACTCTCTGTGCTGCTGCTTCTGGTTATAAAGCAACAAGAAAGAAAGTGGAAAAAAACAAGAAGAAGTGTAGCTGGTTATTCCATTCATCTATTGCTGCTGAAGTAGCCATGCCAAATGGGGCGGCCTACACTAATCGTAGTCATTTATTTTTCTCACAAAGCTGTAATTTGGGCTCAGTAGGGATGGCCTGTCTCTACTGCTCATGGAATCAACTGGGACAGCTGGACTGAGGCAGGAAGCTCTGCTTTCCGAGTGGTTCAGTCATATTGCAGGTAAGATGGCTCTGGTTTTTGGTTTCTCTCCACATGGGACTTTCTATGGGTAGCTTGGGCTTCCCTTCAACATGGAGGCTTGTTTCCAAAAGCAAGCACCCCATTAAAAAGAGTGTAAGCTGCCAGTTTCTTAAGGCCTAAGCCTGGAAAATGGCATTATGTAACTACCACGTACATTAATAGTTATGCAATGACTAACAGACACCCCCTCCCCACTTCTTAAGAAGGAGAAGGTCAAAGAATTTGGGGGCCATATTTTAAATCTACCATATTTGTTTAAGCAGACAGTGAAGTTTATTGGAAGTAGTCATGGTATCTCATGGATTCCAGAGGAAGGGCAGGAACCAGTAAAAACCCAGATGCTTCAGCACTAAGAGCGATTTCCTTAGATGTCTCCACAACTGTGCCATCAAAGTGACTCAGCCCACCTGTCCTTTAGCCTCTGTGCTTCTCAATGCAAAATCCCAAACTCTTCAAAAAGTAATCAGAGTATCACACTGGGGTCAGGTGCTGGCCCTGGATTCATCACCTGTGGCAGAAGGCTTAAGCCTGCACTTCAGACGTTCTTTCCAAAGGAGGGAAATGCTTAATGCCCTGTTTTACAGGTGAGTAAACTGGAGCTCAGTGAGTGTAAGTCATTTACCCAAAGTCACATAACTGGCAAACTGTGGAGCAGGGTTCTTGCTCAGAATCTTTCTGCTTCCTGTAAAGAGACTTGGAGTATATAAAATTCAGAGCTAGGGGGCTCTTGGATTTGGCAAGTTCCTTTGGTGAAAGTGGTTAGAGGTCAGCTGAGCCATGTTAGGCAATATTTTCCTCTATAAGGTAAACTCATTCTACCTATGTTAAAGTCAAAGCTCAGCATGTTCTCTGTGTATATGATCACCCCACCCTGAGAGTTTCTGGTGTAGCAGGTCTAGGGTGTAGCCCAAGAATTTACTTTTTAACCAGTTCCCAGGTGCTGCTGTTGCTGGTCCAGGGACCACACTTTGAGAACCACTAGCCTAAAATAACAGACATCTGGATTACAGGATTTATCTTTCTCAGAGCTCCTGAGGTTCATGGGTCAAGGATGACTTTTAGCAAATATTTACACTTCCCACCACCCCTCCATGGGAGGAGTGTACTGCCCTGTTCCACTGTTCCACTGCGTCATGTGACTTATTTTGGCTTCATGGTTGATGTGTGCTTCTCTGCCCTTAAACGTTGTATTTGACCATATAATTAGCTTTGGGCAATGAGATTTTAGCAGATGTGACATGAACAGAGTGAAATATGCTTGTGTGGTTGGGCTTGCCTTCCTGTGCTTCTGTCGTGGGAAGAGCTCTCAAGGGTAGTTCAGAAAATTAATGGAGCAGACTTGAATCCAACTGTGTACTGTACTGAAGTCCTGCTGAGCCATGCTGAGCTTAAATCAGGTGCCCACCCCCGCACCCCGGGACTTGCAGACATAAGAGAGATAAATAAATACCTACTGTTAGAGTCCACTTACATCTGGATAGTTTGTTATACAGCATTTTGGTGGCAAAAGGTAATAACCAATGTTGGATCTTTCCAGCTCTTTAAACTATCCCATGACCATCTTTATAAATGCCTACTTTAAGACCTAGATAAAATCTTGAATTTGTCTTTCTCAGATTTCATTACTTCAAGCCACATGAATTCATTTAAAGAAAGGTTTTTTTTTAATGAGTTAACTAAACCAAGAGATTATTTAAGAATTTCATAATAATGAGAAGGGATGAGCTGCTCCATTTTCTTTGCTGGCTGTATAGAGTAATCAAAGCCCACTCACTTAAAATTGGCATGATTCTGAACTTTGAAAGAAGCTGGAAAAAATGAAAGCCAGCAGTGAAATAAGAGTGCATCTGGAGAAATCCAGAATTTACTGCTGGGATAATAAATTAGAAATTTCTGGAAGGAAAATCTATCTGAAATGACAAAAAGTGACCTCAAATCACAAGTATTTTAAAGTCCAGAGCTCACAGGAAAGCTTAAGCAATTTACTGACTTTTTTTTTTTTTTTGCCAGTTCCCATTTCATTGGGCAGAGTTCGCTGTAATAGATAAAATTCTACAGAAATAAATCTGCCTTTGCCAAAAGAAGTAGTCATACGAACTGTTATTTACATTTGCCTTTCAAACCACCTCCTGAAAGCTGAGTTCTGGTCACAGGCTTTCATTAGAATCCAAATGGATTACACTCAGCTAACATTTGGGGCTTTATTCCAGGGAAAAGAAACATCCTCTAGATCACAGTGGATTCTAACAAGCACTTAATAAGTTTTAAAAATGTCAAATGTAGCAAAACAGGGCTAGCCAATTACATTCCAACAAGAAGAAGGAATAGGAAAAACAGATCAAACTTGAACACATCTGGGTCACCTAATCTGTGCCAGGAATGGTGTTCAATGTTGCTCTTACAAGGTCTTTTATTAATATCAATGACTAATATTTATTGACTGTTTCTGTGGATAACTCTGTGTAGTGTCCCAATGGCTGATCCATTTCTCTATTTCCTTGCTCAATAAGTTTTAGAAAGGATTCCTTCATCATTGAATGTACTAAATTAGCCCACAGCAGACAACATAGAAATTGTGTGTGTGTGTGTGTGTGTGTGTGTGTGTGTGTGTGTGTAACCTTTGTAGATAGTTTTAGTGCCAGGGGAGAGATAGCCTTGGACACATCATCATTTACCAGGTTTTTGCTCTACTCACAATTATATGTCATCTAGATATTTCATTATTATTCATTATTCAGTATTATTGCTATAATTGAGATAATACTAGCTAGAAGTTCTTGACTGTTTAAAGTGTTTCGTGCATGTGTACATCTCATATAATATTCATATAACCCTAATTATTATGTTAATTTTCAAATTTCCCTAAAATTCTCCCATTTTTTTTCTTTTTAATCAGGAAACGGAGGCTCAGAAAAGTGACCACCTTTCAGGAGTTTCCATGGCTAGTAAGTCATGTGGCTGGAACTAGAGCCCAGATCTACTGAACCCCAAGGTCCCTGCTCTAAACCACCTCCCTAGACTGCCTCAATTTTAGCTTAAAGGAATTTTTAAAATATACAAACTTTCCAAGCAGAAGACATAAGTTGACAGCGTGTTAAAGGTGAGACAGCAGATGGGTCTGTGGCAACTGACTGAGAATGCTCCCAGAAAGTGAGCCTTCCTCTAGCAGCAGAGCAAACGCAGCCTGGCTTGTTCCTCAGAGTCCTTGAAACTGGGAATGACCACCACTGATTACTCCGAGGCTGCAGGGAAAGGGAGGGCTACGTGGCCCACAGGCTGCTTAAGAATCAGTTAAAGCCCACCTCTCCTTTCTCACTCCATCATCTGGTGCCTGTCCCTCTCCCTTCCCAGAAAACTGTCATTCTGTTGTCTGGGGAGGGCAAGGCAGGGCTTTTGGATTGAGGACATCAGACACAGTTCACAGTGGGAGTATCATACCACAAACAGGGCGTTTCAATAAACATTTATATACTGGACAACTGAGCCCCAGCCCACTCCTCAACTTTCTTCCCAAACTAGCTTTAAGAATGGGCAACTGGGCCTATCCACTCCAGGTAGGAGGCTCTGGCAGCCTTCTCTGGGGACGGCGACCAGCCTAAGAAGGTAGATTCAAAGACCTGACACAGTGATACCCACAAAGAAACAGGCCACCCTGTGGTGATGCCCATCCTCTCATGAACAGTCCTTCAACCTTTGAGCTCCCAATCAACTCCTTGCTGTCCCACTCTTAAACATGAGCCAGCAAGTAGGATCAATAGACATATGAGAAAAGACTTTAAATGAAATGAATAAGCAAACAAACAAATAAATTTTTATGGAAGAGATACTGTACTACAAAAAGAAACTAACAACAAAATCCATCGTAAAAGAGGAGAGACCAAGATGGCAGAAGAGCATGGAAGGTTTTATTGCATCTCATGTCCATGAAATACAGCCAGATCAATACTAAACCATCCTGCACACCTAGAAAACTAATTTTAGGAATAACACAACAATCTGCACAGCCTGAACTCGGCAGGTACACTGAGAGGTGAACTGGGAGAGAGAGAAGCCATGGAAGGGAGGGAGCTGTTTTCGCTTGCAGAGAGAGGATGGAGATGGGGGGAGGGTACAGGAAAAGCACTCCCCCCCCCAAAAAAAAAGCAGCTGGAGATAAATTTGAGAAGTGGAAACAGCTGCAGGGACTGAACAAAAAAGGGAGAAAGGAGAGGGTTTAAAATCCATTAAGACTCTATAAACAGGTGGATTGCAGAGTCTGAAACACCGCAGCTCATACCTGGCAGTCTCTGGTGGGAAGGACGAATCCCCAGGGGCAGAGAGCAAAGTCCTCATTGTCCTCAGGCCACATGGGGAGAGGAGGTTCCCCTGCTGAGAGGACATTTGGTAGAGGCTATACAGCCATCCCACAGGCAAAGCTCCCAGCAGACCCTGGGGAACAATCACATTCGCTGGTGCTGGAACAAGGATGTTAAGGGAGAAGCCTAGTGCCAGGTGTGTGTTGTGATATTCCATAATCCCTGAAACGCTGCTGCTATGCGATCATGTGAACTTTCCTGAGGTGGCCTGGTGGCCAGCCACAATCTCTGGGCATCAGTGGCAGCAGCACTGTCCTACGAATGTTCCTGGGTATGGCCAGCAACTGGCCATTACTGGGTGAGACCCTCCCCAGAAGGTCTGAGCGGGTGAAAGCCACAGTCCCTCAGAAGTGAGGGATCGGGAAACACAGTCGCATCTGAGATACAACTTAGGAGGGAGGTGCCACCTGGCAACCTGAATGCTTGGTCACGGACACTGGAAAAGTGGGGAGTGGATGGAAGCTGGAGACAAAGGACGGGTTCTGATTGCTGACTGGGGAGAACAGAGTCACGATATATAGACAGTAGCTGGGGGACGCCATTTTCCACTACTCCTGCACATGTGCATACACACCTACAAGCACCACAACAATCTACTCCAGTAAGCTCAGCATCACCCTCTACTGGAGAATGGAGCCATTACACTAAGTGCCACCCAACTGGGCCAACCTTGCTCTTCAAGGGCACAAGTCTCTCCACCTGATTAGTTTACAGATCAGAAAGTGCTTCATAGTTTGACTTCTAGGGGAAAACGATGTAATTTCAATCGTATTTCAGTCTGTTCCTTGGTCAGTCTTTTCAATATTTTCTCTTTTTTGTTTCTTTTCTTTTTCTTAAATGTAAAAAGAGAAAATTTTATTTTTATTTTCATTTTTTATTAAAAATATTTTTCTTGGGGCATGCCTGAGGGGCTCAGTCGGTTAAGCATCCGACTTTGACTCAGGGCATAATCATGCAGTTCATGAGTTCAAGCCATGCATCAGGCTCTGTGCTGACAGCTCAGATCCTGGAAACTGCTTCAGATTCTGTGTCTCCCTCTCTCTCTGCTGCTCCCCCATTCATGTTCTGTCTCTCTTTCTCAAAAATAAATAAATGTTAAAAAAAATTAAAAATATTTTCTTTAATTTTTTCTACTATATTTTCACTTTTTTGTAAGTTTTTCAAATTCTATTTTACTTCCATCATTTCATTTTATTCTATTTATTTGTAGTCATTTTTCAAATTTTCAGTTTTCCTTTTTTCTTTTCCCTTTTTCTTCTTTTTCTTTTTTCTTTTTCCTTCTTTCTTTCTTTCTCCCCACTTTTCTCCTCCCCCCCAATCTATCAAGCTCCTTTCAGCAAGCAGACCAAAACATACCTATATCTAGCATCATTTATTTGATTTTTTGTGCGTTGTTCTTAATTTTATAATTTTAAATTTTTTTATCTTATTAATGCCTTTTCTTCTTTGAAAATGACAAAACGAAGGAATTCACCCCAAAAGAAAGAGCAGAAAGAAATGACAGCCAGGGACTTCATCAACACAGATACAAGCAAGAGGTCTGAACAAGAATTTAGAATTACAATAATAAGAATACTAGCTGGGATCAAATATAGATTAGAATCCCTTTCTAAGAGATAAAAATAAATAAAAGCTAGTCAGGATGAAATAACAAATACTATAACTGAGCTGTAATCTATTATGAATGCCATGGCGGCAATGATGGGTGTGGCAGAACAGCCAATCAATGATATAGAGGACAAACTTATGGAGAATAATGAAGCAGATAAAAAGAGGGAGACTAAGGCAAAAGAGCACAGTTTAATAATTAGAGAAATCAGTGACTCATTAAAAAGGAACAACATCAGAACAATAGGGGTCCCAGAAGATGAAGAGAGAGAAAAAGGAGTAGAAGTGTTATGTGAGCAAATCATAGCAGAAAACATTCCTAACCTGGGGAAAGACACAGATATCAAAATCCAGGAAGCACAAAGGACTCCCATTAGATTCAACAAAAACCAACCACCAACAAGGCATATCACAGTCAAATTCACATAATACTCAGGCAAGGAAAGAATCATGAAGAGAGCAAGGGAAAAAAATCCTTAACCTACAAGGGAGGGCAGATCAGGTTTGCAGCAGACCTAGCCACAGAAACTTGGTGGACCAGAAAGGAGTGGCAGGATATATTCAATGTGCTGAATCAGAAAAATATGCAGCCAAGAAGTCTTTATCCAGCAAGGCTGTCATTCAAACTAGAAGGAGAGATTAAAGGTTTCCCAGACAAACAAAAATTAAAGGAGTTCATGACCATTAAACCAGCCCAGCAAGAAATTTTAAGAGGGACTCTCTGAGGGGAGAGAAGATGGGGAAAAAAAAAAGACCAAAAGCAACAAAGGCTACAAAGGACCAGAAAACACCACCAGAAACTCCAACTCTACAAGCAACATAATGGCAATAACTTCATATCTTTCAGTACTTACTCTAAACGTCAATAGACTAAATGCTCCAATCAAAAGATATAGGGTAACAGAATAGATAAGAAAACAAGTTCCATCTATATGCTGTTTAGAAGAGACCCAGTTTAGACCTGAAGACACCTTAAGATTGAAAGTAAGGGTTGGAGAACCATCTATCATGCTAATGGCTGACAA
Source organism: Hyaena hyaena (assembly GCF_003009895.1). Classification (NCBI taxonomy): domain Eukaryota; kingdom Metazoa; phylum Chordata; class Mammalia; order Carnivora; family Hyaenidae; genus Hyaena; species Hyaena hyaena. Next base: position 2,592,734 of record NW_024080677.1, on the reverse strand, counting down.
AGGAAAGTCAGAGTAGCCATACTTATATCAGACAATCTAGACTTTAAAATAAAGACTGTCACAAGAGATGAAGAAGGTCATTATATCATAATTAAGGAGTCTATCCACCAAGAAGACCTAACAATTATAAATATTTGTGCTCCAAATGTAGAAGCACCCAAATATATAAATCAATTAATCACAAACCTAAAGAAACTCACTGATAATAATATTATAATAGTAGGGGACTTCAACGCCCCACTTACAGCAATTTACAGATCATCTAAACAAAACATCAGCAAGGAAACAATGGCTTTGAATGGCACAGTGGACTTAATAGATATATTCAGAACATTTCATCCTAAAGCAGAGAAATACACATTCTTCTCCAGTGCACATGGAACATTCTCTAGAATAAATCACATACTGGGACACAAATAAGCCCTCAATAAGTACAAAAAGACTGAGATCATACTGTGCATATTTTCAGACCACAAAGATATGAAACTCAGAATTAACCACAAGAAAAAAATTGGAAAGATAACAAATACTTGGAGACTAAAGAACATATATATATACACAATGGAGTATTACTCAGCAATCAAAAAGAATGAAATATTGCCATTTGCAACTACATGGATGGAACTGGAGGGTATTATGCTAAGCAAAATTAGTCAGAGAAAGACAAATATCATATGACTTCACTCATGAGGACTTCAAGATACAAAACAGGAACATAAGGGAAGGGAAGCAAAAATAATATAAAGAAAGGGAAGGGATGAAACATAAGGGACTCTTAAATATTGAGAACAAACGGAGGGATGCTGGAAAGGTTGTGGGAGGGAGGATGGGCTAAATAGGTAAGGGGCATTAAGGAATCTACTCCTGAAATCATTGTTGTACTATATTCTAACTAACTTGAATGTAAATTTAAAAAACTAAATTAAAATTTAACAAACTCCATCCTATAAAAATATATATTGCATCTTCAAAACAAGAACAGAGTGCTAGAAGAAAAGAAAGAAAGAAAGAAAGAAAGAAAGAAAGAAAGAAAGAAAGAAAGAAAGGAAGGAAGGAAGGAAGGAAGGAAGGAAGGAAGGAAGGAAGGAAGGAAGGAAGGAAGAAAGAAAGAAGAAAGGAAGGAAGGAAGGAAGGAAAGAAGGAAGGAAGAAAAGGAGAAATAGAGAGGGAGGGAAGAAGGAAGGAGGAGAGAGAGAGGAAGAAACATCTAGAGGACAAATAAAGTCCTTGAAAGTTAAAAAGCATGACAATAGAAGTGAAAAATCAATAGACATTCTGGAAGAAAGAAGGTGAGGAAGTATTCTAGAAAGTAGAGGAAAAAATCAGAGAAAAAATGGGAAAACATATTAATTGAATGAATGACAAATACAAGATGCACAGCATCCATACAACATGAAGGCCAGGAAGAGAAAATAAGGAAACCAGGAAAGAAAATATGATCTACAAAATAACCTAAGACAATTGCTCAGAACCGAAGAACATAGATTTCCAGATTGAAAGGTTCCATTATATTGGATTTTTAAGTACTTGAGGTGTGTCATCATGAAATTTCAGAATACTGGAGACTATCGTACAACCTTCCAGAAAGAAATACAGGTCACATACAAAGAACCAGAATCAGAATGGCTTCAGAGTAACCAAAAGCAATGTAATCAATACTCTAAAGGAAAATTATTTTTGATCTAGAATTCTACACCCATCCACAATATCCACCAGTGTTGGGGTGGAACAAAAACATTTTCAGGCATACAGAGTTTCAAAAAATTTCAAAAATGTTCCATGCACTGTTTCTAAGAAAGCTTATGAAGGATGTGCTCCAATAAAATAAGGGAATAGACCAAGAAAGAGGAAGGCATGGGCTTTAGGAAACAAAGGGCTTAACCCAGGAGTGAGGTAAAAGAGATTGTGGAAAAGGAAAATTCTAGAACAAGAAGTGTGCATGAGACAAAATACCATACTGACTGGAGAAGTCAGAAGGCATCAGGGGAGAGATTTCTTAAAGAGAAACCGAAAGAAAATCTAGTGGGTCTTCCCATGCTAAGAGAAGAATTGGACAACTGGGGGAAAGATGGGGGCTGATAGAGTGAGAAGTAGACAGGAAACTACGCAAACAAAGAAGCAAACATAGACAACAATTCACTAAAGAGGAGAGAACGTTGTTCGGGAAAGAGAAGTAATCATAGACTATATGCCATGGCTCAATTGTGAAAAGCATTTTCGTAGCCACGATGGAGACCAAATGTTGAAAGAACCCAAATTACAATTAGACCATATTGGTAGGGGGCGTGGAGACTCTATATGTGTGGTGGGGATAAAGGAGAAAAAGAGAATTGAACCCCCATCTCCCTAGCGCAAGGGGACCCCCAATTTCACACAAACCAAGAAACAAGATAAAAGCATATTCTTCAGAAAATGGGTGGCAGATCCAAAAGCATCAGCTGAAAGAATTGAACATATTGTTGTTATTGTTTTTCCTGAGGAAGGTTAGAACCATGAGGGCTGCTTTTCACAGACAACCCTATTTTGCTCTTTAAATCCCGAGCTTATATAACTCGATGTAAAAATGAATAATTAAAAAGAAACAAACTTCATTCACTTAAATGTTTTTCACTGCAGTGACTACTTAACAAATTATCCTAATTAAGCCAGATCTCTCCGGATTTTACAGCCCTTCTCATCTCTCTCCAAGTAAATGAATGTCCTACGCAAGAAGAGATGGTTTAACAAGCAGCCCACCCATGTCCACGTTCTCCTCTGTGTTGCAGGGGTGAGGGGCTGAGAGGTGGGATACAGGTGCAATGTGGGCTTTGCCACTGAGCTACATTCACAGAGATTTCGAAGGCAGAAGGGAGGTAACAGACTCTCCTTCATCTGGAATGGTGCATGTGGGGGACTGGACAGGCCAGAGTCACTGCCGCAGGCCACATTGTCCCCTTCTAGTCACCTCATTCAAGGCTGCATTGCTGCTGGAAAGTCGGCAGCAAATTCTTGCAAGTTGCAGACATGCTAGTGAAAGCAGCAAATTTCTACCTCCTGGAGCACCCAACTGCAGTGAGAAACCAGGAAGTGGCTGACTTTGCTCCATTAGCTCTTCCAGCAGCTAATTCCATGGAACCTCTGGAAAGCCTTGATAGAGTCATGGCTTAGTGCCCTAGGGCTTCAAAGCAAAGCTGTGCTCTATTCCAGAAGCAGCTCCTCCTTTGCTACAAGGGCTGACTATAAGAGACCAAGTGACCATGTGATCTGAACTGCCCATTGTGAACTAGATGCTGTCTGATTATCCAAGCCACGAAGGTGGCTCTGTGTGTGCAGCAGCATATCATCATCAGGTAAAAGTGACAGACCTGACACTGGTCTTAACCAGGTCCTGAAGGCAAAAGAAAGCTGTTTCGGCAGGTGCTCAGCCTCAGATTCCTAGAGTCCCTCCACTCCCTCCAGCCTCACCTATGGCTTTGTGGGGAGTCCTTGATGATCAGTCATTGAGGAAGAAACACCTGGGAGCTAGTTTATGGCTGGATCTACACAGGGTTCTGCACCCACTAGATGTAGACTACTATAGCATCATATAGACGGAAGTCTCCCTGAGGGCAGAATTTTAAGCAATATGATGAGTTGGCCCCTGGAAAGAAAGATGGATGGTCAGAGGTAGAGCTCTATGGTGATTCAGGAAGTACTAAGGGATTGGCTGGATGAATTTGAGATTCAGGAGGAACAAAAATGGAAGACTGGTAGCAAAGAGGTCCAAGAAAGGCATTTGCAGACAGACCTCTTGGAATGGGTACAGAGTGTAAGGATATCTACGTCCTGTGTGAATGCTCATCACAGGGCACCCATGGCAGAGGAAGCTTTCAATAATCTGGTTAACAAAAAGATGCAGATGTCAGCAGCCTCTTTACCAGCCACACCTGATGAGCAAGCAAAGTGGCTATGGTATCAGGGATGGAGTTCATGCATGTCCTCAACAACACAGATGTCTCTTTACCAAGACTGACCTGTACAACCTGTAGCAGAGACAACTACTGACCCCTGATAGAACACCATGGCCCAGAAGAACCAGCTGGGCACTTGGTGGAAGGCTGATTACCTGAACATTTCCCAGCATGGCAGAAGCTGCTGGAATATTTTCCTGTCCTACCTGCAGTGTTTCTGTCAGCTCTACCAACCATAGGCTTAAAAAAGCCGTATTCATTGTCATGGTATTTGCATACACAGGTTACTCCCGAATGGTCTAGAGTGCATGCCTATCTCTAGACAAATGACCCCTGCCCAGTGGTATAGAGTGCACTAACTAAAGACAAGTGATTCCCTTTGGAACAGGATGAATCAGCCTGTCAGCATTAATTAGTAAAATAATTAGATTGGTGGTTTTTACCTACTTCTGATAGCAAGGCAGATTTGAATGGTTAAGGCTGATCACATAGCTAAAGCCTGCTTATATGACCAGCTTACTATAAGATATCCTACCAGAAGTAGGCTTCCTGATAACTGAGGTGCTTCATACTCCTGAAGACTCGTCTGTCCTACGTGACCCAGAAATTTGAGGACATAGAAGTCTGTGCCTGAGATCTCTGGGTTCCTTTGTATTCACATTTATTTTCTATTGCTGCTGTGATGTATGTAGAGATGTCTATTAGATAGTCGAGTGGAGATGTAGAACAAGGAATTTGAAGTGTTGAGGGAAATATTGGTAAGGAATATGCATATTTGGAAGCCATAAACGTACTGATGAATATTGATGTTATTTAACACGGGGGTAGATGAAAACAGAGAAGAGGTCTGAAGATTGAGCCTGGGTCCCACCAACACTGACCAGGAAGAGGAGAGATACTAATAAAGGAGGTGAAGAAGGAGTCACGTGTGAGATGGGAGACGCACCAACAACTTATGGTGGCTCAATGACATTGAATTTCGTGTTTTAAGGAGAGAGTGAGCAATAGTGTCACACGCTGCTGAAAGCAAGATGTGGTCTGAGAATTGATCATAAGATCTGGCAACATGGAGATCATCTATAACCACAAAAGATGTGTTTCCAAGGAGTTGGATTAAGGAAAGAATGGACATTAAGGCAGAGAAGACAGGGAACTTAGACAATTCTTTTGAGGACCATTTGAGGAAATGGCAGGAAATGAGAGGTCACGAGAGAGATTTTTTTTTAAATGGGAGAGATTACAATATGTTTTTATGAGGATGAAAGCAATCAAGTAGGGAAGAAAAAATGTAATAGTGCAGTATCACTTGTCTCTTGTACAGTTTAAGAGTAAGTGAGAGGGGGTGGTATCCAGGACCCAAGTGGAGAGGTTGGCCTTAGTGGGGAGCATCAGCAGTTCATCCATGAGTAGAGAAGGGAGGGAGGAGTGTGTGTGGGCAGGTGTGATGGGAGCCTGCAGATGGTCTTATCTGAAGGCTTCTATTTCCTTTGTGAAATAGGAAGCAACATCATCCGTTAAGAGGGTGGATTAGGGAGGAGATGTTGGAGGTTTAACGAAAGAGGAGAAAGTGTGAAATAGATTGGAAATGCAAAGGCCCACTTGATAATGGTTGGCAAGAGTTTAAAATGACACAAATCAACATGGCGTTGTGGTGTTTTTTTCCCCTCTTCCCTAAATACATAGAACTTCTTGGGCACAAATGTGGAGCAGGTGAAGAGTCGGATTTACCTGAGGTTGATTAGCTAGCAGGGTATATCAGAGAGAGGAAAGATGAGCAGGGAGATGAGGATTCCTGCTGACATCACAACGATGGCCATGGAATCTAAGCAAGGGCAAGAGACAAGTGAGGACCTGGGGAAGGTGAGGGACAGCGTAAGGGTGAGAGGGTCAATCCTTCGAGATCCCTGTAGACTAAAAAAATTTTCAGAGTTAGAGACCTGTTGGAAGGGATGCCTGGAAAGATATGAGGTGGTGTTCCGAGAGTGTGGTGTTAGCGGGGAGGCTCTGAAGGTGGCAAAGCTACTGCTTATGACAAGGCTGAGGCATGGCCATTGGGGTGGAAGCTGAAGTGAGATCAAGAACAAGATCTTTTGCAGGCAATGATCTTGAGGAACTGACATGCCAGGGTGCAGGTGGCTTGTCTATAAAAATATTAAGGCCACTGAGAATGACCACCTTTGCTGTGGTGGGAAACAGTGAGGCAGGACCCAAAACCTTCAATGAATGATGGGGAGGGATGGGAGAATGGGGGAGTAGACTTGTGTCAAAAGAGCCGAAGAAGTCTTCCTCCCTAGGAAGGAGGAAGCAGCAATGAGGAACAGCACTGCCTGGCTCACTGCTAACCCCAGATGTAGGTAGGATTAGAGATTCAAAACAAAAACCAACCACCACTTAAGGGGAATTCTAGAAAGCAGTGTCCTGAGGGTGAGCAAGATATAATCTTCTCAACTCTAGTAACTGACTTGGCCATGCTATGCTGCGGGACATATATGGCTGTAGATGATGAGGGGACACACACACACACACACACACACACACACACACACACCATCCCAGACCCTCCTGATGCCAGATCCTCAGCACTATCTTTGCTCACCAAGGTCAACATGGCACTGGGAAGCAGGCAAAGGGCCCAGGCATCAGAAGGCCACATCATTCACTGCTGTTCCTCAACATCACCATTGTGTGGCCAGCCTAGCCATTGTCACTTGCTTCAGTCTACAGGTTGGAAAAATGAAGCTCAGAGAGTGAAGTGACTCAACAGTCCATGCAGAACCAGGAACGATCCTATGTCTTCTGAGTCTTCCCAACCCCTGCTTTGGCACTAGCCAGTCTCTCCCATTTCCCAAGGATGAGACATATCTAGAGACATTTTTTTAGAAATACACATTTCTGGGCCCCATATCTGGAGATAGGGCTCAGTAGATACGGAACATGGCCCAGGAATGAGCATATTAACAGCCACCCCAGGGATTTTTATCCTGACGGAAGTTTGGAAACACGGCAGGCCCCCACTCTGTCTTCTCTATTGACTTATTTTGTGTAGCTGAGAAAGTTACTTCATTTCTCAGGACCTCAATTTACCAGCCTTTGAATTGTGCACTGCAAAAGTGACCCATTGTTCTGTGCTAGTTTCCCAAAACTTCGTCAGTAAAAAGTCTTAATTGAAAAGCTGAGACTGTGGTGCCAGGTGGCTCAGTCGGTTAAGTGTCTGACTCTTGATTTCAGCTTAAGTCATGATCCCACAGTCTGTGAGTTCCGGCCCAACACCAGACTTGCTGCTGTAAATGCAGAGCTTACTTCAGATGCTCTGTACCACCCCCTCTGCACCTCCCCTGCTCATATTTTCTCCGTCTCAAAAAGAAATATTAAAAAAAAAAAAGAAATAATTAAAAAAGAAAACCTGGAGACCAATATTCTCACTAATGGATGGAATGAAAAATGAACACCAATGCAGAGCCCATAGTCCTCCCTGTGTGGGGGAGCTATGGGTTTTGGGGACATACTCCTTCCATCTGCATCACCTACCAGGCTGGAGTAAAGCCAAGTTGATGAACCTCTCCAAGCCTCAATCCCCACCCCCCACTCCGTGATGTGATTATAATTCATACCTACCTTGTAAGGTTTTGCAAGGTTTGGAAAATATTGTATGTAAAGGCCTATGTATAGTGTTTGTAAGGTTGGGGTTCATACGGTAGCTGCTGGTGCTAGAAGTATAGTAATGGGGGTCATTGAGATTTTTAAATGAAGCTTCATCATTCCCTAAACCAGACAAGGGAGATCTGGCCCCAGGACAAGGGCTCTTCATAATGCCCTTGTGGGTTTGAGAGCGCCAAGCCAGGAGCTGATGTTGGGAAACCCCAGAGAGCCTGTTCCAATCGATACACTAACATTTGCTTTGTCCTCAAGTCTCACGCCCATGTTGACATAATGTCCATTAGAGGCCAATGATGAGCCCGGGGAGAGTAATGGGCTGGAAGGAGGCGGCAGCATGCTGGATTTGGCACTTGAGGAGATAGTGTTTTAATCAATTGCAGGTTGTCGTTAATGTCTGGGTGAAGGCTGGGTTGAGGTCAGGTGTATTATCATGCTTGTGCCCACCTGACAAACAGCATGGGGTTCCCAGCTCAATAAGGAAGCGGCTCTCAGGGTCTCATTAGCTTCTCGGTGCCCCAATACCAAGTGTGGCCACCAGCAGGAATTTTACTCTACGAGTCATGCCCTGTGGTTGGGAACTATGGAATACCCTTCTCTCTAGACAGGGCTAAGCCACACAAAGCCAATTGGTTAAGCTGTTCAATCATTACTGAACTTGAGTCAAAGTTCTGTCCCTGAAATTCAAACTTATGGCTATTTCTCTCCCCCCCTCCCCCTTGGAAAGCAACCAAGATGCAAACAAAAGAAGGGTTGATTTGCTTTCAGCGGTGCCTCACGGTGGCCACCATTCCCTTAGGTCATTTACTTTGTGCCTGGATGGAACAGAGTAACAATAGAAGGTTATATATGTTACAGTCTGTCCACATACAGGAATGTTGTGAGGTTGTTAAAAACAGTGCTGGGCTTCCTATCATAAACCCGGAAATATCAGGCCATACAAAATATTACAAACTGTATAGACAGTGGTAGTCCATGTTTGAAAGGAAAAAAATATGTGCACACGCTCACACTGAAACAGAGAAGGGCGCGCACAAAAAAAGACTAATACTGTCCCTATGTCAGGGCTCTCAACTGTGGATGTGTAGCAATGATGCAAATTTCTGTTTCCAGTGGGGAATGACGGGTATTCTTAATGTCCTGCTTTATGACTGTCTGTCCTCTCCAAGCTGTCTTCATTAAATATACGTGTCTGGTGTAATTTTAAAAGCATAAATAATGAAGAGAGGGGCAGCCAAACAGGCTCTATAGCATTCTTTAGAATGGTTAAAAAATGACAAGATCTAAAAATCTAACAGCAAGGGGAAAGCTAAATCAAATACGGTACATTCACACAGTGGAATATTAACTGGCACTCAGATTTCATGTTGAAAAATCTCTGACACCCATGGTGCTTCGCTTGAAGCCACTACAGTCCTTTCCTTCCTGTGTGAGGGCTGAAAGGTGAGGGACCGTGCTCTCCGAGTCTGGGCTCCAGGAGGTGACCAGATTTCAAATGAACATATATTTCTGCTGCTTCTGCTGCTGCTGCTGCTCCCATGGCTGGGGCAGGGGTGCCCTGCTGCTCCGTCCCGTGCAAGGATTCTGTAAAGCGCTAAGCTTCAGAAATAAATCCCTTTCTGTTTAAAACTCAGTGCACATAGGAGAAAGATTTGCTGCCATGTTCTTTCTTTCTAAAACACGAGGTACAATACTCTATCTATAACATTATCACAGAATTGTGGGTTTTTTAAAGTTTTTATTGATTTATTTTGGGAGAGAGAGCAAATGGTGCAGAGAGAGAGAGAGAGAGAAGGAGAGAATCCAAGCAGATTCTCTAGGGATGTGGGCTAGTTCCCACAAACCGTGAGCTCATGACCTGAGCTGAAATCAAGCGTTGGACAATTATCCGACAGCCACCCAGGTGCCCCACAGCACTGTTGATAAAGAAGAAAAACCCCTAAATAGAAAAAAAAAAAAAAAAAAGAAGATTGCAACCAAAGCATAACAGCAATTGCCTTTGGGAGCTAAGACCATGAAAGAACTTATATATATATATATATATATATATATATATATATACACACACACACACATATATATACATATACATATATATACGTATACATACATATATGTATGTGTATATATGTATATGTATGTATATGTATATATATGTATATGTATATATATATGTATACGTATATATACATCTGTATTTTTTCTAGTTTTTCTTATGAGAGTATGTGTTTTTTATAATTTTTTAAAACTTAACATTTTAGGGGCTCAGTTGGTTAAGCGTCTGACTTCGGCTCAGGTCATGATCTCATAGATCATGAGTTCGAGCCCCACGTCAGGCTCTGTGCTGGGAGCCTGGAGCCTGCTTCTGATTCTGTCTCTCCCTCTCTCTGCCTCTCCCCGCTCACACTCTGTCTCTCTGTGTCTCAAAAATAAATAAGCATTAAAAACATAAACTTGAAAAAACTTAAACTTTTCAGAAGAAAGAGCAACTGTCACTTGATTCTCTCAATAGAAGGACAAGGAGGATTTTGGAGTCTCACTTCCAGCTACGTGTCCCAATGTGGGCACAGGTTGGGATTGGTGGCCTGGCTTGCCCTTGACCTCTCTTTTCTTCTCCTGTGTCTTTTCTTCCCTTTCCTATTTAATATTGACATTCATGGACACACCTTGTTTTCTAGATAGTTTCCTTCCTCCAACTCCTACATCTAAGATTAAATAATAATAAATCATGATGACGGTAAATAATGGTTATCAGAGTAGCAATCACAGGATAATAAGACAAGTGCAGACCTTTGGTCCAGGTTGAGTAAGCAGCTGGTTTATTCTGCATCCTGCATCCCTGGAGGAAGCAAACTTTTGTCCTTTGCCATCCGATGGAGCTTTCAAGCTGTGAGATAATCAACAGGAACAAGTGAAGGCAGCAAACAGAACAGCATCTTTATTTGGAAGGTGCCGCCAGAGAATGAGGTGAGGGCCGCCCCTGTGGCTACAGCCTGCATCCATCCAACCACCGCATCAGAGTGTCCGAGTACTGGCAGTTCAGGGACCAGGAGGGCCTGCAGAGAGGAAAGCAGGGAGAGTGGAGAGGCAGGGCCTCCCCAGTGTCTGAGCTCAGGATCTGCAGCTCCCACACGCCCCTGCTGGGCCCTTTACAGCCCAGCCTGGCCTCTGAGGCCTTAGTGTATCTTGAGTATGAGCCTCTTGCTAACTCCAGGGCATCCTGGCACAAATGCTGGTGCTCCCTGTGTCCGCAGCATGCTCACACTGCCCTCCACCTCTTTCCAGAAGTCCCACACCAAGAACTGCAAGCCCCTGCCCCAGGCCTACAAGAGAAGTATCCTTAACTTCTCTGAAGTGAGCATCAGAGAAGCTCTGTGACTTGCCCAGGGTCAGAGGTTGAGTCCTTGATCTGAAATGGGAATCCCTGACCTTGAGCCAGGGCCCCTTTCACCTTTCCATGCAGATGTTTCACCCGTCGCCTTTTAAACTCCCTTCTAGTTCCTCCACACTGCCTAGGGCAGCTAGACTGAGTTTTTAAAAACTTTTCTCCTGATGCCCCTAAAAGTGATCTCTCTCTTCCCAGCCCCCACACCGGTTCCCAGACCCAGGTCCTCTGCTCCCAGCCTAGAAGCTGGGGGTCACCAGGCCAGAAGCAGGCCATTAGAAACCCTGTTTAGTTAGGCCATTCCACAGCCAGGCAGGCCTCCCTGAATCTTCCAGGGTAGGGGGTCCCACAGTTAGAGAAAGGGCTGTGAACCCCTGTCCCCTCACAACTGGAAAGCAGCGGGGGAACACACACATACATATTTTCAGAAATTGCGAGGCTCTCCAGAGCCCAGGGCAGGCACTGCAGAAGGGAATCCCGTGGGCACACAGGCCCTCGGACTTCTCCTTTCCTGTCTGCCTCATCCCTGCAGAGCTGCTTGATCTGATCTTTGAAAAGACACGGCTGCTTATTACTTTAATAAGAGTTCACTTTGCTGGGATTCCTGAGCAAGTGACAAGCCCTTAATCAGCCTCATCCAGCATATCTCTCCTTAGTGCTGTACAACAAAGATGATTTTAGCTCATTAGTGCCTACCCTACAGTGCCAGCCATGCTTCTAATTAATTGGGAGAATAAAGACTGTATGAAAGATATTTTAAACACTTGGAAGACACATTAAGGCGACTCCCACTTTAAAATACAATTTATTAAATTAGAAAAATGGATTAATGAATAAGTAGCATTGAGAACACTGACTCACCATTTGAAAAACATAGGGCTGGAGCCCTACTTCACTTTTTATACTAAAATAAATTCCAAGAAGACCAAAAATTTAAATATAAAAACACAACACCATGAAACTTCTATTTTCTAGTATTAACAGAAACTTAATATAGGGCTTATTTTGTACCAGGCACTGTCCTATATATTATTTTATTTTTTAACTTTTTTAATAATTTACTTTTGAGACAGGGAGAGAGAGCATGTATGTGTGAGCAAGGGAGTGGCAGAGAACGTGGGGATCAGAGGATCTAAAGAAAGTTCCAGGCTCCATGCTGACAGCAGAGACCCCAGTGTGGGGCTTGAACCCACAAACCATGAGATCATGACCTGAGCCGAAGTCAGACGCTAAACTGACTGAGACACCTAGGCACCTGGCACTGTTCTAATATAAAAGAAAACATGGCTTAATTTCTCTACAAACCTGGGGTGCTGTTTCATATTTTCACAAAATATTGAGGGATTTGATTCTGTAAAAATGTAAAACTCCTATATGAAGAAGCACCATAAACAAAGTCAAATTACAAACAGCAAACCTGAAAAAAGTAGTTCACAAAGATCGTGTGATGAAGTTCTAATAACCCTAATTTATAAAGGACACATTTATTTATTTGAGAGGGGCAGAGAGTGTAGGATCCCACTAGTTTCACACTACAGATATGCAAAGACCAAGATTAGGCCAAGATTAGGATTAAAGATAATGGGTGGGAGCACCTGGGTGGCTCAGCTGGTTAAGTGTCCAACTCTCGGTTTTGGCTCAGGTCAAAATCTCAGGGTTGTGGATTCAAGCCTCGCATTGGGCTCTGTGCTGACAGCCCGAAGCCAGCTTGGGATTCTCTGTCTCTCCTGTCTCTCTGCCCTTCTCAAATAAATAAACTTAAAAAAATTTTTTTTAATAAAAATATAGTGGGCGAAGGTCATTAACATAGACTATTAGAAAATGTACCACTTACCATGCTCCCATCCCGTCTTTTTCTTTTACGATCTTCTTAACACATTCAATTGTCTTCTTCAAATCTGGATTCAGTAAAGCTGGGGAAAAAATGAAGTGGAACAAAACGACTCCACAACTTGGCAGCTAAGTCTGAGTGATGTCAGGGAAGGTACAGGTGCTCACATTTAGAGAGGCTCCCATACGATTCCAAGGATAAATCTATCCCTAGATTTTTCTCAGACAACACTGGGAGGTAGTAGCATGTGGTAATCTTTTACTAAATCTATTGATTTTTTTCTTGTAATTCTTATAATAATATTTTCATTAAAAATGTTTGGGTATAGTGCATATACTATGCAAAGCAATCTGAGAAGCGATGCAGACAGAATGGTGAGCACAGTAAATCTGTCCCTGACTTCCTAGAGCCTGCAGTCTGAGAGAGGGCGATAAAGACCCTCGCAATTATAATACAAGCGCATCTGGCGTGATGGGGGAATGCAGCTTGGTGTGGGAGCTGATGAGTGGGGGCACCGCATTCAGGCCTGCGGGGTCAGGGAAGGGTCATTGGACCATGTGACATCTAAAAGAGTAAGGAAAAGGAGTGGAGGAATCACAGAAAGAAAACTGTTCCAGGCAGAAGAAACAGAGGTCCCCTGAGGAACCAGCATGACTAGGCATTGATCATCCCATTCTCTCCTTTGAATGGGGAAGCCAAGACTTCCCACTGGGGTTACTGCAATAGCTTCCTTCATGACTACACTTTGTCTCCTCCTTTCCCTAACACACTCTGATTGCTTTCCCTTAAAACAGTATTTCAGTGCCCCCTTGGCTGTAAAATAAACCCCCAAATCCTTGGCAAGAGTCCAACTTTGCCCCCCTATGCCCTCCCACTTCCACAACCTTACCCTTCCATCACCTTCCTCCATGACCCCACCATTAGAGACCTGCCAAGGGGCAGGAGACAAAGCTATTGTCATCCTGAAAGTGGGTGCTTTACCCCTGATACCCACAGCTTGGGAATCATATGCAGTTCCTCTTCCTGGACTTTATTCATGCTCATCTCCCAACCTGGATCAGCTCAACTAAATAGGACAGTCCTTAAAAGTCTGCCACTGACCACCATGCTCACTGCTTGGTGAGCTTGGGCCTGTTAGGTTTCTCCTTTCGTCTTGGCTACCAGAAAGCTCAGGGTGACTGCGCCCTGTTCCCTTTTCTGAATAAAATGTCATTTTGATGCAGCACTTAGCCACTAAATACATATATATATATAACTACACAAACATACATATGTGCACACATAGATACACATGTGCATACACACTTACACATGTGCATACACACACACGTGTGTGTGTGTATGCACGTGTCCTAATCCTCAGCTGCTGTGTAAATTATTTGAATGAAGTTGTGTTCATCACGCATCAGGCAGTATACCAGACACCATGCTTAGTGCTTATGTACATTAGCTGCAGTACATTAAGAACTCAACAAAAGCCCTGTGAGGTAGGTACTCTTATTGCCACCAGTTTACAGATAAAAAGCTAAGGCTCAGATCACATAACCAGTGAGAGGTGGAGCCAAGATTCTGTGTGGCCTCAAAGCCAGATAGACCTGCCACATGAGGACAGGATAAAATCCCGCTGAACTGCTCCCAGGACTTAGCACAGGGCCTAGTACCTCTCTATGGTGCCTTGCTTCCTGGTGGCTCAAGGAAATCCTGCTGGCTTGTGGCTACAAATTCCCAAAGAGACTGTTTCCCCCTCTTTTTAGAATGTCTTTGCTTTCAGAACATTCTAGCTCATCTCTTCCAGCTGACAGTGCAGCTCTCGGAGTGTCTCCGGCGCACCTCCTTGCCTTGCTCAGGCCCCATCTACACGATGACCTCAAACCTTTGCCTTAGGCCACAGGGAATCAGCTGATGTCCCCAAGTTCACCATCCCCTTCAATCTTCATTTATCTGCCTGGATTCTTGCTCCTGATTTTAGCCTGTAGGGGTTTTCCTTTCTTGCCAGGTCAACCAGGGACTATAGATTTCTTTTTTAAGTGGGCTCCACACCCAATAAGGAGCTTGAACTCAAGACCCTGAGATCAAGAGTCACGTGCTCTATCAACTGAGGCATTCAGTCACCCCAGGTTTAATTTTTCACATTTTATCTAGTGGGAGGATTTTTTAAAAGATATTGAACCATATTTTCATCACAGCACTCAGTACCCCCTCTATTACAGATAGTTATTTGTTTCTCCAGTCAGATTCTGGCAATCAACGAATCAATGAATCAATCGATTAATCTTTTTATGAGATATATATCTATTTGGTTTCTCTTTTTGGCTTGGCTACCAGGAAGCTCAGGGAGACACTGAATGGAATGATACATACATTATCCCCCTGAATGCTCACAGCAACCTTAGAAAGTAGTTAATGTTGTCCTCACTTCACAGATGAGGGAGCTCTAGGGAGTGACTCGCACAAGTCATGCCGTGCACCCGTAAGGGGAGCAGCTGGGAATCCCACTGGGAATCCCAAGGGTGTTTTCTGCACCTTTCACTCCTTCTTGGCAATACCGCCTGACCTTGAATCTGGGAACGGTCTCACTCCTGTTTGTAGCCCCAAGGACGGGCATGGGGCCCCATACCAAGCAGGACTCTCCTGGCCCACATAAGAAGTCTTTACCATGACCTCCCCACTCTGTCTCCTAATGACCCAGCTCGGCACCCATAGGTTCTAGAACACTTCTCATTTATCACGGGGGAGGCAGGTGTGCTCGTTAGGGAGACACTGAGAACACTGGGCCCTTAGACCTTCCTGGAGCCGAATGACAGCCCCAGGTGCCAGAGGGAGCTCTGCTGCACCCTGTCGATTCAGCCCTGACCCAGGAGTCAACCTGCTTGGGTTTGCCTCTCAACAATACCTCCTACCAGCTGTGTGGCTTTGGGCATGTACTAACCCTCTCTGGACCTCAGTTTCCCCATTTGTAGAATGGGGATAATAATGATGCCCTCGTCATGGGTGCCTTTGTGAATATTACACGGATTCAGATCCATGAAGAGCTTACGGGAGTACCCGGCAGGCTGCCCGCACTACAGTGGCAACTTCAGGAGACCTGGCACTCAGTGGGTGCTCAGCAAGTGGTAGGATGATGGAACCCTGGGCAAGTGCAAACCCTTGACCACAGGGACTCGGGACCCCCTGAGAGCGGCAGGGAAAGCTCCCCTTGGAAGAGCTTACTCCTGTCTCCTTTCTGTGACCCCTTCGCCTGTCCACGTGGCAGCAACCGTTCCTCTTGAAGTAGAACGTTGTGCCCAGGTGTGGGCAAAACGAGGCCCCCGCAGAGGCCTCTGCGCTAACCCTTCAGGCTCAGGTGGGCTCCGATGCCCACGGCCTCTCCTCCGCCTCCTCTCGACATTTCTGATGCCTCCTCTGTCTCTCTGGATGGGCACCTCCACTACTCTTTGGACAGCTCAGCCTGCTGTCTCTGTAGCCCCGTCTCCAGGCCCGCCTCCTCCCTGCTCTAACCCTGCAAACTCCGGCCACCCCGAGGACAGGCCTCGGGAGCGTGTGCTGCAGCCCCCGTGCCCGGTGCCCGGGTGTGGCACAGAGGGAGGGGACCTACCGGAGCAGGACACGTGGCAGCGGTTCCCGCCTGTGTCGCACCAGTCACGGTTGGGGATCTGAAAGAGGCCGTAGCCGGTGTAGTCACGTTGGAAGTTCTCATAGACGGCCGTGGGGTTGAACTTGCTCTCAAAATAAGCCAGGCACACCCCTGAGATGGAACAGGAGGCGGGTGGCTAGGAGGAAGGCAGAGCTGGGGATGCCTGGGCAGAGGCCAGAGGAGAAGGGGGTGAGGAGAGGAGGGGCTTAGAGGGGCCTACTCACAGTTTGCAAGGCTGTAGCCCTCGAAATAATCCAGGCCTCCTTCTTTGAGCTTCTTAGCCACCACGCAGCGCCCCATGATAGCCCCGCCACTTGGGACCACGAGGTAGCCAATGAGGGAAAGGACCATGGAGACCTTCATCTTCTCAGGCTCCTGGCAGCTCAGGTGAGCTGGCCGAGTCACCGAGAATTCCTGCCAGGACCCCTGGTTTCTCTGAAGGGAAAGGGTGGGGGTCTGCAAGTCAGTGTGTTTCAGAAAAAGGGGAGTCTCCCCTGGCTTAACCGGGATACTTCTTCCCACCCTAATCCTCTGCTTCAGGTCACTGCAAACCCTGCCTCTCTTCCTCTACTTGACCCCCTATTTCCTAAGGAAATTGCTCTTGTGAAGGTCACACCCGCGCATTCTTTCCCTCCAACAAAACCCAATGGCGTCAAAATCTCTCTTCCCATTTATTACGCAAGTAGAACTTGTTTATTAGGTACAAGTTAGAAAACAGAAAGAGAAGGAAAAACTTCATTGTGGTCCCACCTCTCAAGCACTGTTATTACGTTGAATATTTCCACCCCTGCATTTTATCCTAGAATATATTCAGAGTCTCACCCTTTCCACAATCTTGTCCCCAGATAGTCTACAAGTCAAGCTCTGCTGAGCTTTTCTCTGGCCGTCCACACAAGGAGACCAATGCCAGTCCAGCCCAGGCCTGCCACATAGCAGGCGGGTTCTCGCTGACAAAAGCAGGCAAGTCCCTGTGCGTCACAATTCCTGTGCTTTCTCATCTGTGAGAATGGGGGGTCATGTGTGGGGTGTGGAGTTCTTCCTTCTCCGTTTCTGTTGTCACCATCTAAACCCCCTCATCACCATCCCATTAACCACCCTCATCATCATCCCCTGAACCTCTCTCATCTCCTGACCCACCTCATCACCAAACCTTAAACCTCTATCATCAGCATCCCCTTGTTATGCCGAGAGACACAGAGGCCAACCGAGATTACCGAAGCTGAATTAAGGGGCGCCTGGGTGGCTCAGTCGGTTAAGTGCCTGACTTTGGCTCAGGTCATGATCTCATGGTTTGTGGGTTCAAGCCCCGAGTCGGGTTCTGTGCTGACAGCTACTCAGAGCCTGGAGCCTGCTTCAGATTCTGTCTCCTCTCTCTGACCTTGCCCTGCTCACACTGTCTCTCTCTCTCTCTCAGAAATAAATAAAGCATTAAAAAAAATTTTTTTTAAATAAGATGAAGCCGAATTAAGTCTTTATTACCGGCTGGGACCGCACAGAGTTAACACAGAACTCTAAATATGTGGCCCTGAGTCCAAGGGCTTAGGGCTTTTCATAATGAGCAACAGGGAAGTGGGAAGTACAAAAGCAGAACTGAGCGGTTATTGTGAAAAGGCTACAAAATGATAAAGAGAGCAGCCCTTATCCTGGTGTGTAGGAAAACATTTATAATTTTGAAGACAAGGTTTAGGGTTCTGGGGAGTTCTAAGGGAATAGCCATTATCTCAAGGACAAAGTATGCAAACTGTGTCATAAACAACCAGTAGCACAAGACATTAACCCTTGACCTCTTATTTGTTTTCTGCCTTACACCTGAGGATAGTTATGTAGGTAACTCTGAGTGCAGGCCCAGAAAGTAAACTCTGGGTCAGGATGGAAGGACGTGGCTAAATTCATGTGCAACACCCTGAACCTCCTTCTGCACCTTCACCTAAACCTCCCTCATCACCATCCCCTGAACCTCCTTCTGCACCTTCACCTAAACCTCCCTCATCACCATCCCCTGAACCTCCTTCTGCACCTTCACCAAACCTCCCTCATCACCATCCCCTGAACCTCCTTCTGCACCTTCACCAAACCTCCCTCATCACCATCCCCTGAACCTCCTTCTGCACCTTCACCTAAAGCCCTCTCATCACTGCAAGCTGTAGTCCAGCCTCTTTGTCCCCACTATTCCAGGCAGTGTTTATTTTTCCTTTCCTAAGTTTATATATTTATTTTGAGAGAGAGAGAGAGAAAGGAATTGAATCTCAAGCAGTCTCCACACTGTCACCATGGAGCCTAGCTAGGGGCTCGAACCCACAAACTGTGAGATCATGATCTGAGCCAAAATCAAGAGTCTGATGCTTAACCTACTGGGCCACCCAGGCACCCCAAGGTGGTGTTTTCAAACATGAGTGAGGAATGGCCCCAACGCATGTACAAATGTTACTTTTGGAATGCTTCTAGTTTCCTAGCCCTTATCATAGCAAACCCACACTTGGCTTTCTAAGCCCTCCATAATCTGGCCTTACCCTGTCCTCCCTCCATCAGGAGGAATCCTTCAGTCAGCTCTGAATTCTCACGTTGCTCCTTTTCTGTTCCTCTCTGCACCTCCCTGCCCCCCACCCCACTACCCGTGCCCCTTCACCTTAGTATCTCCACTCATGGCTCTTCCCAATCCTGCCATGCTTTTCCCCACCCAAACACTGCTCCATCTTCAGATGTCCACTACAGGTGCCACCTCCTTGAAGACTTATGCAATCCTGGATGAACATTCCCACTCTGAGCCCCTACTGCCCTCAGAGTCACCTCCAGACCACCTTGCAGGTGATTGTCCTGTTCTGTGCTGTGTCCTGTCTCTCAGACTAGAATGTGCAATTGGAAATGACACACATCTTCTTCCTGGCAAGCCCTACAATCCCCAACACTGCGGAAACAGATATTAATTAGACAACTAATTGCATCCTCCTGTTTGTTATCATCCACAGGTGTATGCGTGTCCTCCAGCCTACATTCACTTGCACAAGGGGTTCTTGACCTGGGCACTTAGGCTGGAATATCCTTTTTCCTGGGGGCTGGTCTATGCATTGGGGTTTATTTGGGAACACACCTGCCTTGAGGCGCCAGTAGCTCCTCCCCTTCAGTTGTGACAAACAAAAATGTCTTCATACACTGCCAAACGTCTCCTGGTGAACAAAGGTGTCCCCTGTTGAGAACTAATGACACAAATGTCTAACTTGGGAAAAGGTTAGAAATAAATGAATACTTTCCTGAATTCGAAGCATTTTACTATTCAACATTTGTTTAAACTCTCAAGTCACATGATTGGTTACAGACCTCACCGTTATATGACATTTTAGAGGAGGACTTAGCATTTAAGTGCTCAGGCTTGGGAGTCGGATTGTCTGGGTTCAAATTCTGACTTTACCCTGTAATAGCTGGGATTTTAGGGATCCCAGGAATGATCGAAGAGAGTTACTCAGCCTCTCTGTACCTCATCTAAATAATGATTAAAATGAAACTTACTTAATTGTGTTGATTTAAAAAGGAAATGAGTCAAATATGCAAAGTATATAATCCCCAGAAGACATGTGTCTTTCTGAGCTGTGGTCACCCTCCTTGCCTTTACCTTAATAACAAAATTCCAATGCATGTTGGAAGAGAAGTTCATGTTTACATTTTCCAGCAGAGCAAAGGATATTTTCAGGTGATATCTGTCTCCCAGACTCATAAAAGGCATGCTGAGTCCTCCGTCCTAACCTCTTAGTGATTTCACTGGGAGTCCTGACTCCTGCTCTATCAGTTTCTCCACGTCCCGCCATCTCCTCTGCCACCATCCCAGTCCAGAAGTCACAATTACCTGTGACTTCTGTAGAGGTTTCTAGATGCACTCTGAAACCCTACAGTCCTCTCCTCTTCCCCCATCCCTGTTACCCACACAACAATAGAAAGTCTTTTTTAAAAACATATATCCAGTCATATCACCCACCTCCAGTGGGTTCCCCTGACACTTTAAATGAGATCCAACTTCTCAACCAGGCCAACAAGACCCTTCCTGCTCTATCCTTTGAACACCTCTCCAGTCTGATTTCACACCTCTCTTTCCGCCATGCTCACAGTCATGACCTGAGCTGAAATCAAGAGTCAGACACTTAACCAGCAAAGCCACCCAGGCACCCCTTTCATCTGCTGTTTCTTCTGCCTGGAATAGGACTCCCCCAATCACCACCCAGCTTGCTTTTTGTGGTCATGGTCTCAGCTCAAAAATTATCTCAGTATCTCCTCTGATCACTGCTCCATCACAGAAAATCATTTCTTTTTTTCTTCATAACATAAGTCAGTTTCAGAAATTACCTGGTTCATTTATTTGTTCCTCTATCTCCCATACCAGAGAGTAAGCACCCAGAATGCAGAAACCTAGTCTGTTTTGTTCTCTGCTTTATCTCCAGAACTTAGAACAGAGCCTGGTGTATAGTAGGTGCTCTGAATCTCTGTTGAATGAATGAATGAATGAATGAATGAATGAATGCCAACTCTTCCCAACAGAACTGTCATTGTATAAGCAATAAATGGATTTCTGAGTGTCTCTTGCACCTGGGTATCACCATAACTGTGCTGGTTCCTGCCCGTCCAGGAACTTACCAGTTCACCAGTCCTTCTGTAGACCTTGGTGCCTCCACACAGGAGGGGAGGAGCAGCCACTGCGGCAGCTTTGACCTTTATTGCAGGAAAGTTGCTCTAGGCACTCAGTTCCCTGGGCTTTTCAGATTCCACTTCCTTGGTAACCTGCTTACCTCCACCCAAGAGCTTCTAAACCCCAAGTGCTTCTCCATAACGTGCTCTTCTAGAATCTTTTCTATGACATCAGTTGCTATACCCAAGAATATTCTGAAGCAGGCAGGGTCTGTCACCAACACTGTATTAGTTTTCTATCATTGCTGTACCAAACAAGCTACATCAAACTTAGCAGCTGAAGCTACACAAACTTATTATATTAAAGTTTTGTAGGAGAGAACCTATTCCATTGCTCATTCAGGCTGTTGGCAGAATAAAGATCCTTCAAGAAGGTATGGTTTATCTATACAATGGAATACTACATGGCAATGAGAAACAATGAAATCTGGCCATGTGTAGCAACATGGATGGACCTTGAGGGTTTTATGCTGAGTGAAATAAGTCAGGCAGAGAAGGACAGATACCATATGTTTGCACGTATAGGAGGATTAGGAGGAACTTAATGGAGGACCTTGGGGGAGAAGAAGGGGGAAAATAGTGGGGGAGAGGGAGGGAGGCAAACCATGAGAGACTCTTGTATGCTGAGAACAAACTGAGAACTGATGGGTATGGGGGGTGGGGAGGGGAGTGATGGGCATGGAGGAGGGCACTTGTGGGGATGAGCACTGGGTGTTATATGGAAACCAACTTGACAATAAACTATTAAAACAAAAAAGAATAAAGATCCTTGTAACTGTAGGGCCAAGATCCCATTTCCTTGCTAACTGTAAGCTGAGGGCCGTTCCCAGGGGCCATCTGCATTCCTTGATGCCACCTCCCGTCCCCTATCTTCAAAACCAGCAATGATGGGTCAAAACTCTCTCATGCTTTGACTCCCTCCTTCTTTTTCTAATGTTGTTGTATCTCAGACTCACCTTTATTTTAAGTATTTATTAATGTTTATTTATTTTAGAGAGAGAAACACCAAGAGTGTGAGTGGGAGAGGGGTGGGGGGAGGGGTGTGGACACAGAATCTGAAGCAGGTTCCAGGCTCTGAGCTGTCAGCACAAAGCTTGATGGGGCACTTGACCCCACGAACTGTGAGATCATGACCTGAGCCAAAGTTGGACACACTTAATCTACTGAGCCACCCAGGTGCCCCTCTGGCTCACCTTTCTGCCTTTTCTCTTCCTTATAAAGACTTGTGTGATTAGATTGGCCCACCCAGATATCCAAGATAAGCTCCCCATCTCCAGGTCCTTTCTTTCTTGTCATGTAAATAACATGTTCAGAGGTTTCAGGTGTAAGGGAATGGAGATCTTTGGAGGACCACTATTCTGCCTATCATAGCATCCTTGCAGATCCCCACAAAACTGCCATCTAGTAGGGAGCAGTGGGAGAAGCCACTGTTTTGTTCATCTAGTCACAATGGGGTCATGGTCAAGGACATCTGCATTTGTGAGATGAGGGCACCAGATTGGGTTATCTTTAAAATTCCTTCTAGCTCCAAAGAGTTAAAAGATGTTGAAATGATTGACAATAATGCTAGACTTTTGAACACACTGAAGTCCTTCTGGCTGGCTCGATTATGACTGGTAATTAGTTGATTAATTAAAAATGATAAATAGAGAATCATAAAAGAAACAGGCCATAAACCCCAAAACCTTAACCCTAAATGCACATGGGCTCAAAAATCTTTAGTGATGGCCTTTTCTTAGATATGAGTTATGGACTGGAGCACTGCTTAAGGTTTTGGCGTGCATGATATTCCATTTCTAATTTCTATATCTTTAAAGCAAATAAAAAACTTGAAAACATAAGCAAAGCAAGAACTTAAAGACATAAATCAAAGCAATGTCTCTTAGATTTCCTTTTCTAGATTTTCAAGTTTTTCTAAACTTTCTTAGTTAGATCACTCACAATTATCCCTGTAGTAGAATAATTTGCCTTTCTCAAGTCTTTCAAAGCACTCGTCTTTAAGTTTAGATAATTAACAAGCTGGAATGACTAATTTGCCCTAGTTTGGCTGGACAAAGCCTTATACTCACATAATTGACCTGTCAGTCTTAATGGCACATCTCTATTTCCTTTTAACTCTTCAACTAAATTTGCAAAAAAGTCACCACTACTACTCATCACGAGAGTATTTTGCAACTTTATGTACTTTTAAGTCATTTTTCAAAAGTAATCTTGAATTCTCATGCTTTCCAGAAAACCTGTAGTCAAGAGAGACTATGTCTCTTCTCCCAAAGTTGGGAGAGGGGATCAGAAGTCTTTCAGAGGAGGCCTGGTGATTAGCCCTCCTTTCTCTCCCCCATACCTTCACTGCTATTTGTCCAGAGCTCCACTTCTGTGCAAGACTTTAGTGCATTCACTAGAGCACCTCGGAAAACATAAAGCATCTACCGTTTTTATTATTATTGGGGTTGGTGCAGAGATGTCATGGAACAGTTTAGGGCAGAGGCTGGCAAACTACAACTCACAGATGAAACCTGGCCAGCAGACAATTCTCATAAATAATTTTGCTGGAACACAGCCACCCCCATTCATTCACGTATTTGGTTAAAATAAACTATTAGAAACAACTTATATTTCCACCAGTATTACACAAGTTACGAAATGATTTCATTCAATGGAATTCTTTGCAGCCTTGGAATTAAGCAGGCAACTCTCCACATGCTAATATGGAAAGATATTTATGAAATAATTTTAAATAAAAAGGAGCCTCAAATCAGTATCTCTGCGTGCACCAGGGAGTAATATTAATGCATATTTGCTTGTTCTGTATATGGAAAGATATGCAAAAAATTTATTACATTTGATCACAATTTCAAAACAAATAAGTAAATTACCTATTAAAAATTAAACAAAATATTTTAAAAGGTTTTAATGGCAGAGAAGAAAGTAGATTTTGAGTAACTGTTCTCATGCAGGTAGTTTCACACAGTCATACACACACAAACATGCCTACCAAACACGTTTTGAGCATCTTGGTCACATGAATGAAATTAGAACTTCCTAGAATCAATTTGTTTTAAAATGAGGAAAAAGTGCTTAGACCTGTGCAACTATCCAACTGACCTACCAAGTTAGATAATAATTATAGCCAGACACGGCTCCCCCACACTGTTCTACCTGGACATCCTACTCTTCAGTCTTCCTTTATTCATTCAATCATTAAAAGAGCAGTTATTAAGCACAGACTATGTACTGGGTCTAGGGTGGGCTCAGTGAGGAACCAGACACATCTTCTGCCTTAAACTTGAAGGAACTGTCAGGCTAATGGGAGGACATACATGAAAATTAAAATGTAGTAAGCTGAGACATGAAAGGTTAGTGTGCATAGAAGATGGACTAAACCAGCCTCAAGGCAGCCCAAACTGTAATGTTAAGGGATGAGATTCTGCCACTGGTTTTGAGATAAACTTAAATCTCTTGGGGCAAGTCCATCTCTGTCATTCCTGAGAGTGCTCTCCGCCTCTGTAAGGTGGATTCACAAGTTGCCTCCAAAGTGTGAACACCCTAAATTTTCTACCTGGACCTGCCCATCCTTCACTCGCCCATCATCTGCGGAGGGCTCCATCCATGGCTCCAGTGGGGAGCACATTACCAGGCCTAAGCCATTCAACACATCACATTCCTTTGGGCACATCGACTGGTTCAGGAATGATCAAGTAACCTAAGCTGCACCAATCATAGAGAAGATTAAGCTTTTGATTTAAAACTTCTAGAAAAGAGGTATACCCCAGTGTCTGTGAATCTAGGAGAAGAGGGGGAGCTTCTGAAATGACTGCATCATATAAGGTCACCATCATCGGGCCACCACGAGGTCACCGTGATCTGATCACAGTGAGGATCCAGAGAATGAAGACAACGTCACAGCCAGCGGAGCCAAGAGACAAAGACAAAACTAAGTCCTGGTGACATCGTTTGAATTCTGGATCAGGCTGTACCTGAAGCCAGTTCATCTTGGGACTTTCTATTCCTCTTGGTTTCATCCAATTTGAGCTGTGTCTTGAGTAGCCCTGACCCACTCACCCTTTGAGAACAACTCAGGGCTCTCCAGCTTGGTAGGTAACAGAGCCCATCAGAACTACCCTTTCCATCCTGATTTCTCTCATGAGAGTCGAGGACTTTCTCTGTGTTTATCTTTATGTAAAAATTCACTGTTCTGTGTGTCAGTAGTTGGATTTCATTCCTCTTTCAGCTGACATGTAGGGAACCCACAATACCCTTGGTTGCCTTTTTAAAAAACAACTTTAGGGGCGACTGGGTGGCTCAGTTGGTTAAGCCTCCGACTTCAGCTCAGGTCATTATCTCATGGCTCCTGGGTTTGAGCCCCGCATCGACAGCTCAGAGCCTAGAGCCTACTTCAGATTCTGTGTCTCCCTCTCTCTGCCCCTCCCCTGCTCACACTCTGTCTCTCTCTCCTGCAAAAATAAATAAAAGTTTTTAAAAAGTTTTTAAACAACTTTATTGGGGCGCCTGGGTGGCGTAATTTGTTATGCCTCTGACCCTTGGTCTCAGCTCAGTTCATGACCTCCCGGTTCTGAGTTTTAGCCCCACATTGGGTTCTGTGCTGATGGTGTGAAGCCTGCTTGGGATTCTGTCTTTCCTTCTCTCTGCCTCTCCCCCACTTGTGTTCATGCTCACACTCTCTCTCTCTCTCTTTCAAAATAAATAAACTTAAAAAACAAAATAAAAATAACTTATTGAAATATAATTTATTCTATATAATTAACCTATTTAGAATATAGAATTGGATGATTTGGGAATATTATGCTATATTTTTTAGTTGTGGTAAAATATATGTAGCATAAGTTTTGTTATTTTAACCATTTTCCAGTGTACAATTCAGTAGCATTAATTACATCCACAGTATTATGTAACCATCACTGATATTTACAAAAATTCTTCATCACCCAAACAGAAATTACACCCTTTCATGCCTCCTTCCTGCCTCTTTCATCTTTCTGTCTCTGTGAATTTGCTTATTGTAGGTACTTTATAGAAGTGGAAGCATACAATGTTATCTTTTGTTTTTGGCCTTTTTCACCTTGTTTGACTTTTTAACTTATTCTAAAAATGAAAGTAATTGGATCACTATTGATTTTCCTGATGCTCCTCACACAAAGAATTCATCTCAAGGCCAGATTGACATTTATGTCCTTCAGAGTTATCCCAAACAAGCCTATGTCAATGCACCAGTTCATTTTTATTATGGAACACCCACATTCCTGGTGTCCTCTGGTTTTCCAGAGGAGTGGCTCTGGTATGTTCCTGTGATCCCCAGAAGCTCTGACGTCATATGTCCTCTCCCAGGAATGGAGGGTACACATTCCTCAATGGCCATGATATAAACTGAATTTGCATGAGGAAAGAAAGTTGTGGCCTTGATATATATTATATGGTTCTGGGATTAGAAGGGAATGTGTTTATACTAGAAATTTATCCAAAGGATACAAGAGTGCTGATTCATAGGGGCACATGTACCCCAATGTTTATAGCTGTGCTTTCAACAATGACCAAATTATGGAAAGAGCCTAAATGCCCACCAACTGATGAATTGATAAAGAAGATGTGGTTTATATATACAATGGAATACTGGTTGGCAATGAGAAAGAATGAATCCTGCCATTTGCAGCAACATGGATGGAACTGGAGAGTATTATGCTAAGTGAAATAAGTCAGTCAGAGAAAGACAGCTATCATATGTTTTCTCTCTCTCTCTCTCTCTCTTTTTTTTTTTTTTTTTTTTATTATTTCTAGGAGAGAGAGAGAGAGAGACAGCGTGAGCAGGGGAGGGTCAGAGGGAGAGGGAGTCACAGACTGAAACAGGCTCCAGGCTCTGAGCTGGCAGTCAGCACAGAGCCCGACGTGAGGCTCGAACCCACGAACTGCGAGATCATGACCTAAGCGAAAGTCGGACCCTCAACCGACTAAGCCATCCAGGCGCCCCTATGTTTTCTCTCATATGTGGAATTTGGGAAACTTAACAGAAGACCATGGGGGAAGGGAAGGTGGAAAAAATAGTTACCAATAGAGAGGGAGGGAGGCAACCCATAAGAGACTCTTAAATACAGAGAACAAATTAAGGGTTGATAAGGAGGGGCGGGAGAGAGGGGGAAATGGGTGATAGGCATTGAGGAGGGCACTTGTTGGGATGAGCACTGGGTGTTGTATGTGAACGATGAATCATGGGACTCTACGCCCCAAACCAAGAGCACACTGTATACACTGTATGTTAGCCAACTTGACAATAAATTATATTTTAAAAAGAAGAAGAAGAAGAAGAAGAAGAAGAAGAAGAAGAAGAAGAAGGGAATGTGCTTGTTCTGAAGAATGTGCACTGCTGAAAAATATTCTTTCCTTCAGTCCTAGAATCATGTCCCATTTTTAGGCTGTCCAGCCTCCCAGATTCCTCTCCCTTAAGCTAGTCCTTGAGAGAGAGCACCACACACTTTTTGTCTTTTCAGCTTTATGGGAAGCCAGAAAAGGTGTTACTATGCCTCCAGCCCACCTCTCACACCTATACAGCCACCCATCAGTAGCGGACACAGTTAAGGGCATCTCCTTGGCTTATTGTGAAAGAGTCCTTTCCTTTCCTTTTCCAGGAGCCTGTGAGAGCTGGGCTGGGGTTCATTTCTGATGAGATACAGCACTTTTGCCTTGGAGACCTTTCAGAGAACTCAGATGTAGGTGAAATACAAGATGAGGGGCAGCTCAAAGATAGCTCCAGAGCCTGGAGACTGGTTGACCAAGAACCAAAGTGCTTTTCACAAATATAGGTTAATCAATAAATATCCCATCTGCAAAAATGATGACCTCTGAAAAGGCATATTATCAGAAAGGAAACTCCGCCCTCATCCACTGTGGTAGACTATTTTTCAAAAGAGAAAGGCCACAATTCCACGCTTCTCTGTATCCATGCCTCTTGGTTATGTCAGTTGACCTCATGTCTTGCTCTGACCAACAGAAGGCATGGAAGTGATGTAGTGCCAGCATTGATCCCGTGCCGGAAGAGGCTTTGCAGCTTCTGATCACTCTGAATCCTACCACCCAGCCTCATGTTCTGAGAGATGAATGGCACCTATCATCCCTCTTGCTCCAGTGGACAGCCAGTTAGTTAGCTAGGATGTGAGTAAGGTCACCTAGATAAGCCGGCCTCTAGCTGACCAAAGATGCTTGAACGATGATGGCCCAAACCAACCAAGTCTGCCAAGATAGGCAGAACTGCCCAGTTGACCCATAGACTAATGAGCAATAATGCATGACTCTAGTTTTAAGCCACTAGGTTTGTATTTGGGGTGAGGAGGGGTTGTTACATAGCAGTAGATAACTGACACATCCCAACCCTGTGTTCTTGCCCTGGCTCAAGTCTCTAGGCAACCATCTATCTGGGCCTTTAGCATATTAGCTATCTGTTCTGGCTCCCTATTAACAAGCCACCTTATTGATCGTGCAGCATTGGTGGGTCAAGCTGATACTGCAATCGCACAACCTCCAGCAGAGGTATAATTTCCACAGGGAAGAGGATTTCTTTTTCCCTTTTATATGACCACGTTTACCTTTGCCAGAAAAAACGACAAGAAGCCGCTCTGATGAGAGGCCACTTCCGGCGAAGACACCAGAGTTTGCTGTCCCACCATTTGCCCTTAGTGAATCATGCGCACAACTGGATGGAATGGGTTTTGTGTTGCCAATGGGATTTAATACACTGGGTAAACTGGGGGGAGTCTTCCCTTTCTTAGACCAACAGCTTGTGGCTCTGAGCAATGTTTATTCACCTAAAATATTTATGAGACCCTAATGTGTGATAGAAACTGTGCCAACTGCTGCAGATGCCAAGAAGAGCTCACAGCATGGTGAGGAACTTAAGCAGGTTAAAAAATTATAGCAGCATTTTAATAAATGCCGTAATAGAAGTCCATTCACACTTCTGTGGGGACAAAGAGAAGAGAGCCCTAATCTGCCTGGGGTAGGGTAGGATGGGGTCAAGGAAGGCTGCGCTGAGGAAGAGATGTGGAAACTGAGTCTCATATGATGAGCCAGAAGGCCACCAGCAAGATGAAAGTGGAGTGTGCTTGAGCTGTGCTTCTGACCCTCCTTCGTTGTCTCCATCCCCTACCCACCAGCGCCATCTTGCACAAGTGCCTTTGGAAAGATAGAAACCTCCACCTCCGCTAAAAAAGCAGCTGCCCTTTCTTGAGGCCTGCTCATGTCGGGCACTGGACTAGGAGGGTAATATGAATCAGATCATTTAATCATTATAACCTTCCTGACAGTTAATATTATTGTGATTAATAGAATGTGATTCCCCATTTTATGAGGAAAAATCCAATACTTAGGAATAACTTGTCCAAGACCACCGGCAGGTAAGTGTGTGGCTAAGGGCTCCATTCCAGAGCCTTCCTTCAGCCTGCTGCTGTCCTGCCACTCAGCGCAGTACCCTGAGCATTCTGCTTCTCTCTCCCTGTCCTTTGGGTTCTTCAGTTTCACGCCACTATGTCCAAATGTAGATTTCTTCTAATTTATTTATCCTACTTAAAATCTGTTGAGTCCCCTGAATCTGTTGATAATGAATAATTTTCATTATTTCCAAAAAGTTTTCAGGCACTCTCACTTCACCCTATCTTTACTGTTTTCTTCATCTCTCCTTTTTCCATGTCTGTACCTCTGGGATGTATTTTGGATAACTTCTTCAGGTCTATCTTCACGCTCACTAATGCTCCCTTGAGGTATGTTGAACCTGCTGTTAAATCCAAGAATTGAGTTTTTCATTTCACTAATTCAACATTCCACATATAGAAGTTCTATTTTTTCAGATCTGTTTTTTCCCCTTAACTCATGTTCTTAACCTCACCATTATTTTCCTGAAACCATATTAAGCACACTTATTTTACAACCTGTAAAACCCTGGGAATTATTATTCCAAAGAGCTCTGGGAAGGTCTGATCCTATTCTCTTTGCTCTCCAGCTGGCTGGTGGTGAAGATTTCTCGGAGAAAATAGAAGCTCTCGCCACCAACTTCACTCCCATGCTCAGCTTTAAGACAAGCAATTTTCCTTGCAGTCCCCATGTCAGGATGACTAGTTCACTACATTGGGTGTGGAGCTCTTTGGAGCCCCAGCCTCATAGGGGCTCTTCTGTGAGACTCCACCTCTCCTCCCCACCAAAGTCCCCCAAGGCTATATGCTGTCAGACAAAAAACTGCCTACAGTATTCCATTTACTTATCTGGATCCCACCCCCACTGAATTTTAAACAGGGGCATTTGTGTGTGTGTGAATTGTTTTGGTTTGGTTTCTCATGGATATATTCAATTAATTTTTTATTCAGTATTTTTAGTTTTGTTTAGCAGAAGTTTCAATCTGCTTACCCAGATCACCATACTACCAAAAAGGTAGCATCTTACTGTCCTGTACAAAATAAACAGCATACAAAAATGATAACCAGCATCTATTGACCACTTACTGTATGCTAGACTCTAGTCTGAGCCTTTTATATGCCTCATCTTATTTAATATTCAGAGAACCCTTCTCAGGAGACAGCTGAGACTCACAGGTTATTAGATGCCCAGTCTACAGGTAAGGAAACCGAGGCCCAGGGAGATGGCATGGCTTGCCTGAGGTCACAGGGTTCCAAGAGACCAGAGGTTGTGTGTCCAACCACCTTGCTGCCTTGCTTGGGTAATGCTTTGCATATACTGCTTTGCAGAAAAGTTGCCTCTCTTAGACCATTGGAAATATTTGAAATAATTGGAGTGAGGGAGTTCTGGGAACACACTGATGACAAGACTGTGCCCACTCTGTCTATATGGATTGAGGGTCCCACAGGCCTGAAACACCTTCACATTTTTTATTTTTACAGAGTGTCCATGATATCCTTGGGCATTTACAATAGAAGATCTGAAGAACAGCACAACACATGCCTCTTCTCCTTTTACAGATGAGGAGACGTAGCACATGCAGAGGCCACAGGGCCATGTACCTGGGGAGTCAGGCTGAGAACCTCTCAGCCCCAAGCCCGGCCTTCCACATCTTCTCTGTTATGGAGCCTTCGCACTCCCCTTGCTTCCACCTCGCACACATACAACCCACAGGGCCTGGTGCCCTGAGCTCCAGGTCACCAGGTGTCTGTGCCAGCACTGCTCATGGCAAGGATGTCTCAGGGACAGGGGCCCTCCCTGGGGCTCTTTCTATCAAGATGTCAAGCCACATAAACAACTGTCTTTACTAATACTCCTACCTTCTTCAGGATGAGGCATGAAGAAGACAGAAAAATGGGCTACTGATGCTAACTCTAGATCCAAAGGTGGCAGGTGATGCAGGCCTAGCCAATCAGTGACTGAGGTGGGAGAAGACTCCAGCCAGGCCAGTGAGGCTCAGCGCAGGGCCTTTGGCTGAAACCGTTTGTGAAGGAGGCTCTCTCTCCCTGGCATGGCTAAAGGTTTGTGAGCCTGCAGCTACAACCACCCTTCCCATCACGGGAAAAGCCAAACAAGGAAAACAGAGCAAGAGATGAGGGAAGGAGATTGACAGCAAACCTAAAACAAGAACACTCTGGACTTGCTACTTACTGGAGACAATGCACTCCTGCTACATGTTTAAGCCAATGTGAATTGATTTTCTGTCCCTTACAACCAAAACCTCCAGGCTGACACTTTCCTTCCCTCCCTGGCCTTTGTTAGTTACAAAGGAGGAAATGTGCTTTATGGAGAGAAATCTGGAAGACACCATTCTAACCAAAGTGTCAGGCTCAGTGCTGACAGTAGTGGGATGGCCTGACATTATGTGCTCCTGTTGTCACATAGGGGAAGTCACACAACATTACCGTGGGGGGTTCTTAGCAGAAACAATCTGACATACGGGTCACAAAGAAGCAGACCCATTCCTGAACATCAATGTTCTGAAGACTAATGGTTCCTAATATCTCCCAAGGCATCAGGCTCATGAAGAACAGAAGAAAATGGACTACTGCCCTTCACTGGGGAGACGACAGTTTCATTATGCCTGAAGGCATCTTATAAACCTTGACTGCATTCTGGATTGGGAACAAAAATAGCTACAGAGGTCATCCTTGGGACCACGGAAGCCACTTGAACATGGACTGTGCACTGGATGGTGTTATCGAAATAAACTTGATTTCTTTAGAGGTGGTAACGCTTTTGAGGGTAGAGAGCAGCTGCCCTCGTTCTTGGGGAGACTCAAACTGAAATACTTAGGGATAAAGTGTCATTATGTCTGCGGTCAACTTCCAGATGCTTTGGCGTGCACACACAAAAGAATGTGTATATTTTGAGAGAGACGTGAGTGGGGGTGGCAGGATGTTCATAACCATAAAGCCTGGAAAAGGGTACACTGATGTTCATCACAGTTATAAATAGAAAAATAAACTAATTTTTAAGAGGCTAAAATAAAAAAAAAAGAACTGGGACTCAAAGTCAGACAGTTATGGCCCTATCTTTGTGGCCTTGAACATGTAATTTATTTTCTTTTGCTTCAATTCTGTAAATTCTGCCTCTAAAATGAGAATAATATAAAATCTACCTCATAGCCTTATTAAAGAATTCATGAAATAAATATATATACAATGCATAACAGAGCACCTGGCATGTAGTTGTGACCAGCAAGTAGTCCCTTTAACATTAACATGAGAAGAAGGAGGAGAGGGGCTAAGAGAAAGGAGGAAGAAAAAAAAGAAAAAGAGAGAGAAGGAGGAGGAGGAAATGAAGGGAGAGAAGGAGGAAAAGGGGAAGGGAACAGATTGCTTTCCTTGTCCTCTGACCCCTGGTGTCCCAACACAGCAAATCCATGGGCCACAATTTGCCCAGGAAGGAACAGAAGGAGAGGAGCATGCTCACCACCCAGAAAGGTGGGCAGTTTCTCTTAGGCAGGATATTCTAGATTTAGAGAAAAGTTTTTCCTAAAGCTCTCAGAAGTTGACTGATATCCTGTTATAAACAAAGCCATAAATAATGAATGCTGCTTAATTACCAGCACACTGACTGCCCAACTCCAAGCTTTCTTAAAAAGTATCAGAGACAGGGGTGCCTGGGTGCCTCAGTATGTTGGGCATCAGACTTCAACTCAGGTCATGACCTTGCGGTCTGTGAGTTCCAGCTCCACAACGGCCTCTGTGCTGACAGCTCGGAGTCTGGAGCCTGCTTCCGATTCTGTGTCTCCCCCTCTCTCTCTGCAGCCCGCCCCCCCACCCCCTGCCCCACTCATGCTCTGTTTCTCTCCATCTCACAAAAATGAATAAACATTAATTTCTTAAAAAAAAATATCAGAGACAGACTAGTGTCAGCTGAAGAACTACTGGTTGCTCATCTTCCACCCCTAGGCCTGGCGACCCAGGGAAAGACATCGATACTTAGTCTCCTTGGTCTCAAGTCTTGCAGCAAAGCTGCTGGTATCTCTCCTTCCACAAGTGGAAAACACCTGAACACGCATGCACAAGGCCTTTAGCTCCAACATGCAGAGATGTGCTTGCATTAGGGGAACTAAGCCGCTATAGCTTCGGTTTTTCAAAGATCACGTGTAACTATAATCCAACAGTGAGATCAATTTGGCTACTTCAATTCCCACATCCTTTATAGGGGGCCCTGAATTGGGGCATGGTCCAGCCACCTCTCACTTGGAGATGGGAAGCCAGCCCTGAATCCCTGAGTCTCCAATGCTCTCTTGGGGCTGAGGCCCCTCAATATGCCCCAGCTGGACTTCTGAACCTTTCCCAACAGATGGGTCTCCATCTGCTCTGCAGACACCACCAGATAACACAATCTATAATTATATTAGTATCTGTCAATATCTGCATCTATATCTGTAGCATCCGCCAAAAAAAAAAAAATGCCTGGAGATAAGACAAGATGCTGGCCAGCCAGTCCTGCAGACATTCAGAAACATCCGAAGAAGAAGTTCCTTTTGAAATGATCTGGTTTGCCTGTTTTCAAGATTGTTTCTTGCCACCTCGGCTGTTAGTTTGCCTTCCCTGCCTCTTTTGCAGGCAGCACATAAGGGCTATACTGGGGCTTGAGGAAGGCACATCCAGTTCACCAGATTACTCACTTTTGAGCAAGACACAAACAGAATGGGGGCCAGAGCCCAGGGCTTCAGAGACCCAAGAGAGAAGGCCGAGAATACATTTCTGGTCTTCCAGCCAAAGCCAAGCTCCCTAAAAGAACCCCAAAAGTGTTTCATGCACTGGGCAGAGACCTCTGAACTACAAAGAAGATGGGGCCTGCTCCTAGCTGGTGGGTGGATGTATGACCCAGTTCTGGCCAGTAGGATGTGAGAGGAAATGTGCCCAGGGGAGTGTGCTAGAGAGAGGAGCTTCTGGGGCACTACTTCCTCCAAGGAGAGAGAGGCAAAAAAGGAGAGAGCCCTGGTTCTTGGCCACTCTACTTTCTCTTTGTTTTGTAATTTATTTTAGAGAGACAGAGAGCATGTACACACATGCACCCATGGAAGCGGAGAGGGGCAGAGGGTGAGGGAAAGACAGAATACCAGCTGGCTCCATACCTTGTGCGGAGCCTGATGCACAGTGAGATCATGACCTGAGCTGAAATCAAGTCTGAAGCTTAACCAATTGAGCCACTAGCACCCTCAATCCACTTCCTCTTTGAGTTGCTGCTGCCATTTTCTGTCATGGGGGGACCAAGACAATGGCATTGATACCAACTCGGAACCTGACATCCCTGATCCCTAAATCAACATTAGCAACCGCCCACCTGCAGATTTCTTCTTACACAGGAAAACAAAGCTCTGTTGCGTGAGCCCCCTTTAATCAAGTGGTGGACTTCTCTGATTGAAGGCATTGCTGTAAATCTGCTGCATGTTGATTTTCAAATCCAAACATTTTTAGCTGTGGATTTGCTTGCTTTAGCTTAAAAGTATTCAGCTTCCTCTGAAGTGGCATCAGAAAGAAAACAGCCCTAATTTCATGTACTCATTGAGCCCTCGTCTGAGCAAAGCGTGCTCACAGCCCTGAGAAAGGGGCAGGCAAGTGGAGCTGTTTGCTTGTATAAACACCCCTCTTGTTTATATGGTCAAGACAAAGACTCCCTGGCTACCCACAATGCCCTGAAATGGGAGGAGAAGGTTGCCTGGCTGTGCGAGGAGAAACGCCAAGCAGGGAGCAGGCAGGGAACCTATCACGACCACAAGTCCGGGCACGGTGGGAGGTCGCAACGCTGATCCAGACTTCAGCGCTTGTGGGCCCACATCACAAAAGGGGTTAGAAAAGCCAGCGGGGACCACCTCATGCCAAAGAACCTTCCCCAAAGAAAAGGCTGAAAGGCATGAGCTGTCAGGTGTGTGAAAGGCAAGGATATGGCCCCAGACCCGTGTGGTTGTGGTGGGGTGAACTGCCATCCTGTGTGTCTGGGACTGAAGGGTCTCCAGGAATGTGGGACTTTCCATTTTAAAACTGGGATCATCCTGGGGTGCTTGGGTGGCTCCGTTGGTTAAGCACCTGATTCTTGGTGTCAGTTCAGATCATGATCTCTTGGTTTGTGAGTTCAAGTCCCGCCTCTGGCTCTGCGCTCACAGCACAGAACCTGCTTGGGATGCTGTCTCTCCCTCTCTCTGCCCCTCTCACGTTCTCTGTCTCGCTGTCTCTCTCAAAATAAATATAGATAAACTTAAAAAAAAAAACTGGGAAAGTCCTGGGTGTGGAGCCTGTAAAAAGTAGCTCCTTGAAAGCAGGAGATACACATGAGATTGAGCCCCCACCTCCTCCATTCTCCATCCTGCACCGGGGTGACAGAGCAGCAGAGCCATCCCGGTTTGGGGGACTCAGAATGAGGTGTCTTCAGTCACTCCATAAGATCTGAGTGAACAGACAGCAGTGAATGAATGGCTGACTGGATGAATTAGTGAATGACCCCAACATGGTATGATTATTTATATGACAGTTCTGTTTTAATATGATTGTCTTCCATTGACCAACGTATAAATTCCACCACCTGACAAACGCTGGTAAATCTACTGCCTCCCACCACTAGGCAAGTCCCCATGGGGCAAAGGAAATACATTTGAGGTCATGAATCAAAAAGATCACAATAAGGGACGCCCGGGTTGCTCAGTCGATTGAGCATCTGACTTTGGCTCAGGTCATGATCTCGTGGTTCACGAGTTTGAGCCTCATGTTGGGTTCTGTGCCGACAGCGTGGAGCCTGGAGCCTGCTTCAGATTCTGTGTCTCCCTCTCTCTCTGTCCCTCCCCTGCCTAGACTCTATCACTCTAAAAAAATAAACATTAAAAAAAATTTTTTTTAAGATCACATTCGGGGCGCCTGGGTGGCTCAGTTGGTTAAGTGTCGACTTCGGCTCAGGTCATGATCTCATGGTTCGTGGGTTCGAGCCCCACGTTGGGCTCTGTGCTGACAGCTCAGAGCCTGGGGCCTGCTTCAGATTCTGTGTCTCCCTCTCACTCTGACCCGTCCCTGCTCACACTATCTCTCTCTCAGAAATAAATTAAAAAAAAAAAAAAAGATCACATTCACACACATATTATATTTGTACTGTTTCTGCCTTGAAGGAACTTACTTTCTATTTGAAGAGTCAGTGTGAGCGCAGAAGAGTTATAATCCAGAAGCCTGCACCCGGTGCCAAAGAAGAGGGGCTCCCAGCAAGTGCTGTGGAGACAGCATGTGACATTGAAACGGTGGTAACCTTCCCTTTGGCTCAGGCTATAGGTGCATAACTTATAAGAGGCATCTC
Source organism: Hyaena hyaena (assembly GCF_003009895.1). Taxonomy (NCBI): domain Eukaryota; kingdom Metazoa; phylum Chordata; class Mammalia; order Carnivora; family Hyaenidae; genus Hyaena; species Hyaena hyaena. Next base: position 2,555,886 of record NW_024080677.1, on the reverse strand, counting down.
CAGGGTGCCTGGGTGGCTCAGTCAGTTAAGTGTCTGACTCTTGGTTTGGGTTCAAATCATGATCTCATGGTTTAGTGAGTCCCAGCCCTGCTTTGGGCTCCATGCTGATGGTGAAGAGCCTGCTTGGGATTCTCCCTTTCCCCCTCTCTCTGGACCTCCCACCTTCAAAATAAGTAAATAAAGTTAAAAAAAAAAAAAGAGCCATTTCCATCTATGTTTCTCATAGTCCTGAGAAGTGGGTATTCTTATCACACCCCTTTTACAGAGTGGGAACCTACCACCGCCAGAATCTTGGCAACCTGCCCAAGGTCACACTGATAGTAAGTGATGGGTCCCCTGTCTTTCTGGCTTCAGAGACCATCCTCTTAACTCACACTCTGCTACTTTTGTGCTCCAGAGACAGAAGACCTGAGCGGGTCCTGGCACTGCTGCCTAATAGCTGTGGGACCCCCACTCTCCAAGACACCCCACTCTCCAAACCTCAGTTTCTCTGCCTTCAAAATGGGCATAGAAGCAGTGTTGGCCTCATTGTGTTGCATGGAAAGTTCTAGTCCACAGTAAGCTTTTCGTGAATGCCAAGGACAAGGGAGAGGAGTGTCCCAGAGCACAGTGAGAGATGGTGTGAGGAGGCCAGCCTGGTGGTGAGGAGCTAACAAACAGAGGCTGACGGCTGCACTTTCAACCTTGGCTGCACATCAGAATCATCTGGAGAGTGGCACCCAAACCAGGTAAATCGGAACATTTGAGAGGAGGATCAGACATCAGAATCTCCATAGCTGCCTTGGTGACCTCAATGTACAGCCAGGGTTGAAAGCCATTGGCCTAGCCCTTTGCTCTTAGAAGTGTGGACCTTGAAGGTGCATGGGCATCACTGGGCTTGTGTTAGGGATGCAGAATCTCAGGTCCCACCCCAGACCTACTAATGGGACTCTGCCTTTGAACAAAATCCTGGGTGATTCGTGGGCACATTAAAGTCTAAGCATCCCAGGACTAGCCTGTGCTTCGTACTGATGAGGAAAATAAGCCAAATGCAAGGCAGGTTTTGAAACGGATTAAAATCCAAAGTGCAAGTTGGAGGGGGAAATGAGGGGCAGCTATTTACAACAATCACCCACCCTCATCTCCTGGCAAACGCAAAGGGCAAGGGGGATAGGCCTCTGTGTGTTTAAACGTCAATGAATCCGTGATTGTGGATGCTCAGGAAGTCGGGCTTCTGCCAGCCGTCCGATGTTTGCTCATCCGCCACGGTATCAGCCAAAGGACTAACATTATCTGGTGTCAACAATGCTTACACTGGGCACTGGCCTGGGATTAGCAGAAAAATAGCATCCTGCGTGAAGCCATGGAATCATTACCGGAAAATAATTCCCAAAGAGCTTCTCCTCACCCGGAATGGGCAGTTCTCCATCCCTGGGAGAACCAGCTCTGAGGGCAATGGTGGCTGGGGCTTAGCCTGTGTGACCGAGCTTGGGACAACTCTGCTGAGTCTCTAAATGTAGGGTTTTCTTGGGAGGGAAAGGGGTCATAACATCTAGAATGTGAAGAAATGACACAGACTAAAATCTGATCAGTATTTACTATCTCTGGTAATCCCAATGGGTCCACCATCATTCGATAAGAGGCAGCTAAAAAGTAGAGTCTACATCTTATCTTGAAAGCATTTAAAAAGTACAAATATGAAGTCTCTGTTGTAAAAAAAAAAAAAAGGCAGTTCAGTCTGGTTCAATATCTAACATTATCTCAGGAGAGTCAACTCTTTTGGTTGGTTGTTGATAATCTAATCAAAGCTGTGGCCCATCTCCCTGAAAAATGGGCATAAACATGAACTTTCCCCACAGCTTTACCTACAACCTATCCCATTTCCCTGGCTACAGCGATTGATTCAGGGATAGACACACGGACCCGTTTAGGACCCATGAGACTCAATAAAATTATATTCTGAATTAGACCCTGCCCCCAGATGAAGCCCAGATTCCCCTGACTGTGCTGTATTCCAAGCCAATATTTTCCCTTTCTTAAGTCAATTGGAGTGAGGTATTTCTGTTATTTGCAACAGGAAGTATCCTGTGATTATACATTTGTTTTAATGTCTTGGATAAATTCAGTTTTTCAATTATATGGCAATGATAAATGGGGGAGTTAAAAAAAAGACTCAATGGAAATTAAAGGAAGGTGCTCTCCTCTTTCCTATTATTGTGTGACAAAGAAGGCTGTATTGTGTGACAGGAGCCAGAAGCTGGCAGTCATTCGCTTGGGGCCACAGGGGAGAGTCCATGTGAGAATGGACTCAACACAAAGGAAGGAGAGCCCTGAAATGAAGAAAAATCTGGTCTTGGACATAGCATCTGAGCCCTGAAGTCCTATCAGATCTATCCCTGGACATTCTAGCAAATACTGTAAGCCCATGCTTAACCCAATTTATGCCCCATGCAACAAAAGCACTCTGGTGGATAATCTTCATTAATTCATTGGGTTTTTTTTTTATTATTCTTCACATGGCTACCAATTAAACATTAAATAATGTCACCATACAAATGTTTTATATGACCTAGTGTTGCCCTTCAGTTTCAGTAAATCTCTATTCCTACAGTTAATCCTCAGCTTTTCCCAGGTTCCTTTATAAATAAACCCCTTCTAATACAAGGTTCCTTCACTTTCATGTGCCAATGATGTTATCATGTACCACAGAATTGGATATCATGATATCATATCATATCTCAATAAATATATAAATATGATTTTTAAATTTTTTTAATATTTTAAATTTAGTTTTGAGAGAGAGAGCACAAGCAGAGGAGGGGCAGAGAGACACAGAATCTGAGGCATAGATTACTCAACCGTGTAGGCCACCCAGGTGCCCTGGGATTACCTTTTTAAAAAGAAATCTTTAAGTAAACATTAAAAACAATTTAAAGGGCGCCTGGGTAGTTCAATTGGTTAAGCTTCCGACTTTGGCTCAAGTCATGATCTCACGATTCATGGGTTCAAGCCCCGCATCAGGCTCTGTGCTGATGGCTTGAAGCCTGGAATCTGCTTCAGATTATGTGTCTCCCTTTTTCTCTCTCCCCTGCTCGTGCTCTCTCTCTGTCTCTGTCTCTCTCAAAAATAAATAAACATTAAAATATTTTTTAAATAAAAAAAGAAATATTTACCACTTTTAGAAACTGCAAAATGTTTATGGATAAGAATTTTAAATCTCTGGTATTTACTCCCCAAAAATATCTGGGGCGGGGGTGGAGAGTATTGATATTGACTCTTATTGAATGTGGTCAACACGTGATACTTGTGGGTTCATAATATGCATTCTTTTGATTGTGTACATGTTTGAAATATCCTATAATTAAAAGCTGAAAAATCTCCCAAGCATTGGTGAGTAATACAGATTCTATTGAAGATTCAGAAACAGAATGGTAAGTTGGGTTGCAATAGCAAATTCACTCAGATGTTCCCACTAGACCCTTGCCTCACTCAAGTCTGCTCCTCCCCCATTGCTTTGGCCACATCCTTCCTTCCTTTACTGCCTCTCAAAACCCACCTCCTCACCTCCCTCTGTGGCTCAAGGTACCGCACTCTCCATCATGTCTTCTCCACCCCACTCAGCAAAGCCAGAGCCTTCCATGCAGCCCTGCAGCGACTACCAATATTTCTCCCACCTGCCCCAGGGGTCCTCACTCATCCTGCCACCATATTAAAGGGCTGGCCCAACAGAAAGTCGTGGCTATCCTTCCCAGGCCCCAGTCCTGGAGCCCCACAATCATCTGGAAGCTTTTAAAAATACAGTTCCACTGCACATTCTCTCTCTCTCTCTCTCTCTCTCTCTCTCTCTCTGTCTCTCTCTCTCTCTCCCCCCCTCCTCCTCTTCCGTCCCCTCTTTCTCCATCTGGGACACAAGCACCCACACCAATGGCTGGAACCCAGAGTGCCAAGTGGTGATACCTACTGCTCTAGAGAACAAGACGGCAAGACATTACAACCATCGTATTGTTAATGATCAGCATAAATAACAGGAAATGTTTCTCTTCTAAAATATTGCTAATCCACGAAAAATACAAAACAGACTCTATCTCAGACTCTGAGTAAGATAGTTCCCCAGAATTCCCCTATTATTAATCTAAAGCATTTGATGCACTGTAGAGAGTACGTTGATGTTCAACTTTTTCCCTCACCTGTAAAGTGGTCAAAATAATAGCACCTACTTCTTAGGCCTACTTCATTCCTTGTTCCTCAACCCCTATCGTTATCCCCACCATATCTCTCTACATAGCACTTACCACTACCTATAATGTATTTTCCTTATATTTGCCTATAATCTCCCTCAAAGCCCTCACTAGAATATAGTCTCCAGAAGGGGAGTGATGTTTCTCTGTGCTGCTCACTGTTGTATACCCAACACTTGTATAGTGCTGAATGCATGGTAGAAACTTGTCACTGCTGAGGCATTGAGTGCTTACCAACTTGGGTGGCCGGAGGATAAAATGAGTTAACAAGATGCTAAGAAAAGTGCCTGGCAAATGAGAAGCATTCTGTAAAGATCTGGTATTGTTAGTATTCTGAACAATTACATTTCAGAGACTGGTCATTCCGTGCACCAATTTCCAAGAACTTTGTTTTCAATCCCCCCTCACCTATTTTTTCCCGAAATAAAAACGTCCTGGTCCTTAATGAAGATTTGAACAGTTCTCCACCAAAGGTGCTTCTGTGTTTATTCCATAGTCAGCCGGGCACTTTATCCTCTGGACATTGGTCGCTTATACTACACAGGGATTTGGCCTCCTAAAGTTTCTCATCGAGATACTCCGCAAGGCCTTGGGGTCCTATGTGGACCTCCTCTGTTGAGGAATTCTCCTGCTCCCATCACCTGAATCCTTTATTCCTTTCCCCCAATGCCCTTCCTCCTCTTTTCCTTCTGCCATTCTTCCTTAGAGGAATATTTGGTTCCGGGGACCTCATCCTCCAGCACTGAGCCCAAAACCACAAACATCAAGCCCAGAATGGAGAGTGCTCTGGCCAATGGCTTCTCCTCGATCTGCAGACGGAACAGGGGCAGGGCTGGCTGCACTGTTCCTCTCTTCCTGTGAGAAGAGTAGGTAGTAATCGACTCCCCTCCATTGGGCTCCCACAGCCTGGTTGACAACCACCCCAGCCCCACCCAGGAGATACTGGAATTGTTTGTGGGTCTGGGATCCAGAGTGCGGTTCAACCCTCTCTGTGACCCAAGAAGGGGGTCAAGATGGCATGTCGAACCAATGAATGGACACTTACTAAACAGGCGAGATGGTACACCCACACTGAGTGGCTCTGCACTGTACGCTCTGGGGTGCTCAACTGTCACCAACAGCAATTGTCCCTGTTCCCAGCCCCCAGCTTCGGGAGCAAAGAGCCTTGCCATTTTGCTAATGGAGAGATCCTAGAGAAATGAGACATGATCATGAGCGGCTCTTCAAAGATACATGGCAGCCTCGAGGAGAACACAAGAGCACAATGCTGCTGAGCATCGTGGGCAAGTGTAATTACCTCAGACTCAATAGCACTTACAGATAACTGACAGGAATGTAGGGAAAATGAAAACAGAGAGGGAAACAGCCACAAAGTTCCAAGAGAAAGAATAAAATCTAGAGGAGCTTGTTGAAAGTGACAGGTATCAAGCCGAGTGGGGAAGTGGGGGGAGGAAAGACAAACCACAGTAAGTTTTCATGTTCTCAAGAAAAATGTGATGCAGCAATCAAAACAAGTAGGAATGAGTTGAAATAACAGTCTTGACAGCTGGAGCTAGAGTAGAAATTGGGGATGGGGTGGGAAAGAGAAAGGAAATTATCTGAGACCCAAAAGGGAAGAGAAAATGTGTTTGATCCAAAGGAAGAGCACAAAAGATATTTTTCAATCCATTGGGAAGATTCTGAATTTAGTAAGATGGACGGGAAGTGGGCTTTTCAGGCTGTCCCTCCACCATCTAGAATGCCCAGGAGAGGAGGGAGATCATCCCTGAGAATTCTGATCACAGCCTGCTGTCCTGTAGAGCACGTACACTGCATCTGCTGTTAGATTCAGGCAGCCCTCCCAGAGGCTGTCAGCAAAATCCCCACAGGGCCACGTCTCCTGCTGGCCCCTTCCCAGAACACTCCTGCCCACCCCGTGGTAAACCTCACAACCACCCTTTGGGGAAACTCGGCCTGTGTTTCACCCAGTTCTTCATTCTGAAGCCTGGGATCTTGCTGTATCTTCCAATGCTCTATTCACTCTCCTCCATATTGAATCACAGAATGATCGAATGGGAGGCTGGGGGTGTGGAGTGTCCTTTAAAAGGAATCTTTAGGGACACAAGACCCCTCAAGGATAATCTTGCCAAAGGCGGATTCTGGGTCACATGTCTGGAGTTGGACCTGAAAACCTGTATCTTGTCTCAGGCTCCAAGGTGGTGCTGGGGCTGTTGCTCCCTGGACCATATTTCAAGAGCAAGACTTTGTGCCTTACTGTTCAACACAGTAGCCACCAGCCAAATCAAATGTAATTCAAAATTCACTTTCTCAGTCATACCAGCCACATTTCAATACCCACCATATTGCACACAGCAAAACAGAACATTGTCATCATCACAGAAAGCTCTGTGGGGCAGCAATGATCGACCAATGACCACTTCATGAAGAAATCCTTTTTCTCCCTGCTGCACACACATCCCCAGTGTGTCTGCTGGTGGCATCCAGACATTTTCGTTCCCACGATGCCTTACTGGCTGGATTCAGCTGATCTGACTGTCACACCCAGCTGATTTTCTGTCTTGGCTGCCCACAGCCAGTCCCCCAATTTTGAAGATGTAAAACAGTCCAAGACACAGCATATTATTTAGTTCTAAATAGCCACTAGAATCCGATAAACACCTCATGTCTCAGAACAACAGGGCAAAGGGCTCATTTACAGCCAAAGGCAGTTGTCAAAGACTCCACCCCTGCTCTGTCTGATTTGTGGCTCTTGGACAACCAAGGAATAAGGAGTTCTTCTTTTAAGAGCCTCTCTAGCTTTCCATGGGGAACACAAAATAAGAACAGCCCATGTTTGCAAGTGACATTGGGCAGTGTACAGGCAGACAGCTCATGGGTCCTGGTCTTATGTTCTTGTCTGTGGGGAAGGAAGATGAGGGGCTTTCCCTCTTTCTAAAAGGCACATAGAAGACCATCTGTCTTGGGGCACCTCGGTGGCTCAGTCACTTAAGCGTCTGACTCTTGGTTCCAGCTCAGGTCATGATCTCGAGTTTCATGGATTCGAGTCCCACATTGGACTCTGCGCTGACAGTATGGAGCCTGCTTGAGATTCTCTCTGCCCCACCAATATACATGCTTCCTCTCCCTCTAAATAAATAAATAAATAAATAAATAAATAAATAAATAAAGTTAAAAAAAAAAAGAACACTATCTGTCTTATATCAGAGTAACACATCATTGGCCCTTGTTCTTAAGATCATGGAATTCACATGTTGGGAGCATAAGTCCCACAAATTCAGGTGGTAAAGCAATGTAACTTTTTTTTTTTTATCACTTTCTAAATCATGATCATTTCTAGGATAAGTCCCATGATGGATGCTGGCATGTGCCTTCTAGATCTCTCTTCAGGAATGAAGAAAGCATTTTTTCCCAGTTGTTGGCAATGCTGCTGGCCAACAGTCTCTGCCATCAGCCCCTTTGGGGATTGGCCTGGCCGAAGGGAGCCACCTCACCCAGGATTACCCTCCCTTTCCCTGTGGCTGCATCCACAGTCTGATCAGTGCCGGAGTGTGTAGGTCCAGCCCTCTTGCCCCGACTCAGGACAACTCTAAAGGCTCCAGAGCTGCCCATGGAGCTGGCTGAGCTCTCTAATGGGACTGCATCACAACCAAGCTCCTCCCTTTGCCCAGCCCTGCTTCCGGTCCCTCCCTGCACAGGAGGGGATCTCAAGAGCACACCCTAATAAACATCCTGCAGACTAGTCTTCATCCCAGGATCTTTGGCCCAGGAAACCCAACTTCTGAAGGGCTGTGCTTTGCTGTCTTCAGACTATACCTGATTTCCAGGGGTCATCATAATCCCAAGGGATGAGGTGAGGGTACAGGAAATGATGATACAGCCTTTCATTATCATCTGCCTGAACTGCGTCACTGAGATGCCCAACAACCCATCTGGTCCTCGGATGGCTTTTCACACTACTCCTTGCCGAGTCAACCTCCAGTGGTCTCTACCAGCCTTTTGGGGCCAATGCTTTTTATGTGTATCCCTCCAGGCTCCTAGACATTAAGGAATACACTCGTCTGCTCCCACATCACGCTGGGACCCAGGGGACTCTCTCAAAAGGCCCACCTTTATGTGCACATCACATAGCCATCTCTTTTTGGTGTCTTGCTATTTCCCCAGGCTCAACCCCAAAAGCGGTACCTACCAATCTGCTCTCAGAGCTACAAACCTATTTAAAAACGTTTGTGTCGTTCCTTCTCCCTGGACTTGGCCTGGGAAAAGGAGCAGGACACAGAGCCCCTTCATGACAGATTTCAGATGACTAACAGTTCTGTGACATTCCCCCCTTAAGATATAAGATATATGTCCCCTGATCTCAAATGTGGGTGCACTTTCAGCAAAATATCACAGCAAAACTAATACCATGACTTTATCCATAGTTGGGCCCAGGCCTTAAGAATCTAACAGTTTCCTGCCCTTGAAACACTCTTTCTGGAATCCCTGGGCCACCATGTAAGAAGCACGATGACCCTGAACCCCTATATCAGAGAGGCCATATGGAGGTATACCAGTCATCAGTCCCACTGAGCCCAGCCTGCCAGCCACACCACCACATGAGTGAAGCTTGGAACCTTGGGTGCAGTCAGCCACCAGCTGAAAACTATTGAGTGACCCCAGTTAACATCACATGGAACAAAAGAATTGCCCAGCTGAGCCCTGCCTGAATTCCTAGCCCACAAAATTGAGATATAACAAAACAGTTGTGTTAAGTTGCTGCTACCCTGTCTCAACAACATCCTTGACTTCTTTTTTCTCCACCATCTCTATTCATACCCCTTTGGTGAATCTTTGCTGGTAGAGAGGTGAGACCATACAGAGCTAGGAACTAGAATCTCTACTTCTATGTATCACTTAGTCTTTCAAATTCCTCAGACCTGAGAGTGTCCCTCTTCTGCCAAAGGTTTGGCTTGTGGACCTCAAAAGCCAGGAGTCTTCTTTGCTTTCTTGTCTACTTTCTGCTGTGCCTTCCCTTCCCTGAAGGCAAGGAATGATGGAGGGTCTTGCTGCCAAACTGGCATGGTGGTGGGAGATTGTGGGAGGAAATACAGACAGAAACATGAGAAAACATTTAAATATTATACTGCCACCCACAGAATTCTAGTGACTTTGGAAATCAAGGTCTAAACCACTTCTGTTAAAGAAAAAGAAGCAAAGACGCAGGAAATTGAGGTAATCAACATAATACACAGGGCTGTGTGGCAGAGAGAGAACTTCAGATCCCAGGGACTCTGACTTCCAGCCCTGTGGCCTTGTCAAGTCTTCCAAAATATGTCCAGGCATAGTTATTTGAAGTTGAATTATTCATCTTTTTAAATGTCTATTGATTTATGTATGAAAGAGAGAGAAAGAAAGAGCACGAACAGGGGGAGAGGCAGTGAGAGAGGGGATCTGAAGAATCCGAAGCAGGCTCCAGGTTCCGAGCTGTCAGCACAGTGCCCGACGTGGGGCTCAAATCCACAAACCATGAGATCATGAGCTGAGTTGAAGTCAGACAACCGACTGAGCCACCCAGGTGCCCCTGAATTATTCATCTTCAAAAATAGTTCACTCTCATACATCGTTGGTGGAAATGTAAAGTGGTATAATGACTTTAGACTGCCACTCCACAGTTAGGCACACACCAAAAAAGAATGAGTGCATGTCTGAAAAACACATACAGAAATGCTCGTAGCATATTTATTTACAACAGCCAAGGACTGGAAACAACCCAAATGTTCATCAACAGGAGAATAGATAAATAGACTGTGATATGCTTATATAATGGAATATTACTCAGCAGTAAAAAAAGAACTAACCACTGGGGATGCAACAAGATAACTGAACCTCACAAGCAGTGTGTTGAGCAAAAGAAACAAGCCACAAAAGACCACATACTATATGATTCTATTTATATGAAGTTCAAGAGCAGGTGAAAGTGATCTATGGGGTAGGGACTCTCTGGACTGGCAAGACTGGCTAGGAAGAGGCATGAGGGAACATTCTCATGTGATGGAAGTGCTCTGTGTTTTGGTGTATGCATATGTAAGAGTTCATCACACTTAAGATTTTAAATTTTACTTTGTGTACCTTATACCACAGCTTCAAAGTCTCTCATGGGGTGCCTGGGTCGCTCAGTCTGTTGACTATCCAACTCTTGATTTCAGCTGAGGTCATGATCCCAGGGTTGTGAGATTGAGCCCTGTGTTTTGTGGTTCTGCGCTGAGCATAGAAACTGCCTAGGATTCTGTCTCTGTCTCCCTCTACCCCTCTCTCCTGTTTGTACTCTCTCTCTAAAAAGAAAAAGAAACTCATATATGTATGTGGATGTGTATATAGGCATATATATAAACTTACTGTACACTCACTATAAATACACATATATACCATATATGTGTGCATTTTATATATATATATATAATATGTATGTGCATCTGTCTTTTATATCCGTATATTACATATCACATACATACTACCACTTCCAAATCTAATTCAAGAAGTTATCCTTCTGGCTACTTTTCTTTACCTCCAGGCACAGTTTTGATTCTCATTTTCCTCAAGATCAGTCTCCTTCTGATTTTGATTTTAGTCTTATGATATGTTATTGGCAAAAATGCATTTTAAGCTTTTAATATTATCTAAATGGATATCTAAATTAATTAATGGGTATCTAATTAATTTAATATTATCTAAATAGGTGATCATGGGTCACATAGTTTTACCCTCAAAAACACCAGGGAACAGGTCTCTTCTGCCTGAACACACTACACAAGCTTTCTTCTGAGATCTTACTGCCACCCCAGGATCCACCAGAAGTGAGAAAGTCCTCTTGGCTCTCAGACCTCCATGATGGTTCTGACCTACATTCCTTCACACAAGCTGTTCCTTATGCGTGGAAAACCCTTCCTTCTTTATTTTTTTCCAACTTCTACACATCCTTCAAAACCCAAACATCCTTGGTAGCCTCCCCTTATCATTTCTCTGCTTTTCATGGCCTCTGCATCAGCTTTCTTCCCACTGGACTCCAATTGTCTATTTCACCTCTGTGAATTTCCCCAGCTTGTGTCAAGGGCAAGTCTGCGTGTGCTTTGCACCCGCTTCTTGGCACAGTGCCCAGCAAACATGAGAGGTGCAATTTGTCTGGAGGTGACTCGAAAATGATGGCTAAATTCTCAGTTTCCAATGCAGCACAGCTGTGTCACAGGGTTTTCATAAATGAAAAATCTCCAACATTGAAAAAATTCATCTGGAGATTGGGAGAAATGAAATGTTCACAAAAATAGTGCTGTGAGTGCAACTGTGTAAGTGAGAAGCCTTTCTTTTCTGTGGAGACTAATTGCCCCCAACGGGCTAATGGCAAATAATGAGGAACGAAGGATGCCAAAATCATTTATAAAGATTTGGCTCCTGTGGCTTTGATAAATTTATCATGAAATTCCCTGCCGAACCTCCACCCCAGGGGAGCCCATTGCTCCTGTGATCACAACTTGAGATGTGTTTAAGGTTCTGCTTCGGGCAGAGTTTCAGACACTTCAAATACCAGAGTGTGGGGGTCGGGGGGTAAGAGCTTTGGAAAGCTGGAAGACTGACTATTTGGACATGCATGTTATCAGAGAGTGCAGGCCTTTGACATGTCTGTTCCAAATCTTCACTCATTTTCCTACCTACAACTCCGGGGTAGAAAGACACATACAGGCCTGCTTTTGGGAATTTAAATACAAGCTTCCAACCTAGAAATCAGATAGACATTTGTGATTCCTGGGAGTAAGAAGATAAAATATTTGAGTAAAAGCCTCAGTTCTACCCAAGATTTGTGATCCCAGAGATCTCTCCGATACACTCATCTTCCACCAACTTGCCACCACTTGTAGGCCTCCAGGGATTTCCTTTCATGTATGAAGTATTTTTAGAGAAAGAAAGAAAGAGAGAGAGAGAGAGAGAGAGAGAAAGAAAGAGAAAGAAAGAAAGAAAGAAAGAAAGAGAGAGAGAGAGAGAGAGAGAAAGAGAGAGAGAGAAAAAAAGAGAAAGAGAGAGAGAGAGAGAGAGAGAGAGAGAGAGAGAGAGAAAGAAAGAAAGAAAGAAAGAAAGAAAGAAAGAAAGAAAGAAAGAAAGAAAGAAAGAAAAAAAGTTAGTTGAGGGAAGAGGATGAAAGAGCTCAGGTGGACGTGATGGTCATCTGAGCAGCTCAGGCCTTCTCCAGAAAGCACTGGGGAGACAAAAGTGTTAACAGGAGGGGCTCCTGGGTGGCTCAGTTGGTTAAGCTTCCAACCTTGGCTCAGCTCATGATCTCATGGTTCATGAGATCAAGCCCCATATTGGGCTCTGTGCTGACAGCCTGTTAGTGCATATCTCACTTTGGATCTTCTGTCCCCTCTCTCTCTGCCCCTCCCCCCTCTCTCTCAAAAATAAACATTTTTTTAAAAGTGTTAACAGCACCTGAAAGTAACATCTCTCCATACATTCATGGAAAACGGTATCTTGCTACTTGTGATTCTATTCTGCTCTAAAAAAGTGGAACTTGGTTCTATGAATCTTGAAGCTCCAATATCCAGGCAGAAGGCAAACGGGAAAGGAAACCCTGAGGACCTACTGCATGATCTTGATGCCTGTTCAGGAGGATGCTAAGGCAGGGTGCCTCTGGCCCGAGTTTTGGGGGATGCTTCACTACGCTAGCCATCAAGTAGGCAGGGAAATCTGAACTACCTCCCCATATGCAGATGTGCCAAGGAAGTCGGAACCCTCATCTGGGTCAAGGATCTAAAAACAACATCAGAGTGTGCAAAGAGATAGGATTTGAGGAGAAATTCTTTGCAGAAAACTGCACAGAAGCCCTGAAGGGTTAGATAGAGGGTTAACCCCCATTGTTCCCATTCTATACTGACTGGGCTTCAATGGGAGCATCCAGAAGACTTCTTCTGGGTTTTCTGAAATTAAGGGGCAACATGGCCTTGAGTTGTGCTCCTGCCCATGAAATCAAAGGTGTGTGTGCCAGGTGTGGTACCAGCTGTGGGCCATGTTAAGTCTTGCTCAGGAGTCTGAACCCTGAGGGCCAGGGCCTCCCAGGATGAGATCTGTGAGGAGCAAGTACATTGACAGTAGCACTCGGAATCAACTTTGCTATCCTACCTCCATGCGCTACGCCTCGGTGGGGTCTCAAACAGCCGCTCGCATGCGGGAGAGAGATGGACAAGAGAAAAGCAGAAGACACTTCTCTTTCCCATTGGGAAGCAGGCCTAGCATGGCGAGAAGCCTTACTTTGAGTGATGTATTAGTCATGTCTTTCTATTCTATATTTTTTGGTGCTTTGACATCTTGGGGCCCTTGCTGACCCTGGAGGGACTGGCAAGGCTAGCCAATTCATAGAGATAATAATAAAAAAAAAATCTTGCCTTTGAAGCAGCTCCTTTCTTATGCAAATCAACCAACCAATCCATACTCCAACACCTCCTATGTCAAACTCTCACTGGGCCACTACTTACCAGCCTAACCACCCCAGGGCCAGGTACCAGGTGACTTGGAACAGCTTCTATACCCCAGGCTCATATTGTCTCTCACTCCCTCCACCGGACCCCTGTGCTTCCACACGCAGCTCCCCGTGGTGCGGTGTATCCCTTTCTCCCCGGATCTGTGAGTGTCACAAGCCATCTTTTCAATGGCAGCCTCTTGATATGTTGGCCTCACCATATCTGGATAGCAAAACCTACATTTTAGAATGAGTGAAGAGCAAGGCCTTGTTTAACATCCTCGATGGGACACAACCTCATTATCAATGAAGAAGTGACTGAAAGTCCACCTACTACCTATATCTGAGTAGGAAACGAGTTTATGTTCATGTTTCTGTTCAGGAGCTGGGGAAAATTACTTTTCTGACAATTTGTAAAAGGACTATCTGAGACAAAAAATAAAATAGCATTTTGGTTATGCCATGAGTTGTAATTTTCAGTAGACCAGTTTCAGCTATATTTAAATCATTATTCTTCTTCACAGCTAGGAATGTTACTACACGATGAAGGAGAAGAGTATTCTCCAGGTTAGAGCCCTCCGTGGGCTTTGGATATGGGGACCCTGCGGCTGTCATCACGCATGTCACGTTCTTGAGGTCTTGTGCTCACTTGAATGTGCAGTTGTTGATGGTTAAAGAACACGAGAGCTGGTTATGGGGAAAGGGGCCAGGCCTATTCAACCTGAATATTTTGATAAAAATAAGAGGAGTCAAATCCAAGGATTTGTGCCTGGTGTTGTCACTGGAGGTGTGAAGAAGGGCATTGGAGAGATCAAAACCCTGATGGATGGAGAGACCTCCTGATGAGGGTTGTGACCATCTCCTGTCCACTCTCTGAAATAACCCAAGAAACTAGAGGAAGCCTGCTGGGTGCTGACCAGAGGTCAGAAACGTGGAGCCGTGTCTGCAATAAGCATGCAGAGGAAACCAAACTGAGGAAGGCCGCAGGGTGGGCCTGCAGCCATTCTGCTCAGAAAGTACGAGTCTCATGAGAAGAATGTCTGAGAGACCTGGGGTTGTATAAGCCTCCCATCCTTCACCTCTAGAAACAGAAGGGCTAGATGCAAAACAGACTATGAGCTGATAGTGGATCCTGGGGTCCCTTTGCAGATTCTCAAAGTTTAGAAGCATGAGAATCCCCTGGGTAGCTCTTTAAAGTGCTGCTTCCCTGGGGGAGCCTGGGTGGCTCAGTCAGTTAGGCGTCTGACTTTGGCTCTTGTCATGATCTCATGGTTCATGGGTTTGAGCCCAGTGTGGGGCTCTGTGCTGACAGCTCAGAGCCTGAAGCCTGCTTTGGATTCTGTGTCTCCTTCTCTCTCTGCCTCTCCCCCTGCTCGCATTCTGTCTCACTGTCTCTCAAAATAATAAAGAAACAGGATGAGACCAGGAACCAGCATTTATCAAACACGTAAGAAGTACTTTTTCAGCTAGTGCAACAGACCTCTCGCCCATAGGTAGACTGTTTCTGTGAAACCCTTGATTTTACCCCACACTAACCCTCAGCCCCGATTCAGCACTGCCTTGTATCCCCCCCCATCACTACACACACACACACACACACACACACACACACACACACACACCAGAAAGAACACTCCTCAATGAAACTCTCTTGAGCAGTGAAGACTTACTTAGGATGTCACAAGGAAGGTTGAGAGAGAGGTTACACTGTAGGACACACAGCATTTTATTACAAATTTCTCCTTTGGACCGCTCCGGCCCAGTGTCTCCTTGTGGGCATCAGACATGCTCAGTGTCCCCCTCCTGACGTTTGTCCAACTGCTCTACATTTCCCCTGTCTCTCCCTCATATGTTCCAACTCTTTGCTAAATTTAACTCTGCCCACTCGGCCAATTTTGAGTACTCATACTTTGCAAACAAAATGTCCCCAGCTACTAGGATCCACACCCTCTACCTTTCCCCAGGAGCCACGCTGAGGATGGGGCTCACCTCCAATGAGACACCACTGGGGAAGCAGCCGGGTGGAACTGTCAGCCAGCTATGCCAAGAGACCCAAAGTCAACGTGAATGCATGGGTGTGAGAAGCCAGCGAGCCACAGCAAAAATGCAAGTCAAAACCACAATGTGGTCCCACTCCATACCCACCAGATCCCACTTCAAAGCCAGATAAGCACTAGTGTTGAGAAATAGGCGGTGAAATTGGAACCCTCATACATTGCTGTTCGTAAGAATGCAGAATGGTACAACGGCTTTGAAAACTAGTCTAGCACTTCCTCAAAAAGTTAGGCATAGAGCTATCATATGACCCAGCAATTCCCCTAAGTATGTACCCAGGAGAAAGCAAACACAGATGCACACAAAATCTTGTGCATGAAGGTTCATAGCAGCATTATTATATTACATTAGGCAAGAGGTGAAAACAACCCAGATGCCCATCAAGCGATGAATGGATAAGCATGTGGTATATCCACACACACTGGATGGAATACCATGGAACTCTATGCAGCAGTACAAAGGAATTAAGTGGCGATTGATGCTATAACACGGATGAACCCTGGAAGCATGTGAAAGAAGCCAGCCACAAAAGGCCTCATATTGTATGATTCCATTTATCCGGAATGCCTGGACTAGGCAAAATCTATAGATAGAAAGCGGCTGCGTGGTGGCTTAGGGCTGGGAGATCTTGGGGAGAAATGGGAAAAGATCCCTAATGGGTACACAGTTTATTTTTTGGAGTGAAGACAGTGTCCTAAAATGGATTGTGATGACTGGTTGTACAGCTCTGTGACTATACAAAAGCCATTGGGTTGTGGATTTTAAATAAGTAAATTGTAAGGCATGTGAATTATAACTCAATAAAGCCATGATTTTTTTTTTAACAGAGAGAAAAAAAGCAAGAAGTCCACAGGATATTTCACAGTCTTGGGCCAAGCAGGCCTCTGGTGAATATCAGCTCCACCACTTTCTGGCCATGTGGCTCTGGAAGTTATTTAACATCTTAGAGCCTCTGTTTTTTAGCTATAAAATAGGGACATAAAAACATACTCACACTTATTGTGAGTTGAATAAGATCATGTGTACAAACTGCTTAATACACTGTTGGAACACAGGATAGTGTACACTCAATAAGTGGAAGCTAATAGTACCGCTAATAATAATAATAAAGGACTCAGAGGCCTTTGTGCTCATTTGTCCACTCGGTGAATATATACACAGGGCTGCCCTGTGTCCGACGATGTTTAAGGCACTGGGGATACAGCAATGAGCAGATCAGAAAAAAATCCTGCATGTGTGAAGCTCACATTCTTATCTGGGGAGAAATACCACAGACAGACAGACAGACAGAGACATGGCAAAAACAGATAGGGTCAGATGAGCCTCCAGGCCTCCTCCTCAGAACAACTCGCTATTAGGTTTTGATGATTGGCCCTTAAATGAGGTTTTATTTCAATGTACAATCCTCAAGGCCAAAGAACGTCCACTCCCCAAGAGGGCAAAACTTCTGCCCACTTTATCCCCGTGACACTCCGAGCTCCATCTTGGAGAAGCATGACATCTCTGGCATAAATGTTCTTTCCAGATTTTATCCTAGTGACATGGCTTGAAATAGGCCCTCTTCCCAAGTCGCACAAAATTCAATTTCCCATCACTTCCAGTGAAAGCTATGCTTCTGAGCAAATGCAATTCCAAGTAGTCATTAAGATTCATGCTGCTAATAGGGCCTCCTGTCTCTCTGATTCAGTTTGGATCTTCTGAAAATGCCTTGATTAAATCTGGCTCTTCTGAAAATGTCAGGGGCTTTGATTCAGGAAGTGTGAATTCTCAGCAAGCTTGCCAAGTATAGGACGCTTCTCTTTGTACATGTTCACTTTCCTCGGTGACTAAGGCCTGTGTCTTACACAAATGGGTACATTTTTAGCCTGGTGATGAGGAGAAGCACCTGCCAGAAGTAAATTCTCATTTCCCTTTGCCTTGCAGCTTCACTGTGCCGTGAAGGTAACATCATGCCCGGGCGCCCTCAGTCCCCTGAACGCGTCTGCAGAGACCAGGCTGTGCCCATTCCAAGCCTGTTCATCAGCAGAGCTCAGTTAGGAGGACATGGGGACATTGCACGGTATCTGCCTGGAGGTGTGCTTCGCTGCATTAAGCACTTCTCGGTTTCCAAAAGTCCCAGAAGCCTCCTCTGTCTTCTCTCCTCGGTCCTGAGCACACGGCAGAGGGATGAGCTGGGATTCTCTCAAGCGATGCAACTCGCATTGGCCGACAGGACAGACACATGACAGTCCCCTCTGGGAGACGGCTCCAGGAGCTGTTTGCTGTATTTTCTGACAGATGCCGGGGGAGGAGGACGTGAATGGACCAGGTACACCTGTCCTTTAATAGCCTGACAGCTGTAACAACGGCCACCCCCGTGGCCATGTTCGGACAGGGACAGAAATAATAACAGAGCCTGTGGATGTTTTAATGAGAATGTGTGGGTTGCTGGGGGATACCTGGAAAGATTAGCTGCACTTCCTCCCACATCCTGCTCCTTTCTCGGCCCCAAAAGCTACCACCTCCCACGGGGACAGGAGGAGAGGACCAGGGCCCAAACTCAGGGCTTGGCTTTTAAACGTCAAGAGTCAGCTTTGAGGGGCGCCTGGGTGGCTCACTTGCTTAAACATCCGACTTCGGCTCAGGTCATGATCTCACAGTTTGTGGGTTCAAGCCCCGCGTCGGGCTCTGTGCTGACAGCCAGCTCAGAGCCTGGAGCCTGTTTCAGATTCTGTGTCTCCCTCTCTCTCTGACTCTCCCCTGCTCATGCTCTCTTTCTCTCTCTCAGAAATAAATAAAACATTAAAAAACCAAAAAGGGTCAGCTTTGAGTTGTAAGACCTGAAGGACTCAGAGCTTCATTCACAGATCATCTAGAAACTTGGAAGACCTGTGACAGGTTAGAGCCAATCTTCCCAGCTCCGGAGGAGAGAGAGTTCCCAGGATGGCAGGAGTGAGAGCCTCTAGGAAGCTGTGCAGGCTGCAAGGGAGGTGGACGCGGGGCGCCGGGGGTGGGGGGGATGATCTGCTCCTCAGCCACTGCCAGAACCTGCACGGGGACTGAAGAATATGACAGAGACCTCAGACAGGTGTGGGAGTCCTGGGGGAGAGGGTCCCACACTTGGGGGTGCCGGATAAAATGTGATACTCGGGACATATTTATACTTTTAAGACCTCCCACTCATTGCTTACCTGAAATTCAAATTAAACCAGGTGACCTATATTCGTACTTACTAAGTCTGGCTCCTCACCTCCTGGAGGGGAACCTAAAAAGCCCCCCTCACCTTAAGTAAGATGAGGAAGAGCGAGGCAGGGAAGGGTTGCAGGCCACAGGGTCTGGGACAGCCTTGGGAACATCGCCGCCCCATGGCCAGTGGCAGGAGGAAAATGTTTGCTGCACAGCAGAGGGAGGCCTGGAGCCAGCCTCTGGATGCTTCCAGAAATCAAATGCAGAGGACACGGCCACCACCTGCAGGAAACATTGTCCTCAGACAGCACAAGTGTGGCCTGATATGTGTCCCAGACCAGGTCTCTCTCTCACTCACTGCATGTGTCCCTCTGTGCAGGATTAATAAAAGCCCACACTTACAGAGCACTTGCTATGTACCAGGGACTGTTCACATAACTTAACACTTAAGAAATGCACTATACTTTGTACACTCCTCTAATCTTTGCAACAGCCCCACAGGTAGATGGTTTTATCTCCATTTTCCCAATGAGGAAACAGACACAGAGAAAATAGATGTGCATCCCAGAGTCATCTGGCTGGCAGGTGACAACCCAGGTGTGTGTCTGGCTGTTTGGGTCCAGAACCCACACTCTTTTTTTTTTTTTCAGTGTTTATTTATTTTTGAGAGAGAGAGAAAGAAAGAGAGAGCCAGCCAACAGGGGAGGGGAAGAGACAGAGGGAGACACAGAATCTGAAGCAGGCTGCAGGCTCAGCACAGAGCCCGACGCAGGGCTCGAATCCACAAACTGCAAGATCATGACCTGAGCTCAAGTCGGATGCTTGAACGACAGAGCCACCCATGTGCCCCATCCAGGTGGCTTTCAAACTCATGGTCCAGGATGGGTGCTGTAGCCCCAGTCATCGCTTCTGAGTTCCAAAGAGGAGGAAGGAGGGAACAAGGTGAGTTGTCTATCCTTTCAAACTCTTCCAGGAGGTCACACATACTACCTCTTAGTGACGTGGCCTCATCTTGCTGCAAGAGAGTCTGCGCGGGAAGTTATCTTTTGGTTTGTCGGCAACATGTCCAGCTACAAGTAGGACATAAGGAGAACATGATTATTAAGAAGCAACAGCAGTCTCTGTTACACTGTCTCAGAAATGGGAACGACCCGGAACTATCCATCTCTCCTAAATGTCCCTTTGCCCAAACCCCTAGCCTCAGCTCTGCCGTGGACGGAGCCAGCAAATCACTGTGAGTGGCTTCTCAAGGCTTCTGGAAAGAGCTCACACGGCTGGAGGCTGAGGTACAGAAACACTCCCAGGGACTGTTCCCAGCCCCTGCATCCCCACTTCGAAGCAACCACCATTCTGCCTGCTGTTACAACGGGTGAGCTTTGCATTTGCTAGCGCTTCATACAAGCTGGAACCACAGAGCATGACCTTCTGTCTGGACTCCTTCACCTGCCCTGTGTCTGAGCTTCGTTGCTGTGGTCCCGTGGCGTGTCAGTGCTGTGTGCTGCCCCACAGGCGACGTTGTCACCATTTGCTTATCCATTCACTCTTTGAGGGACATCTGGTCTGTCTCCAGTTTTGAGATGCTGTAAATACATCTCATGTGAGTATTCTTGCACGAGGCTTTTTGTGGACATCACTCTTCATTGCTCTTGGCTCAATACCTAGGATTAGGCCTACAGGACAGATAGACATGAGTCATAGGGCAGATAGACATTTAACAGTCTATGCAATTGCCAAGCAATTTTCCAGAGTGGTCATAGCATTTGGCAGCCCCAGACAATGCAGCAGTGTTCCAGGTCTGCACACGGTGAGTTCCAGGGAGAAGCCCCCGTGGGTGACACTTTGTCCTCACCTGGACCCCAAGGGCCTGGCACGAACATCGCCCGGTGAAGCTCTAGCCCTGGAAGCTCTGAGGGGCTCTTCTGCCAGAGGAGCACAGGGAGGGCTGGGCTAAGGAAGTCCTGAGCCCAGGCCATGCCCACAGGCGCTGTCTGGTGAGGGCGGCATGGGCAAGGTCATTCCTGGGACCGTGGAGATGGCGTGTCCCTCACAGAGGATGCTCGGTGCTCCCTGCCATCCTTCATGTCCATACTGGCCTGTCAGGAAAGCCAGGGTCCGGCAGGATATATGAGGGGGAAGGGTGTAGGAGATGAGCTTTAAACACTCAGGATGGGCACCTGAAGGAGTAATGGCCCCAGAAAAGTGCCAGCACCGCCTCCCGCACAAGCCCCCACATACTCCATAAGAAGCCAGGATACAGGGACCCTGTTGCACCACTGGAGTGCAAGGAATCTGCAGGAGTTCAGGGCTGTTTCTCCCAGATGCAGAAGACTCTGTGGCCTGTGGAAGAGCCCCCCAGTGGGGTCTTAGGTCCACAGCACAGCAAGTCTGGAGAATCAACAAAGATTTGGGGTGACTCAATCAAGAAACATCTCTCTATCTCTCTTTGTATCTCTTCTGATTTTACTGTCTCCTCCACACAGTCTCTGTCATAGGCCATGGCTAGGGACAATGACTTGGGAGTAGACAGTAATACTCATTTGTGTTAAGGGTGGCATTGCCTAGTAGTTAGGAGAGAGGGCTCTGAAGCCAGCCCAGCTGGGATCAAATCTCAGCTCTGCTGTGTGACATTGGACAACTATGAACCTCTCTGTGCCTCTGTTTCCTCAGCTAGAAAATGAGGATGATAATAACATGTGCTTCACAGGCTTTTCTGAGGAGTAAATGAGTTAAGTTATGTAAAGATCTTCGAACAGGCCCAGAACATAAATAGCCCTTTAGTAAATTATAGTTCTGGAAGACCGAGGCTTTGCTTCAAAGCTGCTTTCATAGCACAATTAGTTAAGGAAACTGAGGCACAAATGCAGCCCCTTGCCCAAGACCTGGAGTCTCTAGGTAGCAGGGCAATAGTTCTCATTTTGTCTGGGTGGCTCCAAAGCTGGGCCCCATTCTTCATACCTCTACTCCTTTTATTGAGATCTTGTAAACCAACTGGGCTGAGTGGTGTGCTGAGGGCTTCGGAACGTGATTCCACTGCCACCTGGTGGTGATGTAGCCACATGGCCTGTGGCCGGGGCTCCCCCTGAAGACAAGGGGACAGAGAAGGACCAGGCCATGGCAGCATGACCAATAGAATCCAACACGTCCTCAAAGCCTCTCTGGAAGCTTTGTTCCCAGAGAACTCAGGATTCTCATTATTAGAATCTCTCCTTCCAGAAAAGGCATCTTGAGATAAATGCTTGCCAACCTTTTTATGTGTAATGAACACCATTGTAATGAACAAATCAGTGTTCAGCCCTCTCCTTCCCATGCATGTTTCTTCCCTGCATTCCCGACTTCCCTTGCGAACACTACCCCCAATAGACCACCCAAATCCATCATTCTGCTTCTAGGGAACCCACCTAAGGCAGCTGTGTTCTACCATCTGGACTAGAAGCAAAGGGAGTCAGACTGTGGGGAGAGAACAGCAAAGATTCTCCTCTTGACCAAACTTTAGGTGGCTTTTTGACGAAGTCTCAACTTTGGCCTATAAAAGCTGCAGACTCAGCACAAATGATATTTGGCCTTCCCCACACGAAAGGACTTGAACAAACACTAACATAGTCCCCAACAGCTCAAGGCTGCATCTCTAGGATGCACCCCCCACCCTCTTAAAGTGCCTGCCTGAGGGGGGTCAAGGCTGCCAGAGAAACCACTGCTTGTTCCAGCCCAAACATGGTCTGTGAAACCCAGCCCCCCACCCTTAGCGCCATTACTTTTTTTTTTTTTTTACAAATAGTTTATCGTCAAATTAGTTTCCACATAACACCCAGTGCTCATCCCCACAAGTGCCCTCCTCCATGCCCATCCCTCCTCCCCCCCACATCCATCAGTCCTCAGTTTTTGTCAGCATTCAAGAGTCTCTCATGGTTTGCCTCTCTCCCTTTCCCCCACCATTTCCCCCCTTCTTCTCCCCCTTGTTCCTCCGTCAAGTTCCTCCTAATCCTCCTATACGTGCAAACATATGATATCTGTCCTTCTCTGCCTGACTTATTTTGCTCAGCATAACACCCTCAAGGTCCATCCATGTTGCTACACATGGCCAGATGTCATTCTTTCTCACTGCCATGTAGGATTCCATGGTATAGATAAACCACATCTTCTTGATCCATTCGTCCGTTGATGGACACTTAGGCTCTTTCCATGTTTTGGCTATTGTGGAGAGTGCTGCTATGAACATTGGGGTACATGTGCTCCTATGCCTCAGCATTTCTGTATCCCTTGGGTAAATTCCTAGCAGTGCTATTGCTGGGTCCTAGGGGAGTTCTAGTGTTAGTTTCCTGGGGAACCTCCACACTGTTTTCCAGAGGGGCTGTACCAGTTTACATTCCCACCAACAGTGCAGGAGGGAGCCCGTTTCTCCACATCCTCACCAGCATCTAGAGTCCTCTGATTGGCTCATTTTAGCCACTCTGACTGGCGTGAGGTGGTATCTCAGTGTGGTTTTGATGTGTATTTCCCTGATGAGGAGGGATGCTGAGCATCGTTTCATGTGTCTGTTGGCCATCTGGATGTCCTCTTTGGAGAAGTGTCTGTTCATATCTTCTGGCCCCATTTCTTCACTGGGTTGTTTGTTTTTCGGGTGTGGAGTTTGGTGAGTTCCTTATAGATTTTGGATATCCACCCTTTATCTGATATGTCATTTGCAACTATCTTTTCCCATTCCGTTGGTTGCCTATTAGTTTTGTGGGTTGTTTCCTTTACTGTGCAGAAGCTTTTAATCTTGATAAGGTCCCAATCGTTTATTTTTGCTGTTGATTCCCTTGTTTTTGAGGATGTGTCAAGTAAGAAGTTGCTGCGGTGGAGGTCAAGGAGGTTGTTTCCTGCTTTCTCCTCTAGGGTTTTGATGGTTTCCTGTCTCACATTCAGGTCCTTTATTCATTTTGAGTTTATTTTTGTGTATGGTGTGAGAATGTGATCTAGTTTCATTCTTCTGCATGTTGCTGTCCAGTTCTCCCAGCACCATCTGTTAAAGAGACTGTCTTTTTTTTCCATTGGGTACTCTTTCCTGCTTTGTCAAAGATTAGTTGGCTGTATACTTTTGGGCCCACTTCTGAGTTCCCAATTCTGTTCCATTGGTCTATGTGTCTGTTTTTGTGCCAATACCATACTGTCTTGATGATGACAGCTTTGTAGTGCCACTACTTTAGAAAGCTTACAAACATGGGTCCTTTCTCTCCCCCTTGCCATGTGGATCTTCCACCACCAGAACTGCCTTCTCAGGGACCCGAGTGCTACATCTTTGAAATGGAAACATTGAGAGGATAACTCCCACCTCCCCCGTATCCAACCCTCCCTCCCAGTCCTTGGGCACCTTGCTTTAATTCGCACTACCTCCTGTCACAAGGATGTGAGTTTGCTTCTCCGCCAGACGAGCACCGATGAACAAGCCCAGTCTCTGCTCCAGTTCCACACCAACTCTTCCTTCAAAGTGCCCAGTCATCTCCGTACAAAAAAGCGGAGTTCAGTTCACAATGGACCTGCCTCACTGTCGCAATGGTTATAACTGAACAGTCTATCCTGACCACATTAGCCAGCGCCCAGCTTTCTCTTTGACAGGAGCAATGAAGCAACTGTCCAATGGGCAGTAGGAGGGTGGAACGGGAAGCAGTATTTGTAGCACCCACGTCCTAGCTTACCGGTCATTTCTGGGCACTTCACCCCTGCCCTTAGACCCCATAAGACGCCTTATGACACAATATATTCCCACTTCTTGCTTAAACAAACCCATGTCACTTTCTGTTACTGGTAAGGAATTCAGCCTTTACTGATATGTTTCCTCCTCATGCTGTGCCCTTCCTTTCCCTGCTGTCTGCCTGGCTTATACCTACCCATCTCTGCACACAGCTCCAAAGCCAACTCCTCCTTGAAGCCTGCCCTCATCAGCCACTCTGCAGCCCCTGGTGTGTGCCTCCATCTTATCCACAACCCCTTGAACACTGCCTGCACGTTGGGTTAACAATCACAGAAGTCCTTTGAGTTTATAGGGGAAAATAAACCCTATTGACCAATAGAACGGAAACAGTGTGCTTCACTGGAAAACTATCCATTGTTCAGAACATATTGGTTCAGATTATCAGATCCTGGTTTCCTGTGAGTGAATTTGCAACTCTGTAAATCATAGACAACTGATAGCACTGCAAAATCATCCTTGCCTAGAGACGTGGAAGTAAATTCCATGCAAGGGAGGGGTGACCTCATTTCTGTGGAAAAGGCAGTCTTGCATCCACTTGTACATTCATTTCAAGATCCCCAATCCATCTGTAAATGGGTTTGTTCTTTCTGGTTGTGAGATTTTTACCAGTCTTCGCATTAGGAAGCTAAATAAAATCTCTAACATGTGTTCATGTTTATACCTGCATGAGAGTCATGATTCTACCAGTTTTGGAAAGTTGCTCTGCAACAGAAAACTGGAGTCTCTTATTTTTAATTCTCATAATAATGGCTGCCACAAACCATGCACTGTGTAATGGGTTATGCTTTCAATGCTTCATGTAGAGTGGAGATGTCATCAGTTTCGTTCACTGAATAAAATATACCGCAATTCTTCGGGCAGTCCGTGGCATATAGCAAGGGCTCAAAAACGTTATTTGTAACTAAATGAATAAATCTCAGCAATGCCAGGCAAAGCCGATGATTTCATTCCCATTTTATTCACTTTTTAATGTTTATGTATTATTTTTGAGAGAGGGGCAGAACACGGGCAGTGGAAGGCAGAGACAAAGGGAGACACAAAATCCAAAATATCCTCCAAGCTCTGAGCTGTCAGCACAGAACCCGACGCGGGGCTTGAACTCATGAAACGTGAGATCATGACCTGAGAAGAAGTCAGGTGCCCGACCGACTGAGCCACCTAGGCACCCCTTCATTACCATTTTTAGATGAGGATGCTGAGGCACATAGCTATGGATGATAGCGTGAGAATTTGAATGCCTGGGGTCCTTAGATGAAACTGAAAGAGGAAAAAAAGATTCATTCCATTTCCTTTTACAGAAGTGTGGAAATTATTCCAAGAGGAACTCCCAACAGGCTTCTCTTTATTTCTCTTTGGCCCAAATTCCAGAATATGTCCTTTTTGACGCAATCGCCAAAGAACTGAACTCTCACTTGGCCCATCTGGCCATGCCTGGAGTTGGTGATGAAGTCACACGCAGGGGGGAGGGTCTGAACAAAGCAGGTGGGTCCACAAGCAGTAGCGTCCACTCCAGCAAGTTTTGCAGTTGCCTCTTCTCCACTGAGCTCACCAGCTTGGAATCCATTTTATTTCTGTCTTGTTAAATTAATTTTTATATTGTCAATTTTTAAAAAATATGTCATTTACATCAATGAAATGCATCTATTTAAAATACAGGATTCCAAGGTGGAATAGGAAAAACTTAACAGAGGACCATAGGGGAAAGGAAGGGGGAACAATAGTTAAGGAGAGGGAGGGAGACAAACCAAAAGAGACTCTTAAAGACTGAGAACAAACTGAGGGTTGATGAGGGTGGAGGAGAGGGGGAAATGGGTGACGGGCATCGAGGAGGGCGCTGGTTGAGATGTGCACTGGGTGTTATATGGAAACCAACCTGACAATAAACTATATTTAAAAAATAAAAATAAAAATAAAATAAAATAACATGATTCTGTAAGTTTTGACCCATATGTATATCCATGTAACCAACACCCCAAGATATGGAGCATTTACATCACCCCAAAGGGTGCTTTTGTGCACCTTTCCAGTCAATTCCACACCCCTACCAAGAAGCAGGCAGTCACTTTCTTGTTGATATCACGAGAGACTAGGTTTGCCTCTTGTAGAAATTCTCATCAATGAAATCATGCCGTGTGTACCTTTTAATGTCTGGATTCTTTCATTTAACATAACATTTTTCAGATTCATTCCTGGGTTTTTTTGGTGGTTTTTTGTTTTTGTTTGTTTGTTTGTTTGTTTTTTTAAACATTTTCATTTCTTGTTGTGAGATGGACAGAGAGCACGAGCAGGGGAGGATGAGAGGGAGAGGGAGACACAGGATCTGAAGCAGGCTCCAGGCTGTAATCTGTCAGCACAGAGCCTGATGTGGGGCTCGAACCCACAAACCGTGAGATCATGACCTGAGCCAAAGTCGGAGGTGCCCCTCATACCTGTTTTTGTACATATCTGTAGTATGTCCCTTTTATCCCTGGATAGGTACCCATTCATACAATAGGGATATTATACCACAAATCGTGTATCCATTTTCCTTTTGTGGAAATAGTTGGACTGTTTCCAGTTTGGGGCTTATGAACAAAGATGCTAAGAACATTCACATACAAGTATTCTCAGATCTGTGTTTGTTTGTTTGTTTGTTTGTTTGTTTTTAAAATTTTATTTTAGAGAGACAGAGCCCTAGCAGTGGAGAGGGAGAGAGGGAGAGACAGAGAGAGAGGGAGAGGGACAGAGGGAGGGACAGAGGGAGGAGGGAGAGAGAGAGAGAGAGAGAGAGAGAGGAGAGAGAGAGAGAGAACCTTTTTTTTTCTTCTGCTCAACCAAACATATCTTTTTTTTTTTTTACAAATAGTTTATTGTCAAATTAGTTTCCACATAACACCCAGTGCTCATCCCCACAAGTGCCCTCCTCCATGCCCCTCCCCCCCATCCATCAATCCTCAGTTTTTGTCAGCATTCAAGAGTCGAGAAAGAGAAAATCTTAAGCAGACTTGATGTTCAGTGTGAAGCCCAATGTGGGGTTCAATCCCATGACCCTGGGATCTGAATCAAAATCAAGAGTCAGACACACAATCTACTGAGCCACCAGATGCCCCTCAGATCTGTTTTTAAATTGTTTTACTGGCTCAAGTTTTCCAGATCACAGGTGAAATTAGCCCAATACACACACACAGCAATGGCTCAGGGACTCATGCAAGACTTTGTTTCCACCCAGGGACCATTTCTGGCCCAGAATCCTAGGCAGCCAGGCTGGGATTTCACTCTTGTTTAGAAATCTCAGGGAACATGCCACCAACCCAGCTCTGTATTTGACCCCCTGAGACAACTAGAGAGGCCTCAGCAACTTTCCTGGAGAAGGGATTATACACTCCAATGCCTGATGTGTGCATTTTGTCCACATCCACCCACTCCTGGGGCGTCACACAGCTCCAACTCCAACTTTCCACTGTGGCTATGGGTGTAACGACCTAGAGGTTTCTTTCTTTCTTTCTTTCTTTCTTTCTTTCTTTCTTTCTTTCTTTCTTTCTTTCTTTCTTTCTTTCTTTCTTTCTTTCTTTCTTCTTTCCCTCTTTCCTTCCTTCCCTCCTTCATTCCATCCATCTTTCCTTCCTTCCTTCCTTCCTTCCTTCCTTCCTTCCTTCCTTCCTTCCTTCTTTCCTCCTTTTAAGCTCAGCTGAGAAACTTAGTCTATTCAGTCATCCATTCTTTGAATATTTATTAAGTCCTTAGTATGTACCAGGAATTAAGGACATAACATTAAACAAAAGACAAAATAAAAGCACTATCAACAAGAAATCAAACCTTGTGTTCAGGTAGACTGAAGGGCTACCCTCAATGACAGATGCAATGAGGTAGATAATGTGTAAGAAACACTACAGTTCTTAGTCTTCTTGTAATTCTTTGGGGGTCATATGACTAGTTCTGACCTTGGAGTGTGAACAGTAGTGACATGTAATGTTCCTCGGTTGAGGCCAAGGATACCCCAGCTACAGTTCTCCTGTCCCCCTCTTCCTTTGGCCATTGGCCACCAGTCCCAGGTGTGACAACTACAAAAATGATGGTATTTCATTCAGTTAGCCCGAGACCCTGAGCGATAGTGCAGCAGTCTCACATCCCACTCCCCTCCCCCAAACCCCCGACCTGCCAATATGTGGCAGGACTTTGTTGTGTTAAATCACTGAGATTTGGGAGATGTTTGTTACCACAGCATAACCTATTCAGTCCTCACTAATGCAGAAAATCATTACCAGAAATAAATTCTTCTGTAATAAAAATCTAAAAATTGGCTTAACAATCAGACCACAGGTAGCGAGGAAATAGATATAGAAGGCTGGAAAGATGACACTCCAAGTTATGTAGGGACCACACATTTGAGAGAACTAGTCCCTGCAATAATTTGGGAGGCAGCTCATAGGACTAATGAACTTGTAGCTATAGGAGAGGTTTGGGAATCAAAACAATAGTAGCGTCTAGTAATATTGGCCTCATTGGCAAGATAATACAAGAAAGAGAAACAAAACTGAATAGAGAGAATTAAAAAAATGGACATTTCACATTACCAAAAAACCAGCTGTTTGGAGACCCTAATTACCAGAAGATAAATTGAGAAAGCCCACCAACACTCAAACTTTCAGCAAAGATCAGGCTAACAGTAGAGCTTTCCCACAGAGGCCTGAGGGCCTCAAAGTACCCCCCTTCAGAGTGAGAACAAGGTGGGGTAGCGGGGGATGGGGGCAAGCAAACAAATATGGTGGTCTGAGAGCTAGATCTTGGAAAAAAACTGTATTTATGGTTTCAATGACACAGAACTGATGAGGACAACAGACAATAAATCTGTTAAGTTTTTGAACTGCCCAAGAAATCGTTCTGGACTGAAAGAATTCTGTGACTCCTCAAGATTTACACTCACCCCTCAACTCCCAAATTTCCTTTGTTTAGCAGGAAGTGAGCTATCAGCCCCCAAAACTATGCAGCCCCCAAGAGAATATGTTCCCAACTCACACCTCAGATTAGTCAAGAATAATAAAGAAGAAGCAAGAAATAATCAAAGAGAATTTCTCAGTCCCACAACAGGGGCACTCACAAGATCTACCCGGTAGAATTTCAGAATTGGCTTTGAGGCGCATTTGGAGATCCTGGCAGAGGCTGGTCTGGAGATATAAATTTGGGAGTCATGAGTATATACGGAACTGGTTGAGGCTGTAGGCCTGAAAGAGATTAACAAGACTGATGGAGAAGGGACGTGGTCCAAATACTGAGGCCAGTGACACTGGAAGGTTTAAAAGTCAGCAAGGTGAGCAGGAAACAACAAAGGAGCCTGAGACAGAGGATCCAAAGCGGTGGGTGGGTGGGAACTGAAAGACCACAGAAGCTCACCAGCCTGATGAGAAAGGTGCCAAGAATAGCTTAGAGTCATTTAGATCGCACACAGCTGAAAATGTATTCACACACCAGAAATGCATCCACAACCGTGTATAGACTGTCACTCTAAACAAAGGAAAAGGCAGGATTTATAGAGCAAACGTCATGGAGAGCATGTGAATGTTGTCCTTGGTAGGAGGGTTGGCCACAAATGCTCAGGAAGGGTGGTGTGCCCCGAGAAGGCTGGCAGGGTAAGGGAAGTCAGTTTAGCTCTTTGTGAGGGTATCTGAGCAGTCCTAAGGGTTCCGCCACAGGCGTGGATGGGACACATGCCTGCCATGGTGGCCAGTGTCTTTCTGCTGGTGTCTCCATCTTAGGTAAGAAGGTAGACTCTCCATGCCCCACATCATGACTTCTCCGTCTCCCATTTGGTCACCCTGAGCTCACTGAGTAGCTGTGAAGGCCACTAGGACCACTGCTTCTTTTTGAAATGGTACTGTCAGCTAGATTTCAGCTTGGGGTAACAGCTGTAGAGTAACATTTCAGTGCCAGGAGACCCCGAATAAGGCAAGAGGAAAGATACTTGTAAATACCATGAGAAAAAAGTAACACCCACTTCATATCAAGTTTCCCCTTCAGCCTACCCCTCGTCAAGAGAATAAGAGCAATTGGGGGCGCCTGGGTGGCTTAGTCGGTTAAGCGTCCGACTTTCGCTTGGGTCATGATCTCGCGGTTCGTGGGTTCCAGCCCCGCGTCGGGCTCTGTGCTGACTGCCAGCTCAGAGCCTGGAGCCTGTTTCAGTCTGTGACTCCCTCTCTCTCTGACCCTCCCCTGCTCACGCTGTCTCTCTCTCTCTCCTAGAAATAAATAAAACATTAAAAAAAATTAAAAAAAAAAGACAATAAGAGCAATTGGCCAACAACCAAGTGTCCCTTTCTCTCATTTGACTCATTATTTTGCTCCCCCTTTAGTGATGACCCAGAAATTTTAAGATATATTAGCTATTTGACAAGGTGCACTAGTTCTAGGCCCTTTGGTTGGATAGAAAATAGTCAAGAGAAGGTCTACCTCCTAGGATTGCTTAAAGCATGCAAATATTCTTTTGTGGTCTGTGAAGCCCCTGCAGCTTGAGTGTTTCATTTGATGTTTGGGCTACAGTCACAAAAAACTGGTGAATTTCTGTTAGATTTTGAGAAACACTTATTAGTTTCCATAATTTTTTAAATAGGGACTTGTAACCTAGTTTATTGATTCCCTCTGAAGGAGGGGAAAGATATTCTAATTGATTTGCTGTGAGGAGTTTTCACATTCAAGAGAAAAGAGAGGGAGAAATTCATGTATTTAGAAGTTTTAGATTGGAGTGAGGGAGGGCATCCGTGAAGGTCTAGATGAGCCAAATGCAGCTACCTCCTTTTATTTCCATTCCATCTGAGATATGAACTTTTAAATACATATTTAGGCTCATTTAAACGGTTCTTATACAAAACGGATCATCTTGCTTAGAAGCTAGAGCTCCTAGTTCTCTCCATCATGTGAAACCAATTTCAGTTAACTCTTTGTTTTGTTTATTTTTATTGTTTTTATTTAGAAAAAAAATTTTTAATGTTTTATTTATTTCTAGGAAAGAGAGAGAGAGAGAGAGACAGCGTGAGCAGGGGAGGGTCAGAGAGAGAGGGAGTCACAGACTGAAACAGGCTCCAGGCTCCGAGCTGGCAGTCAGCACAGAGCCCGACATGGGGCTCGAACCCACGAACCGCGAGATCATGACCTAAGCGAAAGTCAGACGCTTAACCGACTAAGCCACCCAGGCGCCTCTCAGTTAACTCTTTGTATACATTGCCTTCCTGTGCTGGCGGGTTGGCTCCATGAATTAGACATATGTATGGTGCCCTCAGATGACAAGCTCCTACGACCATTTAATCTCTAAAATTCTCCCCCCTACTACCAAGAGAGAGAAGTGGATACAGATACAAACGGAAGAAGGGGGAAGAGTTATGTACAGGCAAAGAGAACTGGAGGTCTCCCTTTTTTTAATGTGTAAATGTAATTTATTCACCATTTCCCCTCCAAAATCTGACAGTATTTCACAATACTGGCGCATGTCTAAGATCAGGCGCACCCTCCCTTCCTGGGCTTAGTTCTTCACCCATTAAGATGTGGATTTTCCAGCAGGCTTTCCCTAGACTATTTTCCTGTTCTGAAATGCCACAGTTTAATTTTGAGTGTTCAAACCTATAATCCTTATTTATTTATTTTTTTTTAAAGCTGATTGATATGTTGGATCACACTGAGGGATCTGTAAATGTTGAACCAACCTTTCGTACTTAGGATAAATCACACTTGGTTTTGATGCACAATTCTTTTTACGTCGTTGGATTCAATTTGCTAACATTTTGTTGAGAATTCATGTGCTCGTAAAAGATACTGGTCTGTAGTTTTCTTGTGATGTGTTCGGTTTTTATCTCAGGGAACTACCAGCTTCATAAAATGAATTGGTAAGTGTTCCTTCCTCTTTGATTTCCTGGGAAAGGTTGTGTAAAATTGGTCCCATTTCGAAACATTGGTAGGATTCTCAGTGAAACCATCTGCATCTGGATGTTTCTACTTCAGGGATTTCGAAAATTACAAATTCTATTTCTTTAGTGGTTATAGGACTATCTGAATTATCTGTTTCACCTTGGTTAAGTGTTGGCGGTTTGTATCTCTAAAGGAATCAGTCCGTTTCTTCTCAGTAGTTGAATCTAGCAGCAGAAAGTTGCTTTTTGTATTTAATTTCTGTCATAATTGGTGTCTTTTTTGTCTTTGTCAGTCTTGTTAGAGGTTTTGTCTTAAAAATATTTTTTCAAACAGCTAGCTTTTTTTTCATTGATTTTCCACTGTTTGTTTTTTTTTTTTTTAAATTGATTTCTGCTTTTATCTTGATTAGTTTCCTTTCTTTGGGTTGCTCTGGGTTTATTTTGCTCTTCTTTGTTTAGCTTCTCAGCAAGTTGCTTAAATTATTGATTTCAGACTTTCTTTTTTTCTACCACAAGCCTCTAGTATTATGAAGTTCCCTCTCATTTCTGTTTTAGCTGAACCCTCCATATTTTGAGATGTTCTGTTTTCAGTTTAATTCAACTCTCTCTCCCTTTATATAAATCTTTAAAATGTTCCTTTGAGATTTCTTATTTGACACATGGATTATTTAAGAGTGTTTTGTTTACTTTCCAAGATTTTTGTGAGTTTCCTGTTAACTATTTGCTTTTGATTTCTAGTGTGAATCCGCTATGAACAGAGAACATATTTGTACTGGTTTCAGTTCTTTTAAATTTGTTGAGGTTTGTCCTATGGCCTAGGATATGGTTTATCTTGATGAATGTACCAAGTCGGCTTACAAAGAATGTGCATTTTGCTATTGTTATGTGGAGTGTTCTACCCTTATAACATTCAATCTACTGGTGTCTTTGTGTATAAAGTGTTACTTATAGACAGTGTATGGTTGTTATCATCTTTTTAATCTACTCTGCCAATCTCTTTTTTACTGGTATGTTTACTTTAGTTGGTGATTTGCTATATTTTCTGTATTTCTTATTCTGTTATTTTTCTTTTCTTGGCTTCTCATGGATAATTTGAACATTTTTAAGGCTTCCATCTTGATTTATTTACGGTGGTTTTGAGCTCTGTATAGCTTTCTTAGTGGTCACTCTAGGTATAGTTTTCTTTGAGTCATTTTCACCTTCTATTTTAGTTTCCCATGAGAAATTTGCTGTCATTTACATTGGTGTTCATTCATAAATAATACATTATTTCCCTCTGGCTGCTTTTAAGATTTTTGTTCCTTTGTCTTCAGCTTCCACAAGTTTAATTATGATGTGTCTTGGCACAGGTTTATTGGGTTTATCCTAGTTAGAACATGATGAATCTGTAGGTTAATGTCTTTTAGTGAATTTGAGAGGTTTTCAGCTATTATTTTTAACAAATGCATTGCAGTCCCTCTCTCCTCCTCCTTTCCTCCTGGGACTTCAACAGTATGATCTTATGCTTTTTGTTACTGTCCATAGTGCTCCTCCTCCCCTTGCCCCAATCTATTCTCTCCGTCATTACGACTGGGTAAATTCAGGGCACCTGGGTGGTCCAGTCTGTTATCACCTGAGTTCAGCCCGGGTCATCTTGTGGTTAGTGGGTTCGAGCCCCACGTTAGGCTCTGTGTTGACAGCTCAGAGCCTGGAGCCTGCTTCAGATTCTGTGTCTCCCTCTCTCTCTTCCCTCCTCCACCCGTGCTCTGCCTCTCTCTCTCTCTCTCTCTCTCTCTTTCTCTCAAAAATGAATAAAATTTAAAAAAAGATTGGGTAAATTCTAGTGATCTGTCCTCAGTGCCCACAGTAATCATTTTTCCAGTTACTGTCTTTTTCAGTTCTGTAATTTTCATTTGGTTCTTTAAAACAAACTAAACACTCCCATCAGTACTCAGTTTGTTCTCAGCATTCAAGAGTCTCTCATGGGATGGGAGTCGGGGGGGAGGGTGGGTGATGGGCATGGAGGAGGGCACTTGTGGGGATGAGCACTGGGTGTAATATGGAAACTAACTTGACAATAAAGTATTTGGAAAAAAATAAAGAAAAAAAATAAAACAAACAAAACACCTTCGAAGGATGTCTGGAAGGCTCACTGGGTTAAGAATCAGGCTCTTGATTTCAGCTCATGGTTTGTGGGATTAAGCCCTGCACTGCCTCCGCTTATGCATGTACAGCTCTCCTTCCCAAAATAAATAAATAAATACACATTAAAAAAAAAAACTTTGATTTCTTTGCTATGATGTTTACTTTTTTTTTTTCAAGACAATTCCCTTTTTTATTTTTGAGAGGGGAGAGGCAGAGAGAGAGTTGAGAGAATCCCAAGCAAACTCCACACTATGCACATGGAGCTCAACAAGGGTCTCAAACCCAAGAACCATGAGATCGTGACCTAAGCCGAAACAAAGAGTCAGACTCTTAGCCTACTGAGACACCCAGGTATCCCCATCAAAAGAATTCGTTAGGGGCGCCTGGGTAGCTCAGTCAGTTGAGCATTCAATTTCAGCTCAGGTCATGATCTCATGGTTCATGAGTTCAAGTCCTGTGACTGGCACTGTGCTCAGCCTGGAACCTGCTGTGGATTCTGTGTCTCCTTCTCTCTCAGCCCCACCCCTGCTCATGCTCTTTCTCTCAAAAATAAATAAACATTAACAAATTTCTTTTTTACAAATAGTTTATTGTCAAATTGGTTTCCACCCAGTGCTCATCCCCACAAGAGACCTCCTCTATGTCCATCATCCCCTCTCCCCCCCCACACGCATCGGTCCTCAGTTTGTTCTCACCATTCAAGAGTCTCTCATGGTTTGCCTCCCTCCTTCTCCCCCACTATTTCACCCTTTCTTCTCCCCCATGGTCCTCAGTTAAGGTCCTCCTAATCCTCCTATACATGTAAACATATGGTATTTATCCTTCTCTGCCTGACTTATTATGCTCAGCATAACACCCTCAAGGTCCATCCATGTTGCTACACATGGCCAGATTTCATTGTTTCTCATTGCCATGTAGTATTCCATCATATAGATAAGCCACATCTTCTTGATCCATTCGTCTGTTGATGGACACTTAGGCTCTTTGTATGTTTTGGCTATTGTTGAGAGTGCTGCTATGAACATTGGGGTACGTGTGTCCTTAGGCATCAGCACTCCCGTATCCCTTGAGTAAATTCCTAGCAGTGTTATTGCTGGGTCATAGGGGAGTTCTATTGTGAATTTTGTGAGGAACCTCCACAGTGTTTTCCAGAGGGGCTGTACCAGTTTACATTCCCACCAACAGTGTAGGAGGGTGCCCGTTTCTCCACATCCTCTCCAGCATCTTGAGTTCTCTGATTTGCTCATTTTAGCCACTCTGACTGGCTTGAGGTGGTATCTTAGTGTGGTTTTGATTTGTATTTCCCTGATGAGGAGGGATGCTGAGCATCGTTTCATGTGTCTGTTGGCCATCTGGATGTCCTCTTTGGAGAAGTGTCTGTTCATATCTTCTGCCCATTTCTTCACTGGGTTGTTTGTTTTTCTGGTGTGGAGTTTGGTGAGTTCCTTATAGATTTTGGATATTAACCCTTTATCTGATATGTCATTTGCAACTATCTTTTCCCATTCTGTCGGTTGCCTATTAGTTTTATGGTTTGTTTCCTTTGCCGTGCAGAAGCTTTTAATCTTGATGAGGTCCCAATACTTTATTTTTGCTCTTGATTCTTTTGCTTGTGGGGATGTGTCAAGTAAGAAATTGCTCCGGTGGAGGTCAAGGAGGTTGTTTCTGGCTTTCTCCTCTAGGGTTTTGATGGTTTCCTGTCTCACATTCAGGTCCTTTATTCATTTTGAGTTTATTTTTGTGTATGGTGTGAGAAAATGATCTAGTTTCATTCTTCTGTATGTTGCTGTCCAGTTTTCCCAGCACCATCTGTTAAAAAGGCTGTCTTTTTTCCATTGGATATTCTTTCCTGCTTTGTCAAAGATCAGTTGGCTGTATACTTTTGGGTCCACTTCTGAGTTCTCAATTCTATTCCATTTATCTATGTGTCTGTTTTTGTGCCCATACCATACTGTCTTGATGATAACAGCTTTGTAGTAGAGTCTAAAGTCTGGGATGGTGATGTCTCTCGTTTTGTTTTTCTTCTTCAATATGACTTTGGCTATTCTGGGTCTTTTGTGGTTCCATACAAATTTTTGGATAGTTTGTTCTAGTTTCGAGAAGTATGCTGGTGTAATTTTGATTGGGATTGCCTTGAATGTGTAGATTGCTTTGGGTAGTAAGGACATTTTAACTATATTTATTCTTCCAATTCATGAGCATGGAATGTGTTTCCATTTCTTTGTGTCTTCTTCAATTTCCTTCATAAGTTTTCTATAGTTTTCATCATACAGATCTCTTATATCCTTGGTTAGGTTTATTCCTAGGTATTTTATGTTTTTTTGTGCAATTGTGAATGGGATCAGCTTCTTGATTTCTCTTTCTGTTGCTTCATTGTTGGTGTATAAACATGCAACCGATGTCTGTACGTTGATTTTGTACCCTGCAACTGTGCTGAATTCTTGGATCAGTTCTAGTAGGCTTCTGGTGGAGTCTGTCAGGTTTTCTATGTAGAGTATCATGTCGTCTGTGAAAAGTGAAAGTTTGACTTCTTCTTTGCCGATTCTGATGCCTCTGATTTCCTTTTGTTGTCTGATGGCTGATGCTAGGACTTCCAGCACTATGTTAAACAACAGTGGTGAGAGTGGACATCCCTGTCGTGTTCCTGATCTCAGGGGGAAAGCTCTCAGTTTTTCCCCGTTGAGGATGATGTTAGCTGAGGGCTTCTCATAGATGGCTTTTATGATGTTTAACTAAGTTCCTTCTATTCCGAATTTCTCGAGGGTCTTTATTAAGAAGGGACGCTGTATTTTGTCAAATGCTTTTTCTGCAGCTATTGACAGGATCATATGGTTTTTATCTTTCCTTTGTTTTTTTTTTTTTAAATGTTTTATTTATTTCTAGGAGAGAGAGAGAGAGACAGCGTGAGCAGGGGACGGTCAGAGAGAGAGGGAGTCACAGACTGAAACAGGCTCCAGGCTCTGAGCTGGCAGTCAGCACAGAGCCCGACGCGGTGCTCAAACCCACGAACCGCGAGATCATGACCTAAGCGAAAGTCGGACGCTTAACCGACTAAGCCACCCAGGCGCCCCTATCTTTTCTTTCGTTGATGTGATGTATCACATTGATTGATTTGTGAATATTGAACCAGCCCTGTAACCCGGGAATGAATCCCACTTTATCTTGGTGGATAATTTTTTTTATGTGCTGTTGGATTCGATTTGCAAGTATCTCATGGAGGATTTTTGCATCTGTATTCATCAAGGATATTGACCTATAGTTCTCCTTTTTTGCTGGGTCTCTGTCTGGCTTGGAAATCAAAGTGATGCTGGCTTCATAAAATGTGTCTGGAAGTTTTCCTTCGATTTCTATGTTTTGGAATAATTTGAGAAGAATGGGTATTAATTCTGTTTTAAATGTCTGGTAGAATTCCCCAGGGAATCCATCTGGCCCAGGGCTCTTATTTGTTGGGAGATTTTTGATCACTGATTCGATTTCCTCACTTGTTATGGGTCTGTTCAGGTTTTCTATCTCTTTCAGTGTGAATTTTGGTAATGAGTGTGTGGTTAGGAATTTGTCCATTTCTTCTAAGTTGTCCAGCTTGTTGGCATATAGTTTTTCATAATATTCCCTGATAATTGTTTGTGTTTTTGAGGGGTTGGTGTAATCAGTCCATTTTCATTCATGATTTTGTCTATTTGAGTGCTCTCTCTTTTCTTTTTGAGAAGCCTGGCTAGAGGTTTGTCAATTTTGTTTATTTTTTGAAAGAACCAACTCTTGGTTTCATTGATCTGTTCAATTGTTCCTTTGGTTTCTATATTGTTTATTTCTGCCCTGATTTTTACTATTTCTCTTCTTTTACTGGGTTTGGGGTGCTCTTGTTGCTCTCTCTCTAGTTGCTTTAGGTGCGCTGTTAGATTTTGCACTTGCACTTTTTCTAATTTCTTTTTTCTTTTTCGAATAGTTTATTGTCAAGTTGGTTTCCATATAACACCCGGTGCTCATCCCCACAAGTGCTCTCCTCCATGCCCATCACCCCCCTGCCTCTTCCCCCACCCCATTCACCATCAGTGCACTTTTCTAATTTCTTGCAATAGGCCTGGAGTGCAATGTACTTTTCTCTTAGGACTGCTTTTGCTGCCTCCCATAGAGTTTGGATTGCTCTATTCTCATTTTCATTTGTTTCAATATATTTTTTTAATTTCTTCTCTAATTTCCTGATTGGCCCATACGTTCTTTGGTAGGGCTTTCTTCAACCTCCATATTTTTGGGGGGTTTCCAGACTTCTTCCTGTGGTTGATTTCAAGTTTCATAGCATTGTGATCTGAAAGTGTGCATGGTATGATTTCAATTCTTTTGTATTTATTGAGGGCTGCTTTGTGTCCCAGTATGTGATCTATTTTGGAGAATGTGCCATGTGCAGTTGAGAAGAATGTGAATCCCATGGCCTCAGGATGTAGAGTTCTAAATATATCTGTCAAATCCATCTGGTCCAATGTGTCATTTAAGTCCATTGTGTCTTTATCGATTTTCTGTCTAGTTGATCTGTCCATTGCTATAAGTGGAGTATTAAAGTCCCCTGCTATTAGCACATTCTTATCCATAAGACTGTTTCTGTTTGTGATTAATTGTTTTATGTGTTTAGGTGCTCCCATATTTGGTGCATAGACATTTATAATTGTTATCTCTTCCTGATGGATAGACCCTGTAATTATTATATAATGCCTTTCTTCATCCCTTGTTACTGTCTTTACTTTAAAGTCCAGTTTGTCTGATATAAGCATAGTTACTCCAGCTTTCTTTTGACTTCCATTAGCATGATAGATATTTCTCCATCCCCTTACTTTCGATCTGAAGGTGACCTCAGGTCTCAAATGAGTTTCTTGTAGACAGGATATAGATGGATTTTGGTTCTTTATCCTTTCTGCTACCTTATATCTTTTGATTGGAACATTTAGTCTATTTACATTCAGTGTTATTATTGAAAAA
This sequence comes from Hyaena hyaena, assembly GCF_003009895.1. NCBI lineage: Eukaryota > Metazoa > Chordata > Mammalia > Carnivora > Hyaenidae > Hyaena > Hyaena hyaena. The sequence continues at coordinate 2,516,274 of NW_024080677.1, read as the reverse complement.
TATGGGTTTAGAGTCATTGTGTTCTTTGTAGGATTCATGCTTGTGGTGGTGTCTCTGGGACCTTGCATTCCTTGCAACATTTCCCTCATAGGGTCCCCCTCAGGATTTCTTGTAGGGGTGGTTAAGTGGTGATGAATTCTTTCAATTTTTGTTCATTTGGGAAGACTTTTATTTCTCCTTCTATTCTGAATGACAGGCTTGCTGGATAGAGGATTCTTGGCTGCATATTTTTTTTGTTCATCACATTGAAGATTTCCTGCCATTCCTTTCTGGCCTGCCAAGTTTCTGTAGACAGGTCTGTAACTACTCTGATAGGTCTCCCTTTGTATGTTAGGGCCCTTTTCTCCCTAGCTGCTTTCAGAATTCTCTCTTTGTCTTTATATTTGCCAGTTTCACTATGAGTAGTGTCTCAAAACAGATGCAGAGAATAGTGAAGTGTACTATGTTCAATTCTGTGAAACAACACTACAGAGTACAGCATTCAGTTACAACCTTGTTTCACTAAGTTAGTAAAGTGTGAAAACACAGGACTGGAAGTATGAACTCAGTGTTACATTACCAACTCTGTGAAAGAACACTGTGGGGAATGCATCATTCAATTAACATCATCTTTCACTATGTTTGTAGTATTAACATACAGACACAGAGACCAATGAGGGAAGTGCAGTGTGCTCGGCTCTTTGAACCATCACTGTGCCGAATACAGCATTCAGTTACTATGTTTTTTCACTAAGTTAGTAATGTTGAAATACACATGCATGCAACTATAAACTAAGTGTTATAAACACAACTCTGCGAAAAAGCACCGTGGGGAACCCATCATTCAACTAACAACATGTTTCACTCTGTTAGTGTGTTTGAAAACAGACGTGGAGAATGAGGGAAGTGCACTATGTTCAACTTTGTGAAACAACACCGTGAGGGATGCAGCAGTCAATGACAATCTGGTTTTAGTAGGTTAGTGAGCTTTGAAAACACATGCATTGAAATATAAGGTGAGTGTTATTCTCAACTCTGGGAAAAAGCACAGTCGGGAATGAATCATTCAACTAACGTCATGTTTCACTATGTTAGTAGTGTTAGAAAATAGATGCAGAGACCATGAGGGAAATGAAGTATGCTCAACACTGAGAATCAACAATGTGCAGAATGTAGCATTCAATTACCGTGTGGTTTCCCTCCGGCCAGGGGTCAAAGAAAGTGTATTCTGTTTAATCACCTCCCAGGTCCTCCCTGGTCTCAACTCTAAAGGCAGGAAGGCCCTGGGAGAGGCAGCTGACTGCCCCCTCCTGGCTAAGCCGAGGACGCTGAGCAAATCAGAGGTTCTGAGGGGCAGAGCGGGCAAGTGGGCCTGTCCCATGCTGCTCCCTTCAGTGGGGATGCGCCGCCAAGTGCCCTGCTTGTCAACATCCTCTTCCTTTCTCAAAGCTCTGCTGAAACACGACCTCTTTTACGAAGAACCTGTAACCTGCCCGGTCAGAACCCCCCTCTCCCTTTCCTTGGTTCCCACACATGGGTGTACATCCGGCATAGCACAAGCTGTCCTGGGTGATGGTTAGCTCCCCTAAGCTGGCACACAGCCCCCCTTCCCCACACAACAGGCGGCGCCTCAAGGCTAGGAATGCGATCTCCCCACCACCCCCCTGCGGCCTGATTCTAGATGGCACTTCACCCTCAGAACTTGGATGCCAAAAAAAGACAAGACAGAAGGGAAGCCAGGCCTGGCTAAGACCTAACTGAGAGGCAACAGCAAGAGCCCAAACACAGACAGCTGTGGGCTGGAGGAACTGGTCCGCCCTCCTCCCCTGAGCTGAAAGATTGGGATGACCCCCTGGACAGCTGCAAAGGTTTGTGCTTCAGAAAATACCTCCTTTTCTGCCTGGGATGCACTTGTGGCCTCTACTTCCAGTCTGAAGCCCCTCTGGCCACTAATTCCTGTATCCACCAACATCCCCCTTCAGAGATTCCTGGCAAGAAGGTGATGCAGGGCTGTAGAGTTCGTTCTGTTTAGCCGTCGGAAACTACCTCCTCTGCCCCAGGCCCCCAGAAGGAGCAGGGTGAGCAGGAAGGTGGGCTCTGACGCTGTGGTTCATCCTTGAATGGTTCCCCACTTCTGGCACTGATACACCCTTGGACTAAAGCCTGTGCGTTTCTAAGAAAGGCTAAGGTGGGGTGGATAGGGATGGGAGAGGGTTATTTAGGCCCTGACTTGCCGCCTGGGGTGCCTCCTGAGTATCTCCCCCTGTGCCGGGCACCGTGCTGGGGAGCTTACACACTCACCTAATCTGCGCAGCAGCCCTGCAAGATACCCACTGTTAGCCCCATTTTAGACGTAAAGAGATGGAGGCTGGGAGAGGCTAGATTACTTGACAGCTTTATACAATTGGAAGATGACCGAAGAGGATTCAATGTCGGCTCTAGCTGGCCCGAAAACTTTCACTGTTATGTAATTGAGGTATTTCCCCCCCTCCTTATTTTAGATCCTGGTGTCATCTGCCCTTCTTTTCATGCATCACCAGCTCCAGGCTGGAGGTTAGATCTGGCTTGGGCACCCCGTTCTAGCCCTTACTTGGCAAGATCACTTGGGGTAATCTGCTTCCTTATGTGTCAAATGAGATAGTAACCCCACGCTGCCTCCCTCCCAGGGGTGCTATGAGACTCAGGGGAGCGGCAGCGAACTGGCTGCGTCGAGCGCCCGGCACCGCACAGCTCTGGCTGGTGGCTCTCTGGCAGCCTGAGCCTGGCGCCACCCAAGCGAGGGAGCCTCTGCTTGCTCATGTCCGCACCTGCCCCAGAAGGGCTTCGTGTGGCTTTGCAGAGCCAGGCCCTATTTGAAATATAGGAAGTGAACAAGCCTTACGAGTGGGGAGTATGGCAGACACCCCCACCCCCACCCCCCGGCCATAGATAGCAGAGACACTACCCCAGCAGCTTGCAGCAGGCGGGGCCAGGCTGGCCCATTGCCTGCTCAGAAGCCTCTTGGCCCTAAGCAGAATGTGAAGCGCACCTTGTCAGAAGCATCCTGCAAAAAGCTCTCACGTAGCCTCCGGCCATCAAGGAGAGTGCCCTAGAGGTAGTGCTCCCCGGGAGCACCTGTGGATGCCATTTGTGCCCAGCAGAACTGGAGCCTCCTCCCTCCCCTCACCACCCCCAAGAAGGGGCAGCTGTCTGCTGAGAGACAAGCAGTGAGGCTCCAGGTGCCGGGGGACCCTGACCTGCTTATTCCCAGGGCTGTTGGGGTGAGGTGATGGTGAACAGCACCATTCAGGAGACTTCTGTCACAGATCCACTGTGACACTGGGTGAGTCACTTTCCCTCTTTGGGTCTGAATTATAGCATCTGTAAAATGGGAACCACCACCTCTGTTCTGCCTACTCAGCTGTCTCTTGTAAGGATCCAAATGAGACGTGCACCCAAGTAAGCTCGAGGCTGCCAGGGTGAAAGGTAATTGTGAGGTTCTAATTACCATTGAGATTATCTGGAAAGAAGGTGCTCTGCACTTTTCAATCATGGGGGTAAAATAAAAACTCAGGGAAGCCTGGAGGCCAGCCTAGCAGTGCTGTATTACTCCTTGAGACCCCAGGTGATGAAGATGTGGCTTGTCCAGTGCTCAGGTGGCTGCTGATCCTGACCGCTTCCCCTCCCCCCTGGTTCCTGGGCGTCCATGCACGCGTGTAACTCCAGGTGCCACGTCCATCTTTCTTTCATAAATCTGAGCATGAAAACAAAATCTCCCAAGATGTAGAAATGCGATCCTGAAAGGTAAGCTCTGTGATTCAAAAGGATGTGATTGCCTTTTTTTTTTTTTTTAATTTTTATTTCTGAGAGAGAGGGAGAGAGAGAGAGAGAGAGACAGCGTGAGCAGGGAAGGGTCAGAGAGAGAGAGATACAGAATCTGAAACAGGCTCCAGGCTCTGAGCTGTCACAGAGCTCGATGTGGGGCTCGAACCCACGAACCATGAGATCATGACCTGAGCCGAAGTCAGATGCTTAACCGACTGAGCCACCCAGGTGTCCCCAAAAGGATGTGATTGTTATGTGAACACATTGGCCATCGAAAGTCCGCCTCTGGTCTCTCAAGGGCTTCAGCCCTGCCTGCCCACCCCGTCACCCCCACAGGCCGTCTTGGGCCTTACCCTGCAGACAGGTGGCTGCACAGGGCATCCCTGATTTAAGACTGAGGGGGCCAAGGACCAAAAGGCGGGCTGAATTTCCTCCTCGTGAGACCCCCTATTCCTTGGCCCTGCCTGAGCCCTGAGGCCAGGCCCAGCTGCCCCACTGTTCTGCCTTCTCCCGGGGCCAAGTTCCACCTTTATGCCAGGCAGCTATTGAAGCAGGAATGCTGTTTATAAAAGGGTCTTGCGTTTTTGTGCCCTGATTGTCTGGGAGGTGGGGATCTCGAACCATCTGAGACCTCAGGCTTGGACGGAAGCACCCAAGTCCAGAGCAGAGGCCGCTGGGACTGCAAAAGAGACAGAGCGTCCTCTAGCGGCCGCCATAGGCCTTCCATGTAGAGGCGGAAGTGCTAGTTTGATTGACAGCCTGGAGCTCCAGACCCTGCCCTAGGCCGGCAGCCACCTGGAGGGGAGAATGTTGCCTGGTTTTGATCCAAAGATCCAGGCTCTGGACGACTGCAGGGATGGCAAGTTTCAAACCCAGACCCCAGAAGTGATAACACAGACTCTATCAGACACCTGACTTTTTAATTACAAGTAAGTCCATAGCAGGAAAGCAAGCCATCAGTAAAGGCCACCCTGAGTTTGTGCGTGTCTTGTGTGGGTGCATGTACACCATGAGACAGGCAGGGAACCTGGACCTGCCCCTGGTGCAATGTAGGGGTAGGTATCACAGCTCCTGCCAAGGATGTCCCAGCACCATTTGCACCTCAGACAAAACTAAGCAGCCTCAAACCAGAAGCAAACTAACAAGCACCTCTCCGCCAATAAGCACCTCTATACAAGTCCTAAGAGAGGGTGGAGAAATCACAAATGGAAATTTCCAGAATGTCCCCACCCCTTGGAATTTCTGGCTCTGGGTCACACACAAGGCACCATGGACGTGCAAAGGGGTGCACAGTGGGCACCTGGTATGTATGGCTCAGGCGAGGATACAGATTCTCAGGTAACTGGATTCAGAGCAGCCCTGGAACACAGAAGGTGATGCAATTCTACAGCAGTGGCAGGAGCGCACTCCCTGGGCCACCTACAGGCAATTAATGGGTTACTCGTGTATCTTCCTTGGGCCGCAGACTCCCGTAACCAAAGAAAAACATATCGGTCCTTTTTACTTATCAGGCTGGTTTAAGGATCAAATGAGATACATTTTTGAACTGACGTTTTGGCTTTAAAATGTAAAGAATTCATAATAATCTGTTTTTAACATAAACACATCATTCCAAACTCTTTGTATGAAATCACTCCAGAGAGATGGACGTACCATGTTTGCCCTGGGGTTTTGGGGCCCTGGACATACACCACACCCTGACTGTGAAGACCCAGACCACTCACAGGTGGGGTTGGGCTGTCCCCTCTGGTGGGTGCTAAACCTGGTGGTAGGCCCTCCCGAGGCTGTGTGCGGATAACGCACAAGTAGGTAATCAAGAGATGATGACATAAGATCCTCCCTCCCTCCCGCCCTCCTTCCCTCCCCTCGGGCTCCCCAACAAAGGCCGGTGGGAGACTCTTCAGTGTATGTAGATCCTGTCAGACACCGCTCCGGGCAAGTGGGTCATGATCTGCATTCGAAGCCACCAGTAGTAGTCCATGGGGTGGTAGCGAGTGTAGGGGGTGGCAGAGGTCAGAGCGTGGGTGACGGCATTGATGACAGGCGAGGTGTCTGTGGAGCCGCTGTTACAATAAGTCTCCATCTTGGCGACCTTCTCATCGAAGTACTTCCTGCCATAGTCCTTGCGCACCACCTCGGGCAGTTCGTCCCACATCTTGCTGGCAATGACCTGCATCCGCTCGGGGCTATAGAGGCTGGTGGCAGCAATGAAGTTGCCAGGCTCCACCACGCTGACCTTCACGCCCAGCGGGTACATCTCGTAGCGCAGGCAATCAGAGAAAGCCTCCACCCCGAACTTGGTGATGCAGTATGGGGAGCGGGATGGGTTGGCCATGCGGCCCAGCATGCTGCTGATGTTGACAACACGGCCTACAGAGGAAGACAGCAAACACCTGCTCAGGAGGCGCTGCCTGCTGGGGCGGAGGGCCTGGGGCCCGGCATGTTTCCAGAGGCCTGGCTGCAACCTGGCCTCCTGGCCCTGTTTGGATGCCTATCAGGCTGGGGCCTGGCCTTCTGAACCACCCAGGGTCAAGGGGTCTTCTCATTCATAGTAAGGCCAGCTCGGGCCCACCTGTCAGGACCAACCTCCCTGATATTTCCCAGGTAGCTGACTGCCGGGCAGGCCAGGGGAAGAGCAATGAGTGGGCTGCATACCAGGAAGGCATGCAGAACGGGCAAACTGCTCTCACCTGCCACGGCGCCAGCTGCAAGCAGGCAGGGCCAGGGTTCTGCACCTGATTTCAGCACTAGGGCATGTGGACAGCGTCTCCAGCACGGGAAGAGAGTGGCGACCTCAAGAGGCTTTCCCACAGGGCCCCCCTTGGGTGGTGGGATGAAGGTGGAGCCCATCCAAGTAAGCCCAGGCAGACCTGGGACCCGCCTGCCCTGCGTGCACACTCAGGAGGTTAAGGCACAGCTCCATTCTGGGCACTGTGGGGAGGGCAACTTTCAGATACCTACAAGCTGGAAGTCACTGGAGGGTTGGGGTCTTCTTCTAAAATCCTACAGCTGCTCTCTGGGTTCATCCTATCACTGCTGAAACTTGGGACAGACCATATGGATTGTCCCCTTTTTGTCATCATCATTTGCTATCTAGGGAGAAAATCTGAATCAGTGACTTCTTGGCCAACTAACATGGTTTGAGTGTTTTGCCCGTTTTCGAAATTTCTAATCCTGACTGTTATTATTACTATATTTTACTTACAACCACAATCGTCTTATTTTTTAACTGTGTCACAGTGACTCATAGAATGGGTACACCAAAATCTACTTAACCACACCTCTGTTGATAGTTGATGTGTACACACAGCTCTGTGCACAGGGTGGTTATTTCTCTAGATTAGGTCCCGAGAGTGGGACTATTGCTGTTAATCTTTTAATAACCTTCGAGACTGCTGACCTCTTAGCTGTCCTTCTTTCTGAAAATCACACATCCCTTTCTATCTGCCTGGTCACGGCACCTCCACGTACCACCACCCACAGATCTGCGCAGTCTGTGAGAGTCATGTGCTCACCCTCACCGGGGAATGGCTGCTGGAGCTGCGGAGACCAAGTTCCATTCTGAGCAGAGATGAAAAGGTGGGGCAAGGGGAAGATCCCTTTCCAACTCACCTTTGGCCCTTCGGATGAGGGGCAGAAAGGATTTTGTCATCCGCACCGTGCCCCAGAGGTTCACTTCTGCCACCTCCTTGTAGGTCTCCATGCTGGTGAACTCCACATCTCCGAAAGTCGAGATGCCCGCGTTGTTAACCAGGCCCCACATGCCTGGACAGGATGGAACAGAACTGCAGTCACCGCGCAGCCTTGGCCTCAGACCTCACCCATTGGCCTGCAGCCCATCCCCCTCCCTGCTTCTGTCCCTTTTCCCCAAACCTTGCCACTTCTTATCCAAGGCTCTGGGACACTTTCTAGAGTCACCAAGAACAAACAAAGAGGCCAAAAGTGCTGTGACTCTCCCTTAAGTCTGAAAGGTCCAGTCATCATCTCGCTTCTACCTCCATGGACCCCCTGGGCCCCCACCGTGACCCAGCCCTGACAGGTGGCCCCTGCCCCGAGTCCCACACGGGCTAACTCATTTCCACTCTGCTCCATGCTGTCCCGTCCCTGCACTCCGCACCCCGCACCGAGTGTTCATCCCTGCCTCTGCACCTTCACCTGCATCCCGCCGGAAGCCGGGAGAACCAGAGGAGTCTTCCAGGCCAAGCCTTCTCTGGAGGACCAGGGAGGGACCCAGCATCCAAGGTCATGTAGCAGTTAGAGGCTCAGCTAAGGCTTGACCTCAGATCGAGCCTCAGTCCTTCTCCACCCTGAGACCCTTCTGCCCATTACTCCAAGCTGGGAGCCGCACCGGCCTCGCTGGGTGACAGTCACAGCGAGGAAATGGCAGCGTTTGCACAGCTCCTGCCATGAGAAGCGAAAACTGGTATCTCCTTCTGCTACTACTGGCTCCTGTTGGAAATGAAGCTGCTGGTATTGGCCAGGCCTCACAATATTCCAGATCAGACCGATATTCCCCACACAGGTTGCTCATAAGGAAAAGCATATCCCTGCCTTTTCCAAAGAGATATCAGATGAAAGCATTGTGGATGGTTGTCAAAAAGCTCTTCCTATGGGCCTTGCAGATCCAGGACTTACATAATAAAGGGGGCTAAGAACACAAGAGTTACAATGGAGTCTGGCCCTGAGACAAAGAGCCTAATTTAGAGTTAAGGACAGATATCCACCCCCACCCAATTGTTTCTGCCTGGAGCATCCTGTGAGTGACTTATTCTGGCCTTGAATATGCTGATTGCTCCCTGTGAAGGAACTTATTGAACTTCTTCTTTTGTGATGAGAGCAACAGGTGAAAGACCTGTTTGACCCCTGCTCACAAAGAAGTAACTTCACCCTTTTTATGCTAAAAACATTGTCTGGTATGCTAAAGATACCTTCCTTCCCCATAGGATAAGCATCTAAATCCCCTATCTCAATCACTATTGATAAAGGTTATGCAGGAGTCTTCTACAAATCTATGTTCTGGGAAATTCTTACATATCAAAGAAGTTTGTCATCAGAAATCATTGTATAAGGCAAATGCCACTTCTGTGAGGTCCCCAAACACTTAATTATAAAATAAAGTTGAGCCCCAGTCAGAGCTGACATGCCTGCCTGGTGACCAGAAAGAATCTCGTGGCCTCTCTCACCCCTCCCTGGCCGACACCGTCCATCCTTCAGGGACCCCTGGACCCCGGCTGGAGCCGGTCTCTGACAACTCCATTCTCTGATCTCCCTTCTGTGAACCACGCACTATTTGCTGGTTTTCACTGGCAAAAGCCCCATTGTATACACCTGGTCTTTGCAGGTAGAGAACCCCCCTCAGCCTTGTGTGGTCCCAGGTGGAGTACAGAATTGGAGCAAACGTACACTCTGAGAATACTTGGGTTGACTGTTTCCTACAAGACCAGGTAGGGGACAGCTGGTTTCTCTAGAATCAGTGAACACTGGTGCTGGAAGGATCCTTGGACCTCTGACAACTACTTTTACAGCCAGAAAAGCAGAGGCCCTGAGGAGGAAGGACTGGCTTCAGGGTGCTCCGGGAAGCAGAGGCAGAGCTGAACTGGGGAAAGTGGCACCAAGGAGGCAGCTTTGACTTGCTTATGTTCTTGGAAATTTCCAGCTGCCTTGTGTTCGATTCACACGAGACAGTATCACACCCAAAATGCATACAGGGATGTTTTTTTTTTTTTTCCAACTAAAAATGAATTACATCTGACACTGACATCCAAAGAAGTGTAATTGAACTTGACCTGTGGAAGCACATTGCTCCTGGATTATAGCTCTGCTGGCTTGATAAGCTGTAACAGTTTGTGGACCTAGCAGCTCTCTGGAGTCCTCAGCCAACATTCCAGACATGCTCAGAGTGAACATTCCTGCTGTTTCCCTGAGACAGCCCTGTCACATCACCGCCTCCCCGTCAAGGGTTCCCATGTACCCCTTGGATTCATGGCTCTCTCCCAACCCTGGTCTCCCCCTCCTGATGGTCGCTTTCACCTCAATGCACCCCAGAGCCCCAGCACTCCCGACCCATAGCAACACGTCAAGCTCCAGCCGCTCCAGCCTGCACCTCCTCTTCGCTAACAGCCTCACTTTCATCTGACGCCTCGGCAGCCTCGCTTCTCCCCCATCTAAGGAGTACTGTTGATATTACTGATCAGGATCAAAAAGGACGGCTGTCAGCCCCCGAATAAGCTCTTTGCATGCATTTGTTTGGATACCAAGGTGTCCCAGATCTGGATGAGGCAACTGAGGCTCGGGAAGGTTAAGCATCTTGCTCAATGTCACACAGCTAACAGGTGGACGGGATAGAAGACACGGCCCTCACGCCCAACCCTGGGCTGCTGTTGGCTCCCCCCACTGTGTCATAGAATCACTGTCTTCTTTCCTCTTTTCCACAGCGTTAGTCTGAGTCCTCATGGCCTCCCTCCTGTATCATTGGAGAAGCCTCTCCCGGGTCTCCCTGTGACAGCCTCTGGCCTCCACCTCCATCCTGAGAGCCCCTCAGCCAGGCTCTCCGCTGCCAGCCACTTCCCCCTCTGATAATTCCCTTCCATACATGGTATGTGAGGCCTCCTTGTTCTGCCCTCGGGAAGCCTGAATGTCCTACTCTTCTGCCTCATGCCCCACCCCCTTCCCCCACTCTGGCTCTGCTCAGTGCCCCATCCCTCAGCCTGAGACGAGAGCAGCTTTTGCTGACATTTTGCCCATGTTCCTGCAGCAGTCAGATCTAGGGGTGAGCACTGGCTCGCTCTCTGGCACTTCTCCCACTTCACAGATGGGCAAGCTGAGGCCCACACAGAGGAAGGTACAAGCCCAAGGTCACCCTTCTAGTAAGAGGCAAAGCCCACAAGAACTCCAGTCTTCTCACTCCCAGACTAAGGGAGGCCCAGATGTAGGCCAGGGTCTTCCCTATCAGTGGCATAATGTCCCCAGGGCTGTAGCTGTTCCGAATAGGTCCTGCCATGAAGCCACCAACTTACGCTTGGCTGCTATCACACCACAAACTCCTGTTGCCAGGTCAAACCCTTATTGGTGCTCAGCACACTACCAAGCATACAGCAGGTACTCAATAAGTACCTACGGACTGTGAGGTTAAGTGATGATTTCAAGATTAGGCCTGCTGGTTGGCCTTTCCCTGGGGGCGTGGGTGGGCGGTGCTGGTTACAGGCCCCAGGCATCCGTCCAGTTGCTCTGAGTACTGCTGGCGAGCACAGGGGCTCGCGCAGATGGCTCACCTGCTCTGATCGGACAACCCCCTTCATCTCACCCCCTGAGGCCGTCTCCCCTGGCTTTGACACAAACTGTTCGACGGGGCCAACGTGAAGGACGCCAAAGTCCTCATCAAAATGTACGCTCCCCTTGCCCTGGGAGGGATCCTGTCTGGGTGGGGTGACTTGGAAGCAGCCGCTTAGGGACAGCAGGCTGATCTGAAAGCTCCAGAGGGCGCCACCTGGAGTTCAAGGACAGCATTGCCAGAGAAGGACAGAATCCCAGCAGCTTTATCAGGAAAAAGACACCCCTTGGTGGGGTGGGGCAGGGGTGAGGCTGGGGGGGGGGGGGGGNGGGGGGGGGGGGGGGGGGGGGGGGGGGGGGGGGGGGGGGGGGGCACAGGAAAGGAAGGGAGGTGGAGGGAGAAGTAGGGAAAGAGAGAAAGAGAGACCTGGACAACACATGTCTGACAGATTTATTACTTATTTCCGACCTAAAAATCCAAATCTTTTTCCAGAAAATGCAGTATTGGTTAAGGAAGGTCATGGTGTGGTTTATCAACCCTCACTGAAATGCATCATGTGGAAAAAATGCAGTAGGGGAAAGTTATGCATGGGGGTGATTCTAGGGTCTGCGCTCAATCCAAGGGCAGAGGGGTTGAGTGCCTCCCCTTTGTGACTCCGGGTCTACCCGGCCTTGCCTGTGAGGCTAGCTGGCCAGACCACTACTGGGAACTGAAATCGTCCTGCCCTGCGGTGAGGGACAAGGCCCAGGGTCCTGGGCAGCCCCCAGCTCTGGCGCAGCCCCACTCTGTGCTCAGGTCTACAGTGACGATTTCTATCCGCGGGCATTTTAAATCTCCACCAACCCTCGGGCTGCAATGAAGCAACTTTACGGCTGCAGCTGTTTTCCCCGCCCAGTCGTTCATGAAGGCAGCATCCTGGCAGTGAGGGAAGGGGGGGCGCTAGGAGGATGTATCACCAGGGAGGGGTGAGGCAGGCTCTACCTCCCGAGCTGGTAATCATCCCGGTGGGACCCATATCCTGCGTCTTCTTAATGGGACAGGAGCCCTGGCTTTGGCTGCCAATTATTAAACAGACGTTCAGTGAGTTAGGGAAGTCACAGGCCTCTCCTCAGAAAGTGGAGGGACCTGGGAATGGCCTGCTTTGGGGTGGGGGCAGCACTGACAAGGTGACACATCAGCGACAGGCTGGCAGCAGCTTCTCTGAGAGCCACACAGCACAGGAGTTGCTGAGGCAGCTGCTGGTTGCTGACGGCATCTCTGCCTGCCTGACAAACGAGCTCAACAGAGCCCAGCACAGGCCCTGTGCCCTTCCCTCCTCTCTACTAGTGCCTGAAGTCACCATTCAGGAGAGCTGCCCCCACCTCATTCTGTGGGAAAGCGGAGAACTGAATGAGGCATACCCTTTCTGCTTGGTCTGCCAGGAAGCTCAAAGGTAAAGGTCTTAGACGAAGCAGGTAGCCCAGAACGCAGCACCATCACGGCCGTGGACTGCATGAATGGTGTCTCCTCCCACCCGGGTCCTTCAAGAGCCGAACTGGGAGGACACCTAAGTCCTTATGTTACAGGGACCTTCTGCCTCCTGTGACCCTGTTAGCTACTGGCCCTCAGACGTTTTGGTCATTCAGCTTCCGGGGCACAGTACCCATCCTCTCTGCCAGCTGCCTCTCCCCTTCTCCGTCCTCTGACTGCTTATGTTCCCAGGAGCCCCTCTGTGTACCTCCCCTACTCCAGCCTCACCTCCAACCCTGGACATCTGGGTCTCCACCTGGACGTTGCCCCCGGGGCGTCCCACGGGCACTCCCCATCCCTCAACCCGCTCCTCCAGTGGGGGAGTGCATCCGTCACCAGGTCCAGCCAGCTGGGCCTTCCCCAATCCGATCCCGCCTTGTTCCCAACACCCACTGCCCTGTTCAGCACTCCTGCACTCATGCTCTCCCTTTAAATCCACCCTCCACACTGCCACCACAGTCCCCGGACTGACCAGGGCATTCCCCTCAGAAAACCCCCTTCAGTGGCTCCCACGGGCCTCAAGAGAGTGACCACACTCCCTTGCCTGGACCCCAGGCCCTGGACGACCTCCCTCCTCAACCCCATTTGCTGCTCCCGCCTCCACCAGACTTGTCCCCTGGCTTGCCCCCAGCACACGCCGTGAGCTTCCCACCATCGTTCATGCTCTCGCCTCCTCCTCGATCGCCCTTCCTCTGCTCTACCACAATCTGCTTTCAACAACCAGCTCCCCGCCCCTTCCGAGACTGGGCTGTGTCCCTCTGTGGTGTGCTGCTCCCTGACAGGGGATGTGCAAATCATCAGGCTTGGCCCCTCAGTAAAGTGTGAGGTCCATGGGAACAGGGGCCGTGTCTTGGCCATGTCTGTGTCCCCAGCACTTGGCCTGGCACCAGGCCCAGAGTGGGCATCTAATGAGCACTGTCTGAACTGACCTGAACTAATGCTCATCCATTCGTCACTCCTAGAGATTCTTAAACCACCTCTGGCTTTATTTCACATTGCCCTATTGCCGGCGTGTGTTTAATTTAACCCACTTCCTCCCACTGTGCAAGAGGAAGAGCTGAAACAACAGAGAAAGCAGGCTTTTGGCAGGACACCAGCAAACGGGGCGTAGTTTTTAGGAAAGGTGCCCTCGGAACGGCTCGTGCACTAACCCTGCTGCCCCATGGGACCCCTTACCTTTCTCAGGGTCCTCTAGGCCCGAGCGGACGATCTCCACCGCTTTGTCTACTTCCTCGCTTTGGCAGACATTGAGCTGAACTGTTCTCAGTCGATCGCTCTTCAAGCTGTCCAGCTCCTTGACCCCATCATTTCCTTTGTCCTGGGGAGGAGAGAGGAGCTGCTTCAACAACTTCCTTCCCACTCTGCCTCCAGCATGAGGACCAGGGCCGAGGCCCTGCCAAAGCCCGGGCTTACTAATAACCTCAGGAAGTAGTCTCTGGACACCTACCGGGGCTGCTCAGCCAGCAGGTGGTTCTAGTCAACCCTAGTACTGATGACAAATCAAGTCAAACCCAATGTCCTAGCTCAAGCCCCCAGGGCCTCACTGGCAGGAGTCTTTCTCTAAGCAAAGCTTTCAGACTCAGTACCTGCCAGGGCCAGGCATGTGGGTATCAGACAGCGGGGAAGGTGGGGATTCGGGAATGAAGTGTGTGCGTCCCTCTCCACCTCTGACAGCCGCATGCCCGTGGTAATGCATGTAACCCAGAGTGGCCAGATGCTCAGATTTTAAGCCAATAATTAGGATTTCCTAATTTTTTTAGTTTGTTTATTTTGAGAGCGAGAGAGCGCAAGCAAGGGCATGTGCATGCATGGGGGAGGGGCAGAGAGAAAGGGAGAGAGGATCCCAAGCATGCTCCTCACTGTCAGTGCACAGCCTGACATGGGGCCCAATTCCACAGTCCCACGAACCATGAGCTCATGACCTAGGCCGACACTAAGAGTCAGATGCTTAACCGACTGAGCCACCCAGCTGCTCCGGATTTCCTAATATTTTAAGTGTTGACAACTTACATTAAAAAAAAAACAAAACTGTGTAGGCCAAAGCACATCCACAGGCCACATGTGACCAGTGGGCTGCCAGTTTGTCACCTCTGTCCTAAGCCAAGGGTCTGACACCACCAAGATGGTTAGAGGCCAGAGAGGGCTCTAATTTCAGTTCGGTCACTACCCAGGCTCAGGTGCTCCGGTGCATTCCTTAACAGGTGCCCAGTTTTTCCAGCTTAGAAATAAGGACATTGCCACCTGTCCTGATCTGCTCGGGTTAATGGAATGAGGACATCATCTTTATTAAAAACTTGTTAAGCTATAAAGCGCTATGCAAATCCAGGTATTATTAAACATGAGAAAGCAAACATTTCTTAGGCCTCCATCACTTTCTAGCCTTGTGCTAAGAATTGACTGGAGATGCAAAAATAAACAACTCAGCCCTCAAAGAGGCACACTGTATGGAAGGGAGCAGATGCATCAGCAAACAACATGGGCAGTACTTGCTGCATGACACCTTGCAGGAGGTGAGAGGCTGCACAGAAGGTGGGGTGAACAGGGAAGGCCTTTCAAGAGCAGTGACAGCTGAGGCCATGAACTAGAGGGGCCCTGGGAATGGGACATTTCAGGCAGAGGAAAGGCATCGGGAAATGGCTGCACATGCAGCTGGGGAGGTGGGCGGGGGTCTTCTTGGGGGCAGTGGTGAGCTGCTGGAGGGTGTGGATAAAAGCAGGCATCATCTACTGAGTGTTTACCGTGCTTCCCACTGTGCTAAGCCCTTGATGTGCATTTCTCATTAGCCCTCAAATCATGAGGCACGATGTATTACCATATTTCATCTATTCTATAATCCACATTTTCCCACCGTAGGGATGAGCTACAATGATGTGAAAGTCAAACACTGTCAGTTACAGTTTAATTGACAGTGACTTCCTCAGTGGCGCATGGAACGGCAACGCATCCTGTAAGCGGGCTCCAGGAGCTGCCAGCTGCGGACATGAGGGAGATACCCGTACTCCCAGCCAAGGGCTTGCCTCAGCTGCAGGCGGGACTGAAGCAAACAGCCCCGGCAAGGGCAAGGGTAGGAAGCCCAAGGAGGCCAGCATGTAAAAGTTCTCTACAAATTAGGCTGAGCCTCGTCACGTGGCCGGAAGCGGGAGGACTCTAACCCCAGGACCGGCCGGGCTGCATCACGCAGGTCAGGGGAGAGAATGGCGCAATGGGCCCAAAGGTGCTGGAGACTGTCACTCCGGAGACAGACTCGGGGAGAACAGACAGCGAGGGAGAGGCTCGTCCCACGCAGCCCACAAAACAGAGGCAGGGCCAGGAAGCCAAATTCAGCCCCAAACGAGGAGTGACTTGCACAGTGTACGGATGGTGTGGACTGCCCAGGAGGGGCGCACACAGCGAGGGTGGAGGTCACGGGGCGGAACGCGGTGCAGAGAAAACCCAGGCAGCAGACAGGAGGTCGGGCTGGTCCCCCCGCTAAGACCCCCTACACCCCGGAACAGTCAGCCTCTGCAGGGAGCCTCCCCTGAGAGACGAAACATGTGTGGCCCTCCCCAGACAACACAGCAGGGGTTCCATCTACAGGTAGAGCTTCTGCGGCCGTGCCCACACAGGGTCCACCGGCAGAGAACCCCCTGGGAGCCGCCATCTCCAGGTCCGGAGGTGGGCAGGGCTGGTGCCCAGACACCCCTCTCTTCCGCGGACAGCACACAGGCACCAGAAAACATGTATCTTGGGTTAATGCAGTCTTTGTACTGCACTTCCTCGAATGCCCCTCGGAGCAGAGCCCGAGTGGCCTGAGTGTGTCCACGGGGTGCCGATGCCTACTTCCACCAGGAAAGGCCCCCGCGCATCCTGTCTCCTTCCCGGACTTTAACCCTGCGGCCACCTTTCAGCAGCTCTGGGACCCCACACCAGGCCTCTCTCCGTGAGCCTCTAGCCAGCACTGAGCCAAGGTCTCTGAAGTCCCCAGGGGAGGCTCCTCACCCGTGTCAGGGGGCCCACGTGAACTCAGCCTGGCAGCAGAGCAGCTAAGAGCCTTCCCTCAGAGGAAACCGCAGGTGAACATCACTGCTCACAGCTTCAGGCTCCGCATTCGGGACCCCCGGAGAGAAACCCACCTCCGACCTGCACCTGACAGGTGTTCCCAGGGGTCCTCATCACCCTGAGGAGCCCCACACCCTGCTCCTGACAGCCACGTCAGCAGGGACACAGACCATCAGTTTGCCTCCTGCTGTTCGGAGGACAGTGTCCCGACCACTCTCAGCCCAATGGCTGCAGACCAGGGCCGCCGGTCCCCTTCCAGATCCACCTGTCCTAGTCCAGGGCCACACTGCCTGTGCTGCACCGCCTCCCTGGCTCCAGGGTTTCTGTCCTGTTGCTCAGGGGCAAGCGCTCAGTCCTGCGGTGCTGGTGCCTACGTACCTGCTTTACTGATAAACCCACTTCTTTCACTATCCCTTTATTTATTTATTTTTAACATTTATTTATTTTTGAGAGACAGAGAGAGAACGTGAGCAGGAGAGGAGCAGAGAGAGACACACACAGAATCTGAAGCAGGCTCCGGGCACTGAGCTGTCAGCACAGAGTCCAACACGGGACTTGAACTCACAAACCGTGAGATCATGACCTGATCCACAGTTGGACACTTAACCGACTGAGCCACCCAGGTGTCCCTTTCACTATCCCTTTAAATTTCATCTGTAAGCTCTCTTTTCTACCCCTGGGTGAAATCTCAGGCAATTCTTGTAGCTATTCCACACACTCTCAGATAATAGAGAGCCTGTTTGTGTGACTTAGGGCTCCCAGCCTGGCCTGAAGACTCAAACCCTCCGAACTTGTATTCAATTTAAAGCCTGCCCTGACCCAGGCCTGAGGGAGTGTGGGAAGCCCCTGGGATGTCAGGTACGGGTGAAGATAGTCTTTCTCCCTATTTTCTAGCGCCTCCGCACCTGTTCCTTAATCTCTGACCCTTCCAGGGTTGGATCCAGGGGCTGGCAAATTAGGCGGCAAGACTGTAGTCTTCGGAGGCTGGTACTCCTGGGCGTCTGCTGTCCATGCCCTGAGACAGCGGGTGCACGAGAGCTGGCCCTCCCTTCTTGGGGTAATTTGTGGGTTCTGCAGGGACCCCTCCCCTGGACACCTGCGGTGCTGCTGGCTCCTC
This sequence comes from Hyaena hyaena, assembly GCF_003009895.1. Classification (NCBI taxonomy): domain Eukaryota; kingdom Metazoa; phylum Chordata; class Mammalia; order Carnivora; family Hyaenidae; genus Hyaena; species Hyaena hyaena. Next base: position 2,498,557 of record NW_024080677.1, on the reverse strand, counting down.
CAGCCGGGCCTCTTCTCCCTCAGCCTGGGCGTCAGTGAGGCAGCCCTTTGGCTGGGGCCACCATAGGTGCTCCTAGGAGTCTCACTGGATGGGCACCCTTATGATGACTCGGGGGAGCCCTCCCCCTTGTCCACACCGGGTCCAGGGAAGAGTTTCTTTCCAGGCAGTAGGATGGCCCTTTCCTGGTTCAGCTTTCTTTACTCTGCTTCCAGATGAGCCACTCTGGCCTCATTATGGGCCTCTAGACCTGATAAATAATAAGATACCGTTCTATGGCCTCAGGCTCCAGGGCATAAATGGTAAGCTCTCCAGGTAGCTTTTAAGTTTGTTGTTGTTGTTTTTTTAATGTTTATTTTTGAAAGACCGTGAGCCAGGAAGGAGCCGAGAGAAGAGGAGACAGAGGATCCAAAGCAGGCTCTGTGCCCAATGCAGGGCGTGAACTCACGAACCGTGAGACCATGACCTGAGCCAAAGTTGGGCACTCAACTGACTGAGCCACCCAGGCGCCCCACTTCTATGTTTTTATTTTAATTCCAATTAGTTAACATCCAATGTTCTATTAGTTTCAAGTGATTCAAGTGATTAGTTTCAAGTGAATACAGTGATTCACCACTTGCATACATCACCTGCTGCTCGTCACACGTGCCCTCCTTGATCCCCATCACCTGTTTCCCCCATCCCCACCTCTGGTAGCCATCAGTTTGTTCTCCATGGTTGAGAGTCTGTGTCTCCAAGCAGTTTTCTTGGAGTCCACCTCATTTTACTTGAGACCAGAAGGAAAATATCGCAGCACATTAACAACTCTGTCCAACCTCTCAACCTCTTCCACCTCCACGTACCACCAGACTGAGGCAGGTGATGGAATAATCCTGGCAGAAAGGTTTCACAGACCCCCGGCATGTCCTGGTAGGTGATCTAGCAGCTCAAGGCAGGAGTGAGGACACTCAGCATGTTAAATGGAAGCTTCTAACACATGTATTAGAAACACTGAAGAGGAGCAAGTCTGGGGCATTGTAGCAACCACAGGATGAGTAGCAAGAGCAGCTAGCAAGGGAAAGGGAAGAAAAACCAAGAGAGCAGGTGTCCATAAGGCAAGAAACAACGTGTAACAGACAAGAGTGGTTGGTTGGGTCAAAGTTGCTGATGGGTTGAGTATGAGAAGACTGAGAAGTGCCCAATGGATCCAGCAAAATGGGGGCTACTGGCGTCCTTCATAAAAGCTGTTCAGAGGCATCCAAGGCCCTTCCTGGTCCAGCCCTGCTTTCTTCCCTGCTGTTCTCTCCCTCCATGAGGCTCTGGGCTTCACCTGCCTCAAACTCCTGACAGTGTCTAAGTCTGCTAACTGCATCCATCACAGAGAACTCCTATTTGTCCTTCCAAATGGCAATGAGATGCCACATTGGCCTATCAAGCCTTCTCTTGCACCCAGAGAGAGGCAATCTGTCCCTTCTCTGATACCAGATCCACCCCCCCCCACAATTCCATTTTCACCTCGCACCCCTTCCCCCGCCCTCCCCCACTGCAGCCAAGGCTTCCTGCTCTTGTCTGACACACACAGGCACACGCCCTGCCTGGGACTTTGGCTTGGCCGTCCTCTCTTCCCCCTGGGATCTGCAAGACTTGCTTCCTTACCCCTGACCTCCTTCCAATGTCACTTTTTTGGTAAGGTCTTTCTTTCCCCTTCAAACTCAACACCCCCTCCACCAAATTCGCCCTCCTTCTTCTTTTCCTGATGTATTTTTCTCCACAGCTTCAACATGCCATAGAAAAGCAATTTTCATATTTGTCTTAGCTATCTCCCTGTGCATCTCTCCTCACATAAGCTCCACAAAGGAGCTTACCCTCCCTGAATTGGTATATACTGTATCTCAAAAGGAGAATATTGTTAGCTCACGGTAGATACTCAATCAATACTTAGTGGATGAAAGAACAAATAAACAGATTGGCCCAAAGCCCAATCTAAGATGGGTTGGAAAGAAAATGGGAAGTAAATAGGTGAAAATATCTACTATCAACCACCCTCTGGGGGTGCAGAGAAATAAGGTAGTAGCTAGCATACACAGGATATGGGGTTGTGTCAGTGTGTGTGTGTGCACGCCTGTGCGTGCCTGCATGCACATGCGCCCAAATGATTCAGGAGAGAGGGAGGAGCTAATGATGTAGGAGAGGAGAGACATCTGCTGGAGCCAAGTCCTTGAGTTGGGCCCATAGACTGAGATAAGAGGATGTGGAGTATTTGGGCACAGACCTCGTCAGAATCCACCACGTGGTTTAACATCCCAGAAGCAGACTGGAAGACTGATCTCCTGTTTTCAACTCCTACAGCACTTTATCCCTGGTCTCTGGTAGCTCTGACTGCTTTCCACTGTGCATAACTAATTCAAACCCCTAATAACTTCTGCCTCCTCTAGCTTTTGACCAGACAAGACAGACCATGACATCAAAATAGTCAAAGAAGTAACACCAACAGACATAATCTGGCAGTGACCTTGTCTGGAATTTTGAAGAAAATACCAGTCACTATATCAGAATCACTGCCGTGGGAGTTTAAGGAATAAGAGTGCCCAGTCCAACCCCCTTATTACAAGTAAAGGACTCGGGGAGGGGAAGTGCCTAGTCCCGGGCTTGTGGCTGATACGGGACTAGACTCCAAGGCCCTGACTCTCTCTCAAAAGCTCCTCTTGAGCACTCAGCAGCCTCTGCCCTGCGCCGTGGAGTCAGGGTGCAGGCCCTGTGTCACTGGGCAAGCCACCATAATGGCACAGCTGCATAAGACATGGAGTAGGAACTTCAAAGACACAAAACATTCTGTGGCATCACAGCTCCTGTCAAGGCCTGTTGAAGCAGGTCCACATTATGCGGAGAACCCCGCTCCAAGTATGCCCCACCCATCGCTCCCACATCCATCCTGAAACAGGTCTTTGCATGCACTGTCACAGCAGTAGGCACTGGTATGGTTTGGGGGGAGGCGGGGGCGGCAGTTTGGCAGATTTGAATGAAACCTAAACCTGTACACCTTTCTATCCAGTATTTTCACATCTAGAAATTTTTCCTAAGAATGACTAATGAAAAGCATGCAAAGATATGTGTAAGACGATTCACTGGGGCTTTGATTTTAATAGCAAAAGTCACAAATAAGGTGCACACATACATTAACATTAGTTACTCTGAGGCAAGAGACTGATGTAAGAACACTTCACTTTTTTATATCATTCATTTCTGTTTGGTTTGAACCTATTATAAATATGTATCGCTTTCATAATTCAAAAGAAGGAAAAATTAAAAGGACAAATAAACCCTCTCTGATTTGGAAATATGTTCAAACTGTGGCAATGCAAATTACTGCTATATTTGTGTTTGTTTATATTACTGAAACATTTACATTGGACAGGTATTGTTTTCAAAAAGATATTAAACCTGCTATAAAAAAATTCCTACTCTGGATTCTTACTGCCTTCAAAATAAAGAAAAGTATCTCATCTACTGAGCACACACAGCAAATTATCCTAAATGCTCATTCTCCCCTTCTTCTATAGTGGTAGAACCCCGAAGAACTTTAAGCAGGGTACATGCTGTTTCAGAATATGGACTACATTTCTCAGTCTCCCTGGCAAACAGGTAAGGTCATGTGACTAAGTTCTGGTCAATAATGAGAGTATAGGTTGCTCTATGGCAACTTCTGAGTCACTCATGCCTCTAAAGACCGGGGTAGAACTCACAACAGAAGAAGTGCAAATTAAACCTGTACTGGGATACATTTCTCACCTATGAGATTGGCAAAAATCAACAGCTTAAAGTACAGGGGGTGCCTGGGTGGCTCAGTTGGTTGAGCATCCAATTCTTGATTTTGGCTTAGGCCATGATCTGATTTGAGCCCCGTGTCAGGCTCTGCACTGACAGTGAGGAGCCTGTTTGGGATCCCTCTCTCTCTCTGCCCCTCCCTTGCTTGTGCTCTCTCTCTCACAAAATAAATAAAAGAAATTAAAAAAAGAAAAAGCTTAAAGTACACTGTTCATTAAATTGTGTGGAAACAGATACTCTCATACATACTGGTGGGAATGTAAAATTATACAGCGCCTATGATGACAAATGTAGAGATATCGTTAAAAATGATGACATATTTTATTAACTCTTGACATAAAGGTAATCTCATTCCTAAGGATTTACCCTGAAGATAAACCTCCAATACAAAAATACACATACACAAAGTTATTTGTTGTGGCATTTTTTGTAATTGCAAAATCTTCTAAATGTTCATATATAGGAAATTGGTGGTGTAAACTAAGGTCCAACCACACAATGCAGTACTACAATGTTGTTAAAATAAAAAGTGAGGAAGAGTTCTATGAACTCACATGGAGTGATTTCTGAGATATTAAAAAGGTTTTTGTTTTTATTTTTTAATGTTTTTTATTTATTTCTGAGAGAGAGAGGCAGCATGAGCAGGGGAGGGTCAGAGAGAGAGGGAGACACAGAATCTGAAGCAGGCTCGAGGCTCTGAGCTAGCTGTCAGCACAGAGCCCGATTTGGGGCTCGAACCCACGAATCATGAGATCATGACCTGAGCCAAAGTCCAATGCTTAACCGACTGAGCCACCCAGGTGCCCCAGTTTTTGTTTTTAAAGCTCAAAAAGGTCCATTCAGGTTGCAAACATTTGTGTGGGAAGGGGAAAATGAGAGAATGGGGTGGGAAAGATGTCCTATCTTAGACATCTTAGAAGGGTAACACTACTTTGAATGTACCCTTTAGTATAATTTGACATTAGAGCCTTCCATATTCCAAAACTAAATTACATTAACCAGAATGAAAGGAACAAAATACAAACAAATAAATGAATCAAACTGCATTTAACAATATAATGACGAAGACAATAAAAACTTAATCCAGGTAACATTCATTCATTCATTTATAGTGAAAAGCCTAATAGTTCCCATTATGACTCTACCATCATTTAGTCTGTGGTTCCTCTGTTTTTGGTCATTTAGGTTATTCCCAAGTTTTTACTATTACAAATAGTACTTTGATTATAGTCTTCATAGATAAATCTTTGGCTATATTTCTGATTGTTTCTGTATTACTGTTTTCTTGGATGCTGTCCAAGTAACTTTTTTTTGGTCCATGTAACTTTTAAACACAGTTCTTTGTGTACCTTCAGTTAATATATAAAAACACTTCAAAGAAATCTTAAGTTCTACTGCAGTAGACCTCCTTTCAGGACAATCTGCTGCAGGAGCAGTTGACAGAAGGTCTCTGGCTGCCTCATCTTCAGATCGGCTGCAACATGAATGTCATGGCCACGGCCGTGCTGGTCTGGGCTGCTCTCAGCCAGTGGCCCAGCATGGCGGGAGTACTGAGCCATTCCTGGTAAACTTTGTTTGGAGACAACTCATCATCCCAAATGAGACTCTGGGATTGGACTGCAGTCAGAGACTCTGCCTACTCACCCTCCTTCCTTCCCAACGCTTTTCACAGAATGGCACCTCAGTCTAAAGCATTTTCCTTCCTTTTCTTGCCCTCTTTCCCTTTAGCCATTACAGGCACTTCCCAAATCAACCTCTTAGCACACCTGATTTTATGTTGGCACCTGCTCTTGGAAGAACCGAGCTGACACAACTTAGTAGGTTTGTGTTTCTAATGGTATGAATGTAATAATTCTGAAGCAATTATGTGTGTATTATAGGATAAACCAAATGAGTAAATATATTGATATAGTTGGGCATCAAGACTCTAACTGCGGGAAAGGGAAAACAGAAATATGGAGGCACCTGGGTAGCTCAGTTGGTTAAGTAGCCAACTTTGCCTCAGGTCATGATCTCACACTCCAGGAGCTTGAGCCCTGCATGGGGCTCTGTGCTGACAGCTAGGAGCCTGGAGCCTGCTTCAGATACTGTGTCTCCCTCTCTCTCTGACCCTCCCCTGTCTGCCCCTGCTCTGTCTTTCTCTCTCTCTCAAAAATAAACTCTTGGGGCGCCTGGGTGGCTTCGTTGGTTAAGTGTCCGACTTTCACTTAGGTCACGATCTCACGGTTCGTGGGTTCAAGCCCCGCGTTGGGCTCTGTGCTGACTGCTAGCTCAGAGCCTGGAGCCTGTGTCAGAGTCTGTGTCTCACGCTCTCTTTGACCCTTCCCTGCTCACGCTGTCTCTCTCTCTCGCCTAGAAATAAATAAAAAAACATTAAAAAAAATAAAGTCTTAAAAAATAAAAAAAAATATATGAAATGAGGGAAGCAGGGAGGAATGATGTGCTGAACTGGAATAGAAGGTCAGTATAACCTCATGAATTACATGTGGATGAATGTGTGTGTGTGTGTGTGTGTGTGTGTGTGTGTGTGAGAGAGAGAGAGAGAGAGAGAGAGAGAGAGAGAGAGAGATTTACAGGAAATGTCGACAGGAGATAGTTATAAATATATACAGTGTGTGCATGTGTGTGTATATGAGTGTGTGACTATTTCTACATCTTTTAGCTCTGTCCACTGAGAGAGACAAAGAGCACAGATGTTGGAATCTGGTAAAAACATATCTGCACAGATAGATATATATGAATGTTTACAGCTGCATAATTCATAATGGCCAAGAATCCAAACATCTCACCCAAATATCCATCAACTAGTGAATTGTTTTAAATGTACTACATCCATATAATAGAATACTGTCCAGCAATAAGAAGTAAACTAGTGATACATTCTACAACGTGAAGAACCTCAAAAACATTATGCTGAGTCAAAGAAGCCTGGCATAAAAGCCTATGCACTGTATAATTCCATACATGAGCAGACCAGAAAAGGCAAATCTAGAAGAGACAGAAATCAGTCCTATCTAGAACTAGAGACAGGTGTGGGAATTAAGTGACAATGGACAAGAGGGAAATTTCTGAGTGACGGAAACGTTCTACAAGTGGATCGTGATGAGGCTGCACAACTCTATAAATTGGGAGAACTGGCCCTGATTATTTTTGCAGCCTCATGTCCCAATGTTCCCTTAATACGCCCCCAAATTCCACTTGAGGAATTTTAAAGGATCCTCAGTTTCTATCTGGAACGGCGTTATCCAGTCTCCATAGCCCGGAGCAAATGTCACCTCCACTGTCATGCCAGAATCAATCCCTTCCTTCTATGCACTCTCATGAAACACTCTTTGCACAACTCTGAGAACGCTCCTTGCTCTAACTCTTCCAGCTGTGTCTGTGCATGGCTGTTCCCCCAGCACTGGACAGTGAGCTCCTCAGACCCGGGGACCAGGTCATATTCCTCTAGAGCACCTATCAAGGCATCAGGCACATCATGGGCATTTGGCAAATGAATGAATAAATGAGTGAATGAACAAAGCTATGAAGAACAAGGGAGTCTGAAGTGAATAGAAAAGGTATGGGCTGTTTTAAGCAACAGATGAACCAGCTGTTAGGAAAGCAACTAAAAAACAACTACAAACTCTGGCCCAAGTCCTGGGTGGTTCTGGTATGAAATACCTCAGCTTGAAGGATTCTGGGAAGATGGCAGAGTAGGAAGCACCAGGAATCTCCACCCCCCCTCACCCCCAGACAAGTGTACTGGCAGAATCTGTCTGATATAACTATTTTGGAACTCTGGAGTTTGTTGAAGAAATGAAAGGCGTCCAAAACAGAAAGGAAGAAATAAAACTATGTTGTTAGATAATATGATCTTATACGGAGAACACCCTATAGGTTCCCTGAAGAACTTATTGGAACTAATAAATGAATTCAGCAAAGTAGCAGGATACAAAGTCAACACACAAAAGTCAGTTGCATTTCTGTACACAAACAACAGACAATCTGAAAAGGAAATCACAAAAAACAATTCCACTTACAATAGCATCAAAAAGAATAACAACATACTTAGGAGTTAACTTAACCAAGGAGGTGAGAGATTTGTACAATGAAAACTGTGAAACACTTCCGAAAGAAACTAAAGAAGGGGATACCCAAATGGAAACACATCCCACATTCATGGATCAGAAGACTTCATATTGTTAAATTGTAGATACTACTGAAAGCAACCTACAGATTTAATCCAATGCCTGTAAAAATCTTAACGATTCCTTTTTTTTGCAGAAAAACACAACTTAAAATTCACATGATGTCTCAAGGGACCCCAAGGAGCTAAAACCATCTTGATGATACAGACTTATTAATGTCAAAACTTACTACAAAGCTACACTAGTCCAAACAGTCTAGCACTGGCATAAAGACAGACACGTGAAACCACGGAATAGAAAAGCCCAGAAATAAACCTTCACATATATGGTCAAATTATATTTGCAAGGCTGCCACGACCATTCAACAAAATAAAGAACAGTGTTTTCAACAAATAGTGCTGGAAAACTGGAGGTGCACATCCAAGAGAAAGAAGTTGGATCTTTATCCAATACCAAATAAAAAAAATAATTCAAAATGGATCAAAGGTCTAAATGTAAGACCTCCCCACCAAAGTAAAAGGCTTTGAGGAAAACAGGAAAAGGAATCACAACTTTGGATTTGGCTAAGATTTCTTGGATATGACATCAAAGGCACAGGTAACAAAAGAAAAAATTGGCAAATTGACTTCAGAAAAGTTTTTTAATCTTGTATATTAAGAGACACTACCCACGGAGTAAAAAAGCAACTCACAGAATGGGAGCAATTTTTGCAAATTATTTATTATGATAAAGAATTAATATCTAGAATTTTTAAGTCCTAAAATTCAACAACAACAAAAAACAAATGACCCAGTATAAAACTGGGCAAAGGACTTGAATAGACATTTCTCCAAAGAAGATAAATGAATGGCCAATAAGCACATGAAAAGGTGCTCAACGTCACCAATCATCAGGGAAATGAAAATCAAAACTACAGTGAAATACCACCTTACAAGCATTAAGGGGGCTACTATAAAACATCAACAACAGAAGACAAATATTGGCGAGGCTTGTGGAAAAACTGGAACCCTTGTACACCATTGGTGACAATGTAAAATAGTGTGCAGCCAACTGTGGAAAACAGTTAGTTTAAAATAAAACTACCTCAAATAAAAATAGAACCACCCTATGGGGCGCTTGTGTGGCTCTGTCAGTTAAGCATCCGACTTTGGCTCAGGTCATGATCTCACGGTCCTCGAGTTTGTCTGCTTTCAACACACAGCCCAGTGTGGATCCTCTCTCTCTCTCTCTCTCTCCTCTCTCTCTGGCCCTCCCCTGCTCTCTCTCTCTCTCAAAAATCAATAAACATTTAAAAAGAAATCGAACTAGCATATGATCTAGCGATTCTACTTCTGGGTATACACCAAAAAGCATTGAAAGCAGGGTCTCGGAGAGACATCTGCACACCCATGTTCATAGCAGCACGGTTCGCAATAGCTAGAGCTTGGAAGCAACACAAGCGTCCAATGACAGATGAATGGATAAGCGAAACGTGACCTATACATACAATGGAATCTTATTCGGCCTTAAAAAGGAAAGATATTCTGTAATATGCTACAATGTGGACAAACGTTGAGGACATTATGCCAGATGAAATAAGCCAACTGCCAAAAGACAAATACTGTAAAAGTCCACTGATATGAGGTACTTAGAGTAGCCAAATTAATAAAGACAGAAATTGTAATGATGATTGCCAAGGGGTGAAGGGAGGGGGAAATGGACAGTTATTGTGATTGGGTACAATTGTGTATAGAGTTACAGTTTTTACAAGATGAAAAGTGTTATGGGAATGGATGGGGGTAATGTCTGTACAACAATGGGAATATATTTAATACCAATGAAGAGTACACTTAGAAATGGTTAAGACGGTAAATTTTATGTTATGCATATTTTACTACAATTTTTTAAGCCCTACAAAACAGTAACTGTGTGTAAAGGACAATGGTGACAAAGATGACCCATCTCTTACCTTCATCAAGCAGCCAGCAAACACAAGGAAGCCTTTTGAATGCAGATGCTTGGCCAAGGAGAACCCAAATCCCGAGTCACAGCCTGTGACCAGGACAGCTTTGCTGCCAACCTGTTTTAGAAGGTCATACCTCACATTAGGAACCCAAGATCCTACGAGCCTACTGACCAAATCTCCTCTGGGCAGTAACGATTAGTGCTTCCCGAGTGGGCCAGTCTTGGCTATCTAGAGAAGCACCATGGTAGAGTGGGAAATGCCTGGACTCAGAATCAGACCAGGTACTAACCTTTCTGGCATCAGTTTCCTCATCCATAACCCCCATCATCCCCATCCCCATCATTACGGTATATGCATCATTGCTTACCATAGGCAAGGCACTCTGCACACATTTTTCTTATTTAATCCTCACGGTAATTCCATACAGTAAGTAGGATTACTATACCATGTTGCAAATGAGGAAACAGATATTTTCTAAATGCCCAAGGTAGTTAGCGGCAGAGTGAGAACTGAAACCAGGAATGAGAGATTCCAGAGTCTAAACTCAACCCCTAACTGCCTTTGATGGGGGTAAAGGGGGCAGTTAAGAGAGTGAGAAAGTGGCTCCAGCTGTCTCAGGAACAGACGCCCTGCTCTGAGGGTGGCCCGGGGCTGGGGGGCCCAAAGGGAAGGGCTCTGACCCCCTGGCTGGTTTTCAGCTGGGCTGCCACTCACCGGGTTCACCTTGTCGGAGTAAGTGCGCCGGCTGACAGGGACAGGAGAGGCGGAGTAAAGCAGCAGCATGCGTCTGCAGGAGAGAAGGAAGCCATGAGTAAAGGCTATGGTCATACCTGGACCTGTTCTCAGGGCAGAAGCAACTCAGAGGACCCTCAGGTACCAGTGAGCATCTCACTGCTCACCAACCCCAGCCCCTGAGGACAATCTGCTGGCAGAGTGAGGAAGAGGACCTCTATCCTCCAGGGTTGCTAGGCTGGGACAAAGTAAGCCAGCAGTTGCGGTAGCCATTTTTGCCACGTGTAAGGAGTGGAATCATCCATCCAGTGATACAGCTTGGCCCACAAAGCCTTCTGCAAACTCAGGGTCTTAACCCTTAGGTTTTATGCTGCTTCCTGATAGCTATTTTTCAATTACACTTTTATTTTTGAAATAATTGTAGATTCACAGGCAGTTAAGAAATAACGCAGAGAGATGCCCTGTAACCCTTTACTCAATTTCCCCCAATGGTAACATTTTGCAAAACTATAGCACAGTATCACAATCAGGATATTGACAGACAGGGAAAATACAGAACATTTCCATCACCACAAGGATCCCTCATGTTACCCTTTTATAGCCACACCCACTTCTCGCCCACCTCATACCCTCTTTAACCACTAATCTGTTCTCCATCTGTATAATTTTATCATTTCAAGAATATTATAGGGGCGCCTGGGTGGCTCAGTGGGTTAAGCGTCCAACTTCGGCTCAGGTCATGATCTCATGGTTCGTGGGTTTGAGCCCCGTGTCAGGCTCTGTGCTGACAGCTCAGAGCCTGGAGCCTGCTGCAGATTCTGTCTCCCTCCCTCTCTGACCCTCCCCTGTTCATGCGCTCTCTCTCTCTCTCAGAAATAAATAAAACATTAAAAGAAAGAATATTATATAAATGGAGTCACGTAGCATATAAACTTTTGGGACTGCTTTTTTCACTCAACATAATTCTCTGGAGATTCATTCAGATTGTTGCATGTATCAATAATCTGTTCTTTTTTTTTTAATATATTTTTTTAATGTTTTATTTATTTCTAGGAGAGAGAGAGACAGCGCGAGCAGGGGAGGGTCAGAGAGAGAGGGAGTGACAGACTCCGAAACAGGCTCCAGGCTCTGAGCTGGCAGTCAGCACAGAGCCCGACGCGGGGCTCGAACTCATGAACCGCGAGATCATGACCTAATCGAAAGTCGGACGCTTAACCGACTAAGCCACCCAGGCGCCCCAATAATCTGTTCTTTTTTTATGGCTACATTGTATTTCCTGGTATGGGTATACCACAGTTTGTTTAACCAGTCAACTCTTTTTGTGTTTTTGATTTTTTAAGTAGGCTCCACACCCAATGTGGGGCTGGAAATCACGACCCTGAGATCAAGAGTTGTATGCTCTACCCACTGAGCTAGCTAAGTGCCCCTGACGGTTCAACTATTAAAGAGCATCCGGGCTGTTTCCATTTTGGGTTATCACAAATAAAGCTGCTATGAACATTCCTGTACAAGTTTTTGTCCAAATCTGTTTTTCTCTTGGGTAACTGCCCAGGAGAGTAATTGCTGGGTCATGTGGTAGTTGCATGTTTAGTTTTTAAGAAACCTTCAAACTGTTTTGCAGAGTGGCTGAAGCATTCTACATTCTCAGCAGCAATGGATGAAGCAATCTAGTTTCTCCATATCCTCACCAGCATTTGGTGGTGTCACCATTTATTATTTTAGCCATGCTGATGACTGGGTAAAGATAATCTCACTGTGATTCTAATTTGCATTTCTCAAATGGCTAATGATGTTGAACATCTTTTCATATACTTATTTGCCATCTGTATATGTTCTTTGGTAAGATGTCTCTTCATCTTTTGTCTATATATTTTTTTAAGATTTTATTTTATTTTTTTTATTAAAATTTTTAATGTTTATTTTTGTTTTTTAAATATTTTTATTTATTTCTAGGAGAGAGAGAGAGAGAGAGACAGCGTGAGCAGGGGAGGGTCAGAGAGAGAGGGAGATACAGACTCTGAAACAGGCTCCAGGCTCTGAGCTGGCAGTCAGCACAGAGCCCGACGCGGGGCTCGAACCCACGAACCGCGAGATCATGACCTAAGCGAAAGTCGGATGCTTAACCGACTAAGCCACCCAGGCGCCCCTAATGTTTATTTTTGAGAGTCAGAGAGTGAGAGTACAAGCTGGGGGAGGGGTGGAGGGGGGGGAGAGAAAGAGTGGGGGGAGACACAGAATCTGAAACAGGCTCCAGGCTCTGAGCTGTCAGCACAGAGCCCGACGCGGGGCTCAAACCCACGAACTGTGAAATCATGACCTGAGCTGAGATCGGTGTTTAACCGACTGAACCACCCAGGCACCCCAAGATTTTATTTTTAAGTTACCTCCACACCCAACATGGGGCTTGAACTCACAACCTCGAGATCAAGAGTCACATGCTCCTCTGATTCAGCTAGCCACCTGCCCCTCACTACTGAGTTTTGAGAGTTTGTTACATGTTTTTCTTGTTCTCTCCATCTTCTAGAGTCTTGTTATACTTGTTTTACATAATACCGGGGGGTTTTAGTTGTACCCTTTGGGAGCAATAGAGAAAAAGCACATCTACTCCATCTTTCCAGCAGGAGAAGTGCAGTTCGTTTTTAAATGAATATTAAAGCAGAAACGATAAATGGAGGTGTTAGAGGCAGGTGAGCAGCTGGTAACAGAGGAGAGGAGGTAGGATATGGACTTGTACTACTTTCTACCATTTGAATTGTGTACTCTGTGAATATACTATCTATTAGAAACCTAAAGTTTTTGAAATATGTATAAATATGTGTTACCCAACATCCTGAAAGAACAATGGGTTCACTAGACAGAAACAAGGGTCCAGTAGAAAAACCTTCCAAAGTAAACTGTTGTCCTTTTGAATCCTCACAGAAGAGTCTCTTTGGATTTTAAGTCCCAGTACATGGTGGTCTCATGAGCAGAATCAACAAAGCTAGTTACATGATTTTACCCAAAGAGAATCATTGTTTGTTCATGACACCAGGGGTTAATCTGCAAAAAGAACAAGGTGTCCTTCTGGACCAGATTATATGTGTCGTCGTCCCCCCCCCCCGCCCCCCCGCTGTGAGTCTCTTTGTCCTACTTGATATTTTATTTATTTATTTTTTTAAATTTTTTAAAATTTATTTCTAGGAGAGAGAGGAGACAGCGTGAGCAGGGGAGGGTCAGAGAGAGAGGGAGACAAGACTCTGAAATAGGCTCCAGGCTCCGAGCTGGCAGTCAGCACAGAGCCCGACGCGGGGCTCGAACCCACGAACCGCGAGATCATGACCTAAGCGAAAGTCGGATGCTTAACCGACTAAGCCACCCAGGCACCCCTGTCCTACTTGATATTTTAAAAAGTAACAGAAAGGTCACAGCAAGGGAAAGGACTTATTTCAAACTGACTTGCTGCCAGATTTCTTCTCCTCTACTTCCCCATTCTCAAATATATTCGGACCCAAACTTGACGACCTCTGGGTGTACTATAGCAGGCTCTAGTGCTCAGACCCAGCTGTCGGCGGCGTAGTTCTTCCTCTCTAGAGAGCACAGGGCTCCATCCCTGCACGCTCATCTTCCACGAGGCAGAATCTTGACAAGGTGGGTGAGTGGGGCCATGCATGAGGGGACCCTCCAGGGGACTGCCGGGCTTCTCGGCCTTTCCCCCTTGGCCATTGCTGGGATTGCCTCAGCCTGTTCCTGTTCTCTTCTCTCCCTGGGAGGCTCTTGCAGCTGCTGCAGGATCCCTAGCTTGGGGCTACTTCTCAATTTGAAGGTCCCTGGGCCTGGAAAGTCCTTAGCACCTCAATCCTCTCATTTTAGTTGACCAGCACCTGGGGAGCTTGTTAAAATGCAGATTCCCAGGTCCCTCCCATTGATCTTCTGACTCCGCAGGATGGGATGGCAGCACACTGCGGGTCATCCAAAACCCTTACTCCAACAGCTATGCCAGCCTCACAGGCAGTACAAGTTAGACTTGGGACAGTCAGTAAACTTTCTAAGGGGTAGAATCCCAGAGAGGTAGCAGCCAAATTCAGAGGAGAGCCAGCTGGCTGCTGTCCTAACCTACAAGTGCAATTTGATGGGGCAGAGAAGGTGCAATCTGGCACGTCCCCCAAGGGCCTGGGTGAGAGCTCCCTGGCCTCCAAAGCGCTGTCATCCGGGAACTTGCCTGGCCACATTTGAGATGCCACCCCATGCTGGCCAGGGCATTCATCCTGGCTTCTTTTCCATCTTACCAGTCTGTGCCTCTATCTCTTATTCCTCCATCATGAATCAGCCACAATGACCAGTAACCCAGCTTTCTGCTGAGAGGAGTCATGACGAAGTGATTTGACAGGCTGACTACAACAAGATAGAGTCCAGGAGAGACAAATGTCAGTGACACAGTGCAGCTTGGGAGAAATATGGCCTCACACAGCAGCATCTGGGAAAACAAGCTAGTCTGCTCAACCATGAATCGCTAGTGGTGTGACTGCCAAAAGGATCTAACGCGAGCCAAGGCTGGAAAGGATAAAGAAGACTTCTCCACTCTGTCAGGTCAGGCTATCCCGGCGTAACAGATGTCATGCCCAGGCAGGTAGAGCTGAGCACCGGCGTTCAGCCAGCTGGTGTGTAACCAGGATCCAGGAGGTAGTGTCTGGGAGGTGAGGAATCCATCAGTAAGCCACCTCTCCTGGGGCAGGGCAGAGCCTTTTACCAAAGTCAGAAATGGAAAATCTGGAGCTGTGCGGGGCCAGTTAGCAGGGCAGGTCATCAGGCCAGTGTCCTTCAAGAGAGCCAGGCTCCATTCTCTCTTCAATGGGATGCTGCCTTTGTGGGAAGGGCCATTTTATATTCCTCCTCCTCCTCCTCCTCCTCTTCTTTTTTAGAAAGAGCACATGCAGGGGCGCCTGGGTGGCTTAGTCGGTTAAGCGTCCGACTTTCGCTTAGGTCATGATCTCGCGGTTCGTGGGTTCGAGCCCCGTGTCGGGCTCTGTGCTGACTGCCAGCTCAGAGCCTGGAGCCTGTTTCAGTCTGTGACTCCCTCTCTCTCTGACCCTCCCCTGCTCACGCTGTCTCTCTCTCTCCTAGAAATAAATAAAACATTAAAAATTTAAAAAAAAAAAAAAAGAAAGAAAGAGCACATGCAGAGGAGGGAGAAAGAGAGGCTCTTAAGCAGGCTCCACGCTCGGTGTGAAGCACAATGCGGGGTTCAATCTTACGATCCTGGGATCATGACCTGAGCCGAAATCAAGAGTCAGATGCTCAGCCAACTAAGCCACCCAGATGCCCCTATTCTCTTCTTATATGATGTCTTCTGCTAGTTGAAGCCCATCTCCAACCAAGCTCCTGCAGCCCATGGAAATGCCTTTAAGCAAATGGTGCTAAAAGCCTAAATGCATGTTCTTCTAGACAGACATATTTATCAGGATAGAAAATATCCATCCATTTCCTAGCTGCTGAGACTTTGAGTTTAACCTGATACTTAATTTCTCTTCTCTCAATTATAAAGGAACAGAAAGTGAATTATTTTTTTCCTCGCTCTGTGTTACAAAAGACAAAAATGAGATAACAGAGCACTCTGAACCCCTTGGAAAAGGCAATTCCAGAAGTTCTCAAAGAACTGCTTGTTTAATTTGTACTTAATACTTTCTCTAAATCACACAAAAGTTCGGTGAAGCCTCAGGACATTTTAGTTAACTGGTTTCATGTGTAAGATTTAAAAAGAGCAGTTATCCAGATGATCAAAGTACCACACCAACATATCCTGATGCGATGCTCCGAGAGAGGGATCACCTCACTTAGCTGGGACTCTTCCAGACAGACACATCTGAGTGTAAACCTGACGAAACTCACACAAACCCAAACTGACAGGCATTCTTCCAAAGTGTCAAGGTCATGAACAACAAGGACTCCAGTAGGAAGAGACTGAGGAGGCGTGACAACTAGATGCGCTGTGGGACCCTGGTTTGTACCCGGAACCACGGAAAGGTCCATCTGTAGGCTATCTGGCGAAATCTGAATCCGGTCGTCGTATCACATTGGTGGCAATTTCCGGGTTTTGCTGATTGCACAACGCAGAGGATGTTAGGTGAAAGACACGGGAGCCCTCTGTACTAATTTTGCAACTTTTGTATAAGGGTAGTTGTTTCAAAATAAAAAGTTGAAGAAAATAAAGGAGTGATGAAAGATATTCTTCTGTGCCCTGTGAAAGTCTCTGTCTGCTGCAGACACCTTGGAATTTCCTTTGCTGGAAGACAGCAGGTGCTGGCAGCCATCTTTGAGGGTCAGGCCTTACCACCGCCTGCACCATCCGTGTGTGAAGAGCTGTTTCACCCAGAAGGTGTGACCTTCGAGGGCACCTCCATCCTTTTAGTTTCTTACCTTGTTACCTTTTCTCTATCATAGAAACTCAGGGTTTTCCTGGGGAGCTGTGACAGAGGTCTGAAGAGACGGGCGGTCAGCATCGTGGCCACAAGAGGTAGAACGGGCAGCCTCCTCCTGGGGGATTCTGAAACACAAAATGTATACTCAGCGTTGCCTTGTTGCCTTCCTGTGTTTACCTTTCAGGGGCTTAGATGGGAGGGGCCATTTTCGCTCCAGGTTGTGAGAGTCCCAACTGGGCGCTGTCCATTTGGCTCATGGCACCAAGCAATGTCCCCCTGCACTGCCCTCATCAAGCTGCAGCCCCACGGGCTAGAAGGAATCAGGAGGCTAGGTTCTGGCTGTGCCACCAACTCCTTGGGTAACCCTGGGCAAGGCTTCGCCCATTGGTAACGTGAGAAGGATGGCCCAGGACGGTGATCCTAAAACCAAGCTAAGTAGCAACCACAGGAAGGACCTGGGGACCTACCCCCTCGGGCATTCCAACTCCATGAGTCCCATTCTCCTGTCTGTGTTCCCCACAACCTGCAGATCGCCGATCTGTGGTGACCCAGGACACCAGCCCGCACTCCGTGTGGTCACATGCCTCCACGGGCAGCTCTTCCAGCCCATGTCATGTATCACTGGACTCAACTTTCCACCATCCTTCCACACCCCACCACACACAGGGTCTGGCCCTGAGCCTCAGTTCATCAGCAGCTCAGAGCGCATGGAGACGGGAGCTGGAAAGGTGGACACACTTCCATCAACCTAAATTAAAACACATACATACCCCGTCTGTCCCGCCACCTTCTTCGGAAGGCAAATCAACCTTATTGCCACAAGGCCATGTACCACGTCGTGTCACCTTAGTCACTCAGCACCATGACTAGCTGTGCATTACTAACTGTTGACTGATGTGTGCATTAGTTGCCCCCCTGTTCCGGCTAACAGTGAGTCCTGCCCGAGGGAGGGAAGGGGAGGCCAGGAGGGAGCTGAGCAAGGCAACGACAGCTGGAGGAGCTGTTGGTCTTGTCCTGGTGAACCTCTCTAGCCTCTCCTTGGCGCACCTGCCTGGAGTTAGACCATTCTTATCAGGAATGAGGTTCTACCCAGGAGGCAGCTCCTCCCTGCCCTTTTGCTGCCACCCAGCCTAACTGCTAACCAGCCACCCGGGCCGCTAGGTCTGTAATGAACTCGTTACCTGGCCAGCCACTGCACTGTTGACTGCCGGAGCAGGTAGAGGTATCTAACTGCTTGATCCTCAAGAAGAGAAAACAAGTAGGGATCCCTTGGCTTGTGTGATCTTTTCCAACACTGCAGCAGACTCTGGCTCCCACTCTGGCCCCTACTCACCGCACACTATTCTCAGCACTGCAGCCAGAAAGGTCTTTATAACACAGTCAAGTTACGTGAATCCCTTGCCTAAGAGCGTCCTCTCCATGTCTATTGGAACAGGCCTCTGCGTCCCTCCCCAACCTTGTCCGATACCACCCTCCCCTCTGCTCTGTAGCCACACTGACCTTCTGAAAGTTTCCCACGTGTGCCAAGCTCCTTCCTGCCTCAGGGTCCTGGATGTTGCCCCTCCCTCACTCTAGATGGCTGAGTCCTTCTGACCCTTTGGACATCAGAGAGGCTGTCCCTGACCCTCCAGGCAGCACACAGAGGTTGCGCTCTGTAAGATCACTTCTTAATCCAAAAGCACCTTGTTTCTTTACTTTATCCTTCCCTTCTAGACGATGAGCTCAGTGAGACCAGGGGCCTTGTCTGTTTTGATCACCACTAAATCCCTCGTGCCCAAAGGAGCCTCACACAAAGGAGGCAGTTGGTGAGTCTCTGCTGAGTGCAGAAAGTCAGCCTGTAGCCCAAACTGAAGTTTCCATGGCAAGTACTTGGCAGGGGACAGCAAAATGGAGCCCAAACTCGCCCTTCATAGAAGGCACAGGCCCACATGACTCGTATTCTTTACCTGGGTGCCTCCCTCCCCCACCCCAGTGGCTGAGCTGGCTCTGCACACACATCTCCACCTCTCCCATCAGGACAGAGTCTGCGGTCACCACCACTGGGTGACTCCGAATCCAGTGGTCTATAATTAAAGCCCTTCCATGCCTTCTGCTCAGGGCCTGTGGTAGAGACTGCTTCAGTATTATCTCCAAACTGAGGGCTGCTTTCAATTTTCTTTTCCCTTGAGTCCACAATACGGAAAAGGGTGGGAATCAAAATAGCTTGAAGAACATGAAAACTCAGCCCCTTGAATAAGGCACTAGTCACAAAGTAGTCTCTTACACACAGAATGGTAGAATTTTACATCTCTTCTTTTTCAAGTTTCTTGTTTTTTTAATGTTTATTTAGTTTTGAGAGAAAAGAGACAGAGCATGAGTGGGGGAGGGGCAGAGAGAAAGGGAGACACAGAATCGGAAGCAGGCTCCAGACTCCGAGCTGTCAGCAACAGAGCCCAAGGCGGGGCTCGAACTCACAAAAAGTAAGATCGTGACCTGAGCAGAAATTGGATGCTTAACTGACTGAGCCTCCCAGGTGCCCCTCTTTTTTAAGTCTCTTAAACACGTTGCCTTTTTCACTGCAAACACAATGCTACAAGCAGTGGGATTCCCACGTAGTCTCTGGGGATGTTTGCCAGCTTACTGCCTTTTGCTAGACTTTCTTCTCTGCAGATACGGAGTTCTCAACCTTGAAAAGCCCTCACTTGCCTTTTGGCTTGGAAACAGAGGTGGCTGTGACAGGGGGGTGCTGCAGGAAGGCAGAGTGCCTTGTGGGGGTGGGCACAGTCTCCCAAGCCTTGAACTCAGTCAGCTGCCCCGGGGCAAGTTGGCACAGGGAGCTTGACTGCCAAATTTATAAGATACTGTCACAAAATCAAGATGCTCGCGTGTCAATCTGTAATCTGGGAGAAACTCTTCTCACGTGGAGAATGGCCGGGTCTACTCTCAAGGACACGTCCTCTCAATGCATAACCTACGGAAGGTATCTCCTCTCCAAAAAACCAGTGTGTGCACCTCGCCCCAATGCTGGGATCCCTTGTCACATTCTGACAGGACTACCTTGCAAAGGACACAGCCGGATGCCTTCCTGCGCGTCAGGATCAAGGTCTCCCTTGTAAGGGACAGACATTCCCAATACGGACTTCCTTGGAAAAGATGGCGCGTCGGCAGGAAACAGGAACACAGGAGGTGGGCGTCAGGCAGGAAACAGAACATATGTGTTTTGAGATGTGAAGCCTGGAGGGGCCGTGGCAATACCAAGTGGGAAAGGAAGGCCCTGTCCTACAGAGGAGGGCAAGCTGGGACTGCACAAGGAAGTCTTCCTATGAAGGGAGCCCACACTGAGCAGCTTTAAGACCAGTGGGCTTCGGTGTGAGATTCAAGTTCCGACAACTGGCAGCCTGCCTCCAGTGTGTTCTACCTGGCTGTTTTGTTTGGGCAGCCTTTGGCACTGCAGCTAGGCAGCTAAGTAATGCTGGAATGCAATACAGAGTTGCACTTACTATCTTGAGCTTCCATACAATCACCTCTGTTAACTTCCTGGACTCTGGGCATTTGAGTTTGAAATCCCTACATACACACACACACACACACACACACACACACACACACACACATATATATGTGTATATATATAGGGATTTCAAACATATATATGTGTGTGTGTGTATATACATATATATGTACGTATATATACATGTGTCTCGGTTAGTCTGAGACACATTCCAGGCACCTGATTAAACTCAGGTGATGGCAACACTCTTCCAATAAAACAGCACCAACACTCTGAAGTGGTCATCTTTTTGGGCGTCTGTCCTGCTCACCTGACCCCTAGCCTCTTAGAACTGCAGAGGGTTTGGCCTCCGCTGCTGTGGTTGCACAGTGAGGCCCCCCCTCCGGCCGAGGGGGACCGGGTCTGGGACAGAGCCCGTCCTCTGTCCCCTGGCACTGGGAAAGAATGCAAATCGACCTTGGTGGGGCAGGGACAAATGAGCTGGCTGCAGCAGCGGGGAGGGGGGCCTGAAGCCGGAGAGGGAGAGGGAGAGAGGCAGTCTGCAGAGAGAAGAGCCTGGCCCACATGCAGAAAGGAGAGATGGACACGGAGAAAAAAGTGAAGCACAACGGAACCGCCTCAGGACAGGCCTGTTTCTTTTTTTTTTTTTTAATTTTTTTTTTTAATGTTTTATTTATTTCTAGGAGAGAGACAGCATGAGTAGGGGAGGGTCAGAGAGAGAGGGAGTCACAGACTCTGAAACAGGCTCCAGGCTCTGAGCTGGCAGTCAGCACAGAGCCCGACGCGGGGCTCGAACCCACGAACCGTGAGATCATGACCTAAGCGAAAGTCAGATGCTTAATCAACTAAGCCACCCAGGCGCCCCACTACAGGCCTGTTTCTGAGACCTATGTGCCCTCCTGTCCTCCAGCTCTGTGAGGCATACAAGGTGTTTATTCTCCATGTTATTTAAATATGTTTATAGTCCCTGTTCCTTAGAACAGAAACAACACTAGCTACATACACTGAAAGCAGGTTCTTTCTGCAGAGTATTATTACTAATTCTTTAAAAATATTTTTTAAATATGTATTTATTTTTGAGAGACACAGTATGAGCGGGGGAGGGGCAAAAAGAGAGTGGTGACACAGAATCCGATGCAGGCTCCAGGCTCTGAGCTGTCAGCACAGAGCCCGACGTGGGGCTCGAACCCACGGACCGTGAGATCATGACCCGAGCCAAAGTCAGACACTTAACCGACCGAGCCACCCAGGCACCCCTGAGCATTATTACTAATTCTTAAGCCTGCCCCATATTCCGAGAGCGCCACACTGTAGATCTTGCAAGGAAAAGAGCAACACGTGCCTCCTCCTCTCTGCTTCTCATCTGTCCTTCTCCGAGAGAAAGTGTTTGAAGGGCTGTCAAAATTGCCATAGTCACAAATGCCAGATTAAGCAGACATTCTATCCCTACGAGTAGGGCTTGCCTATCAAACTGAAGTCAGACAGCTAAATGATAAGAGTCTCAGGGCTCCATTCGTAGGCTCTTCACAACACCATGATGAACTCTCATAGCTTTAAATATGGTTTACAGGGGTGCCTGGGTGGCTCATTCGATTAAGCATCCAACTCTAGACTTCGGCTCAGGTCATGACCTCACAATGTGGGAGATCAAGCCCCACGTCGGGCTCTGTGCTGAAGCACATTCCCTCTCTCCCTCTCTCTGCCCCTCTCCCATTCTCTCTCTCTCTCTCTCCAAATTAATTAATTAATTGAAAATAAATACATAAGATTTATATGCTGCCAACTCCTAAATATTTCTCTGTACCCAGTCTTCTACTCCAAACTCCAAATTTATGTATCTGCCTGCCCATCCGACATCCCCACTGTAATGTTTAAGAGGTATCAATTATAATTTATAATAATTTGTACTAGGCATATATTACACTTGAACCTGTCCAAAACTGAGCTTGTGCTATGGCACTGAATACCTGCTTCTCTACGTCTTCCTCCTTCTTGATCCCTCCCTTTTTTGCACACTCCACTGCTAAGCTGTCAGCACATCCTGACTCCACCTTCACCATGTATCTAGGACCCTCAGATAACATCTTTGTCTAAGCCTTCATCACTTTTTGCCTGGATTATTGCAACTGCCTCTTAACCAGGCTCCCTGCTTTCACCCTTACCCTTCTTCAGACACTGCTCGACACTACCGTACATGATCTTATGAAATGCAAACTCGATCATGTCACTTCTGCACCAAACTCTTGCTCAGACTAAAAGCCAAAGTCACTACAAACTGCCCCCCTGCAGCTGTCCATGATCTGGGTTCTCATGACCTCTCTGGCCTCATCCCCCATGTTCACTGCCCTTAGTCACAGTGGCTTTCTTGCTATACTTAGAACATGACAAGTAAGCTCCTGCTTTGGAAACTCTGCCCTTCCTTTTCCCTCTACCTGGAACATTCTTCCCCCTCAACATCCACGAGCTCATTCTCTCATTTCAATCTTTTACTCAAATGTTTACTCAGTAAATCACTCCCTGGCCACCCCACCAATCCCACCCCCATCCTGACCTTTTCTATACCCTTACCTGCTTCCATTTCCCCTCCCTCCTTGGCTTACCACATAAGAATGTTATACACATTGTACTTATTTATCTCATTTGTTATCTCTCAGTCCCATCAGAATGTAAAGTCTGAGAGCAGAAATTTTGGTCGCTTTGGTCATTGTCATATCCCCAACACCTAACAGTGCCCTGTACACAGTAGGTACATAATATGCAAATTATCTAACAGGGTCTTCAGCAGAGGGATACTATGATCAGACTTAATACAACACGATAATACAATAAGCCTCACTGGGTTAACAATAAACTGAGGATGAACCAACCAGAGCAGAAGCAGGGAGACCATTTAGATGCTATGGCAATAACCAAGGGCCACAATTTATAGCCACAAAGGTTGTGCACTGCACAGCTCCAGTGAAACGTGACAAGTACTGTCTGGAGATACATAAAAGGGCTGCCAGCCCTGGTGGAAACCACAAAGGTGATTAGAAGTGATTAGAATCTGGCCACGTCTTGAAGGTAAGAGCCCAATATGATTTACCTGACAAATTTAACGGAGGATGTGCAAGAATGGAAAATAAAAAATATTTCTAAGGTTTTTGGTGCAGATGTAAAAAAGAGAATAACATTACAACAAAGGATATATTAAAGAACCAGTCTATTCATAAGTGCGTACAACATTTCAAATCAGTGTATACAAACTGGGCCTCACCCACTCACGCCAAATCATGTCTCCAACTATGCTTTTCGCATCTACTCATACAGACCATTTGTGATACCGTCACTTGGCAACTCCTGTACTCTCCAATTTCTGCGTCTTGGTCATCCTGTACCACATGTGCCTTCTTCATATGACCAAGTTCTGATTCCATTAACACTCCTCCAAGATGCCTTTCCTGATGCCCCAACTAAACAATCAATCTCTCCCCTACGTTTGCATTTTGTCCCTTCCTTCTGTGCCTCTGTAATAGCACTTAGAATAGCACTTACCTAAACAAGGAGTAATGGAGGTTATTTCCAAGCATTCAAGCCCCTGTCTAACTACTGATCCCCTCCTGGACTGTGAGCGCCCCACAGATAGGATCCACCTATCCTATCATTCACTTCTTCCTCCAAAATATCTACGCCTGTGTCTGGCAGGAAACAGACACTATACAAATGTGTATGAACAGAGTATGAAAACCGCACAAACTCCAAAGGTCAGCCTCCTCGCCGGCCTGGGGTGTATATAAACTGTGCAGAGGGGGACTCCAAGGCTCAGGGAGAAAGTAGGACACGTGCTGCATCCTGAAGGATCCGGGAAGCAGGAGGCATGCAGGCGAACGTGCCCCTGCAACTGCCTCCTCGCAGGGTTCGCCGGTGACTCTACATCAGCTGACTCGAGGCCAATTTGGGCCGACAGGCTGGAAAAAAACGCGCCGAACTAACGACTCCGGCAGCGCTGAGCCCTCCTCCAAAGAGGCGTCGGGCGAACAGCCAGGCTCCGCCCGGTGCGCACTCGCTCCAGCACCTGAGAGCACGGGAAGCCCGAGACGCGCAGGCGCAGCCTCACCGTGCGCCGAGCGCGCAGCGCGCGCAGCGCGCGCAGCCAATGGCAGCGCCACGCTCCTTACGCGTCGGCCCGAGCCACGGGGGCTCGGCTCGAGCCGCGCTCCCATTGGCTAAGACGGCACCGCCCAGACAAAGCCCCGCGGACGACGCCCCCGGCTCAGGGTGCCCCGGAGCCCAGGGCCACCTCAGCATCCCCCCGCTGCCCCCACGGCGCGGCCGGCGTGCTGCCTCCCCCTCTCCTCCCGTCCGGCAGCCGGTCAGGTCCCCCGGCCATCGCGGTCTCAGCTCGCGCCCCAGGCGGCAGGACCGGCAGCCTAACCACTGTCCGCCATCCCTCCCCATGGCGCAGCGTGGCGGGGTGGGGGGGAGCGCTCCCCAAGTCCTGCGAACAGGGCCTCATGGAGGACGCGATGCGGGGCAGGATGAGGGGGATACAGTGAAGCCGGGGGGCACCGCCGAACGCGAAAGACCAAACTGCTAGCTTTTGGTCCTGGATCGACCTCTAAGATACGACCTTAGGCCGCCTCCTTCCCTTTTGGGGAGCCAGGGGGGTCTGTAAAATGCGGCGGGCGAGGAAAGATGAGTGCCGAGGGTTTCCCCTGGGAGCCTCGGGCTGCATGGTCAACCGGGGCCTTCTGCGGAGCACATTATTCCAAATAATAAACGCCAGACGGGCTCCCGGGGACGGGGGGGGGGGGTGAGGCGGGTCTGGGCGGGGTAAGTCCACCTTCCTACCTAGACTCCGGCCGCAGCGGCAGGGCCAGACCTACAGGAACCTAAGGCGCCTTCCCCACCCGCATCCTGGCCACTCGGCCAAGCGGCCAAGCGAGGCCAAAGCGAAGTGAGCAAGTGCGCAGGCGCAGGCACATCCCTGTAGAGCTGCAGAGGTGCGGACCCCTCCTCTTACCGAAAACCAAACGGGCGGAGGGGCTCTGGCCGCCCACGGCTCAGCTGGCGCGTTCCCCGGGGACAGGCGCTTCGCGG
Organism: Hyaena hyaena; assembly: GCF_003009895.1. NCBI lineage: Eukaryota > Metazoa > Chordata > Mammalia > Carnivora > Hyaenidae > Hyaena > Hyaena hyaena. The sequence continues at coordinate 2,472,985 of NW_024080677.1, read as the reverse complement.
GTACCCGCGCTGCTGGCTTGAGCAGCCGAGTGGGGGCGCTGCCGCCGTCTCCTTCTGGAAGCCCCTCTACCTGCTGCCGCTACTGCGGCTTCCTACTTGCGCTACCGGATGGGGACAAGCCTGGACCCCGTGGGTGCGCGTGACGGGGCTGCGCTGGGCGGGGCGCAAGGCGGGCGTGGCCGGGGCGGGGAGCGCTCCTGCACTTTCTCCGGCCTCCTTCGGCCTCCGCGGTCCCGCCTGGCCCTCCTCCTGCGTTGGGTACCCCCTGTCGGGCTCCCAGCCAGAGATTGACCCCTGTCGGGCGCTGATCTCCCCCGCCAGCCCCCTTCTGGAGCGGGTGGGGGCTGGGGGCCTTCGGGCTGGGACAAGGTGGTGCCGCACCGGGACCTGAGGGAAACCTGGTGAGGAATAAGGCTCCTTCCAGGTTCTGTGCATGTTTTCTGTCGTTAGAACTCATCCGGGTTGGTTGATTTCTCAGGGTTTTTTTTGTTTTTTAGTGTTCTTTTTTTTTTTTTGGATCGGGTGAAATGCATTTAAAGAATTACTCCTACGGATCTTTAAAAGTAATTTAAGAATAGCACAGCTCCCAGAGTTTCAACAATGGAACATCAGGGGCCAGTTGGCCACAGATCAGGATGCCCTCGCCAAGTTTCCAGGATGAAAAACCGACTGAAAAGAGAAGGAAACGATCAGGACAAATCTGTGGCAGAACTATGTTTAGGTCAAATTACGGAGAAGCACGGATTGGAAAGGGACGAGGCAGATGAAAACGGGAGGGAAGTATTGGCCTGGTGGGACTTAAAAAAAAACCAAACCAAAACAAAAAAAACTTGTCAGCTCAGTTCCATGAGCTTCTTGAGAGTGGCTGTTTCTTCCTTATTTATCCCCAGCTCCTGACACATAGAGTTTTGAAGAATGAGAGGGTCACACAGGTAGGATGCACTTGATTCTCTGCACCCAATTTTCAGACAAATCGCAAGCATTGTTTCTTCAGTATTGTGTTTCAGAATTCTCACTGTGCACATCATGCAGCAGCCATAACATAAATCGTTATATTGGGCCACTGGTTACACTTTGGGAGTTACGCCTTGCTAGACAACTGGTTAATTAAAGGAAGAATTAATATTTTCACCTAGGCTCTGCTTTTGGACTCAGAATTAAATTGAAATGTAGTTCTATTTATGGAAAACAGGGAAAGGATACTTGACCAAAAGTTCTATCAAGACTGCACCTGTGGCTGACATCGCATCTTCCCAGGCTGTCTTTCTGATCCAGCTTTGCTATGGCAAACAGCTGCATACAGGTGCTACCTGGCAGCGCCTTGCCACAGCTGCACCTGGTGTTTTTCTGCCTCAGATCTCTGTCACGGCAGCTGGGGACCCTTGCAGAACCACTGCCCATTCAGACACACGCACAAACCTGCAAATGCAAAACTAACACCTCATGGGACAGCCTTTGAGGCAGAAACCAGCGTCTGAATTGGTAGAGAAATCCTCTACTCTTCCCTCCTCCTGGTGGGCAGTTCGGAGGTGCATTCTGTATAACTCCTAAAATGATAGGGTGCTGGTGGCCCATGGTGGTACCCAACTTGCAGTTCAGTCCTGCACTCTTGGATTGCTTTTCTCTGTTCTTTCTCGCTTGTCTGATTTTCCAGCCCACCACTCCTGTTCCTTGGGATTTGTTCCCAAAATAAACTACCTATATTCTTGCTCAGAGTCAATTTTGCAGGGGTTCCCAGACTAAGCCAGTCATGAACCCAAAAGAGGCATCTCTGCCCACCTTTCATGGCCATTGTCAGCGGACCTTTCCCAAGTCTACTAACAAGAAATCAGTTTGTTCAGCCTGAGCTTTTGCTCCTTTTATTTCCCAGTTGCCTTGCCCTCTAGGGCATCACTAGTAAGCTCTCAGAGACAGGCAGGAAGTATCAGGGATTCCCAAGGGGTAGGGCCAGGTGACAGGCTGAGGCTAAGTGAGAGTCTGACAAAAGCCATTCTCGGACCATTTAAACCTTTCTCCTGTTTCCAAGGTCCTTGCTGTGGACTTTGAAACTGGAGAAACTCTGAACTCTGGGGTTGAACATGGAAGCAGTTCGCTCTCCACACAGCGTGTGCCAAGACTCTGTCTCTTTTCTGCCCTCCTGTTCCCCTCACCCCCTTGTAAAAGCAGTTCCTCTACCCAGATACAAGGCCTCAGGCCAGCGCATTCCACACCTACTACATTTCATCTCATTTCAACACCAACGGTGCTGTTGAAAATTGCGAAGCTAGCCTTGGGAGGGAAACAGCCCTTCGTCTCTGCCTTCATGGAGGGAAATGAGACATATACCTAAACTAAATGAATCATTGGAAGTTCTGTAGATCTTCTAAAAGAGGGACATGGAAGTTTAGTGAGAGTGCCACCAGGCCTCAGGGCGGGCTTTGTAGAAGAGGTAACATCCTGAAAAACTCTCATTGGAACGAAGTCCCCTAAGAGATCCCACTGCCCAGAGAGCAACAGTGTTTGCTCCTGTCCATGTCAGCTCCTAATCACCTCCTGGTTCATGCCCTTCCTAAATCATGCTAATCATTCCCTCATCTTCCTAGCCCTCCCTTTGTAGATCTGGCCCTGTCCCATCTCTGAATGCCTTTGGTCTTCTCTGCCCTCAGCGGCAAGCATTGAATGCTAAATGGTGCAGGTTAAATCCTGCCCTTGGCCGGGCACAGGAACCCGTGAACCCCTCCAGAAGCCCCCAGGTGCAGCCCTCTATGCTGTGTTCCTCTGGGGAAGAGAGAAGAATAACACCATTTACTATTCTAAACCCTTCAGGTCTTCTGTTTAGGTACAATTGAAAAAAAAATGGGGGGAGAGGTGCTAGATATCATGCCCTTAATTCAGAATTTTAAGTGTCAAGCAGCCTGTTTTTCTATAATTGACAGTGAAAGGAAGAAAAAGCCCAACAGATTACTCTAAAAACTGTGGTGCTAAGAATCTAATGGGCTCCATTAGATTGATCCTGACGTGACTATAATACTGATTTCTGCCCATGAATGAGAACTAGAGGCTCTGTCTTTTCCCCTGCAGTGAATGAGCAAGTAAAACAAAAGCTTGGACCTTTCTGGGAAAAGAGGGGCATCCATATCCCCACCCCCTTTCTGTCTCTTGATTGCAGTGTATTTAATTAAAATCTTTGCTGTTTTTTGTTTTTTTTAACACAGTTTGGTGTGGGGAGTAGTTTGGAATTTTTTTTTTTAAATGTTTTATTTATTTCTAGGAGAGAGAGAGACAGCGTGAACAGGGGAGGGTCAGAGAGAGAGGGAGTCACAGACTGAAACAGGCTCCAGGCTCTGAGCTGGCAGTCAGCACAGAGCCCGACTCGGGGCCCGAACCCACGAACCGCGAGATCATGACCTAAGTGAAAGTCGGACGCTTAACCAACTAAGCCACCCAGGCGCCCCTGGAATTTTTTTTTTTTTTAATGTAGGCTCCACACGCAACGTTGGGCCTGAACTCAGGACCCTGAGATCAAGAGTCATGCCGTGCCACGTGAGCCAGCCAGGTGCTCCAGTAGTTTGGAAATATAAGCAAAGTTTCTTTGAGGTAGTCAGGATCTTAGAAGAGGGAAAGTATAGGAAGATAAAAAACAGTGTCCCTACCTCTGCGCATTCATCTCAAGCTATAAAACTCCTTCCTTCCCTCTTTCCGTTTACATCTAGCCCTTATTATATCTCACACATTGTGCTTTGTTCTCGGAATGCGATAATAACCAAATGCTGGCTCTCTGTCTTCAGCAACACAATTTAGCAGTTAATCACTACGTACCAGACTCTATGTCAAGTGCTTTGTGTGCGTTATTTCACTTAATCTCTGCAACAATCTTAAAAGTGGCCTAAGATTATCCCCTTTCACTTCTAAGGAAGTTGAGGCCTACAGAGGTCAAATAATTGCTTCTGGCACCACAACTAGCAAGAGGCAAAGACAGGTCCCACACACGTCTGCCCTATCCCAAAGGCTCTCTCTAAACACACCACCAATTGTCGTAAGATTCTTGCTCTATAAAAGGAAGGAAGGAAGGGAGGAAGGGAGGGAGGAAGGAAGGATGAGAAGTCCCCAGGTGGCTCAGTCAATTAAGCATCCGACTCAATTTCCACTTAGATCATGCTCTCCGGGTTTGTGGGATCGAGACCTTTGTCAGGCTCCATGCTAACAGTGTAGAGCCTACTCAGAATTCTCTCTCTCAAAAATAAATAAATTTTTTTTAAAAGGATGAAAATCCTAGTTTATAAGACTATCTGGAGTACAGAATTGTTTTGTAACTTACTGGGCATTATTTCTGCAATTTAATAGAAGCTCAAATTGCCTTATTAAATGGAAATTTCTTTCAACAAATACCAATACAGATGCCAAGATCTGATGCCCTCAACTAGGAAAAGCAAATATAGGTTCTAATTGACTATATAAACTTGGAAATACAAGAGTATGGGACGAGATTCTCAACCCTTAAATCAGATTTAATTTTCTGACCTTCAAATTCTGTTTTTTTCAAAGAATATTTGTTACAGTAAACTCTTAAAAATCAGGATACAAAACTATATGCTTATTTTCATTGATATCTTTTCAACTTTTTTCCAATGAATTTTTTTTAATATATTTTCTGCCTCTTGCTACCAAAGACAGAGCCTACCTACTATTTCAAAAGGGAAATCAAATTGCCAAGTTGCTGCCTCTCTGTTTTGGGTTGCCAGCACCTCTTTCCCCAGGCGTATCTGCTCCTTCCCAACTCACTCCTCTCAACCAGGCTTTTCCCAAGACCTGAAGTATTTATCCCTCTTAATAGCTCTCACGTTCAGTTCAGTGTTCACTCACCTTAGCCGGTGGTGGGGTAACAATGCTCCCTCAGCACTATCTGCATGCAGGACACTCTCCAGGTAAGTTACAAGGCCGATCACCCGGAATCCTCTTACTGCTCAGTTAATAGGGTATAATACACACCCCTGGAAACATCTCCCCAAATCTGTGTATTATTTCAATGCTTGCCTTTAGCTAGGAAGGGAAATTCTCACACCCGTATGATAAAGCCACCTAATGATAAAATACAGTATTTAGAGTTCTGAATGTTTGTGTGTTTGTCATTAAATAGGCAAAGTCCAGCTTTCTAAATGTTTATTTTAGGTTTAAAATGTCCGTGAGTTTGGCCCTCTGACAAAGGATCAAGAGTAAATGCCACTGCTTAGGGACACATAAGAAAAAATGATGCCAAAGGGCAACTCCAAGTGACTGCATGTTGAGCACTCCCTGCTAGGTATATGTGGATGTAAATGAACACAGGAACTGGCCTGAATAGAAAGAAATATGCAGAGAATGCCCTGAGCGTGACTCAAAATCAGGACCTGAGAAAGACTTCAAAATAGCCAAGTAGCTTTGGACACATTAGCTACAGGAAGGTGGGACCGAAACATACCCCTTGAACATCACAATGGAGCTAAGGAAGAGTATGTCTGCAATATAGGAGATCCCTTAAGGGCGTCTCTTTAGTATTACCACACCCTGTGATTAAAGTCAATGGAAAATTACAACAATCAAATTCAGGCAGGACCTGCTAATGACCTTGATCCTTCATGAATCAAGGTTTGGGGCACCCTAGCAGGTAAAGAAGCACAACCAGCCAAGGACAAAGGGAATATGGAGTGGGCAGTAGGAAAAGGTAATTATAGATACCACCTACAACCATGTGACCAATTTCAGAAAACAAGGACTGTGATCGTCATGAGTATTTCTTCCTTATTTTGTTATGCGCACTTGTGTGTTTAATGTCTTTCTTTCCTCTATTACTCCCTTATGTAACATAAGACGTTTTGACTTTATATCATATATATCATAGTATTAAGTTTATTATTTTTTTAAGTTTTGTTTGTATTTGTTTATTTTGAGAGAGACGGAGAGGGCACCAGCAGGGGAGGGGCAGAGAGAAAGGGAGAGAGAATTCCCAAGCACATTCTGTACATGGTCAGCTTAGTGTGCAGAGCCCGATGCAGGGCTCGAACCCACAAAACCGTGAGATCATAACCTGAGCTGAAATCAAGAGTTGGTTGCTTAACCAACTGAGCCACCCAGGCACCCCAGTATTGTTAACTTTATATCACAGTATTTAAGTTATGGGCTATCAAGGAGAAGAGTAATATTACCCAAGGACTTTGCATCCTCTTCTAGGGAAAGGTTCATGCATTTTCAGTTGTATACAGGATAGTCATATCCTGTTAGGTGGAATTATGACCTTATTATTGTATTTATTCAGAGATTAAGTGTGGTTTAAGGAGATATACGTGGACGCCAAGTTGACAAAGAATGGCTATTGATGTTTAATTTAATATGTCAACCTGGGTAGGCCACAGCACCCAGTATTTGGTCAAACATTATTCTGAATGTTTTTCTGAAGATGATTTTAGATACAATTAGTATTTAAACCAGTGGACTTTGAGTAAAGCAGACTACCCTTCATAATGTGGATGGGTTTCATCCAACTAATTGAAGGCCTTACTAGAAAAAGACTGACCTCCACAGGAGAAGGAATTCTGCCAGTGGACCACCTTTACACCCTTCTCTGCAGCTCTTCCCTGGGAAGAGCCTATGCTGCTGATTTTGAACAGGCCAAGCCTCTGTAAACATGTGAGCCAATTCCTTAAAATCTAAAATCTCTCTCTCTCTCTCTTTCTCTCCCCTTCTCTCTCTCTCCACCCCTCACCCTTGCCCTCCCCGCCCCCCCCCCCCGCCCTTCATACACATCTTGTCCCTTCTGTTCCTCAGGAGAACCTTAATCCTAATACACCCACTCAGAGTGGTCTCTTCCCTAATTGGACCCTGATACAACCTTGAAATAGATTCCTCTACTATGGAATTGGTCCCTGTCTGGGAGGGCAGGTCCCCAAAGGAGCAGGGAGGGCCATTACTTAGGGGCCTAGAGCACAGGTCAGATGCCTGATGGTGCTCACGGGCCAAGCTGGGACGCGGTATGCCTTGCTTTTCACCCTCTCCATCCCCTGAGGCCCCTTCAGCCACTGCCCTCCAGGTGCTCACAGCCTGAGAAGGGGACAGGCACATCTGCAGCTTGCGCACTCCAGGGTTAGGTCATATAACAGGCAAACCCATGGGCTCTCGGCGGACGGTAGAAAGAGCTGTTCATAAAGATTGGGGCCAAGAAGCAGGCTTCGTAAAGGAGGTGACTGCCTTGGATCGCAGATTCAAAGATAGGAGATTTTTCCTCCAAATTTGTATCTTGAAAAAGTTTAAACTTAGAAGAGTGTAATGAACACCCATACAGCCATAATCTAGAGTCACTTGACTGTTAACAGCTCGTCATATTTGCTCTCCCTGTGGACACATACAGTTACATTTATACACTTTGCTGATTCACTTGAAAGTATGTTGCAGACATCATGACACAGCATTCCCAAATATTCCAGAATCTATTTCAAAAGAACAAGGTACATAATCATGGTACTATTGTCACATTCAAGAAATTTAAGGGGTGGCTGGGTGGCTCAGTCGGTTGGGCTTCCGACTTCGGCTCAGGTCATGATCTCGCAGTTTGTGGGTTCGAGCCCCGCGTCAGGCTCTGTGCTGACAGCTAGCTCAGAGCCTGGAGCCTGCTTCGGATTCTGTGTCTCCCTCTCTCTCTGACCCTCCCCTGCTCACACTGCCTCTCTCTCTCTCTCTCTCTCAGAAATAAATAAAACATTAAAAAAAATAAAAGAAAGAAAAAAATTTAACAGGGGCCCCTGGGTGGCTCAGTTGGTTAAGCGTCCAGCTTCGGCTCAGGTCATGATCTCATGGTTCGTGGGTTTGAGCCCCACGTTGGGCTCTGTGCTGACAGCTCAGAGCCTGGAGCCTGCTTCAGATTCTGTGCCTCCTTCTCTCTCTGCCCCTCCCCTGCTTGTACTTGTCTCCCTCCATCTCAAAAATAAATAAACTATTAAAAAGAAAAGAAAAGAAAAGAAAAGAAAAGAAACTTAACATCTGGGGGACCTGGGCGGCTCTGTCGGTTAAGTGTCTGACTTTGTCCCAGGTCATGGTCTCATGATTTGGGAGTTCGAGTCCCACATCGGGCTCTCTGCTATCAGCACAGAGCCCACTTCGGATCCTCTGTCCCCCTCTCTCTGCCTCTCCCCTGCTTGCACTCTCTATCTCTTTCAAAATAAATAAATAAACTTAAAAAAAAAAAGAAATTTAACATCAGTGATAACAGTATGATCCTCTTCCTGTTAATCTATACTCAGATTTTTTTCAGTTATTCCAATAATGTCCTTTTGTAGTTTGAGAGTTTTGGGATCCCCCCCCCCAGTTAGGATTCCAACTGAGGATAATGACTTCTATTTAGTTATCATGCCTCTTTAGTTTCTCTTAATCTAGAACAGTACCCTGCCTTTTCTTTTGGGGGAACAAGGCCTTTCATGATATTGACAGTTCAATGAGTCCAGGCTAGTTGTTTTATAAAATGTCCCCAAATCTAAATTTGTCTGATCATTTCCTCATGATTGGATCCAAGCTAAAACCTTTGGGTAGGAATACTAAATAGGTGATGTTTAGGTAGAATTTGGACGGGTTGCAGTCAGGAAGGGTAACCAGACGTAGGGAAAGCAGAACTTCTGTGTTTCCCTTAGGTGTGGAAAAGCCCAGCATGTCTGGGAGTAGCCTTGGTCCCCAGGAGCAGCACTGGGCTGGCCCGGGGCGTGTGGGCAGAGGACAGGACACGGGTAGGTGACGGGAGACACACACGGCCAGGAAGTTTGGTCCTTCTTCCCTAGCCTTTGTTCAGAGGACAGTGGGGAATCAGAGCCTCTAGAAGCATATTAGCTTTTCTTAAAAGAGCCTCAAGGACCAAAAAGCCTTTAAGACCCAAAGAAATGAGTCTCAAAGGGTGGAGTCCCAGCACCTAGAAGAGATACTTTGAACAATGGGGCCTCCCCAAGCATCCACCAGTACACAACATATTATTAATCGGAAAAAAGAGCAAATCTCAAATGGAAAGGAACATAATTACCTTTAGTGGTCATTCCTCTTTCTTTTACTATTGTCTCTTAGCTCTGTCGTTAGCCATCTTGCTCAGAGATGTTACCTTTAACCCCTCACATCCTTTCTCTTCCCTTCTGTCTCCTTTCTAGTCACCCAAGCTAAAAACCTGGGATTTCTCCAGTGCCCTCCCCTTGCCTCTCACTTCCAGCCTGCCTGGCCCAGGTGTGTGTACCTGGTGCTGCAGAGTAGGGTGAGGGAAGGTAGGCAATGACCAGGTCACCAGGTACTGGCTGTCAAGACTGCCCTCTATCTAGGGCAGCTCCACTCGAGGGCCTTGAGATACACCCAAAGGCCCTGACTTAGGAGGGAGAGGCCAGCTAGGAATGGGAAGTAAGCTATGGGCCAAGCCAGGGGCCAAACTGGAAGGAAGAGCTTGCAGAAATGAAGAGAGTCTAAAGGGATGGGGTGATGATAGGTGTGGTCTTGTTTAATTTTTTAATTTTTTTTTATTTTAGAGAGAGAGCATGAGTAGGGGAGAGGGGCTAAGGGAGAGAGAATCTTAAGCAGGCTCCATGCGCAGCACAGAGCCTGGTGTGTGGCTCAATCCCATGACCCTGGGAACATGACCAGAGCCGAAATCAAGGGTCAGATGCTCAACCCACTGAGCCATCCAAGCCCCCCTGATGATAGGTGTGTTCTTGAGGTTATATAACTACCCTGACAACATGTCTTTTTTTAGGGGATCCTGGCCACCTGAGGTATCTCTTGGTTATCCTAGCCCAGTGTTTCCGCATAGCTGGAGACTCCTGCAGGCAGACCAAGAGTTATGGAATCTCTCCTTGCTTCTTAATCCCTCCCATTTCCCCAGGCTCTGCAGCCAGCCTCCAGTGCCTCTGTGCCAGCATTCTCGTTCCTCTGTCCGATGCCTGGCTCAGGTCTGTGGTGGCAGAGGATGGACGCACAAGTTGGGGTCCCCATGGGTCAATGAGAGTTGAGTAAAGAGAGCATGGTCATGAGGAGATGCACAAAGGGGAACAGGGTAAGCTGGAAACAAAGGACCTCCAGACTGACCAACCCAATCTTCTAGTGCTGAGCGAGCAAAGGCAGAGCCGGCAGCATGAAGGGAAGTAAGCTGTGATGGGGCCCAGATTTTGCTGGCATTCAGCGTGTAGCAGGTCATCGTTAGAGGTGCTTCCTCAAATGGCTGCCCATTTCCTTGCACAGTGTGAGCCTGCGGCAGCCACAAGAGAGAAGGATGAGAGTCACGCTTGCAGGAAGGGTGCGTTCTGATAAGTAGAGGCTGGTTCAGGGAATGGGTCTCCACACACATACAAAATAGTAATAGAGCTTCACCCATGGTTAAAGGACTTGCACTAGGAAGGCAGAGTCCCTGTGTCACAGATCAAAGGAGTGCCAAAGAGAGACACCATGCCCAGACTCCCAATGGCAAGGCCAAAAGGCAAGAAAAGGAAATGAAGTATAAATAAAAGGAATCAAAACTACCATTACTGCAAGCACTATAATTATTAATTCAGACTATTTTGGATAGTTAACATAAAAGCTATTAGAATAATAATGGAGTTCAGTAAATTGGTTGAATATAAGACAAATGGAGAAAATTATAAGCTTTCCCACTTAGAAAATGTAATGATAAAAAAATCATAATAATCACAAGGCAATAAAAAGTGAATACCTGGAGATAACAAGAAATTGCTAAGTCTTTGTTAAAAAAATAGAAAAAAGCTGTATGTCTTCACTAAAAGATATGAAAGATGGACTGAAAATTGAAGGGCCATACCATGTTTCCAGATAGGAAGGCAACATTATAAAAGATGGGGTTTGGGACACCTGGGTGGCTCAGTTGGTTAAGTGCTGACTTCAGCTCAGGTCATGATCTCATGGTTCGTGGGTCTGAGGCCCGCATCAGGCTCCATGCTGACAGCTCAGAGCCTGGAGCCTGCTTTCGATTCTGTGTATCCCTCTCTCTCTCTCCCTCCCCCATTCATGCTCTGTTTCTCTCTCTCAAAAATAAATAAATGTTAAAAAAATGTTTTAAAAAGTTAAATAAAGTTTTTAAAAATATGGGGTTTTCCCCATATTTATCTAGAATTCTTTGTAGTTTACGGGGAGAGAGGACTTGACCAATTGATTCTAAATGAGTAAATATTCAAAATTAAGCCATCATTTTGAAAAATGCTTCATGAGATGAACACATACTACAAAACTAAGCTAATTAGGAAATATGGTGCTGGTGCATGAGTAGAAAGGGCAGATTAATGGAACAGATGGGCAGTCCAGAAACGAAACTGCAAGTTAATGAAAATTTAATATACCATAAGACTGGCATTTCCAGTCAAAAAAGATGAATTATTTAATGACATGGGGACAGTTACTTATGTATATTCCATACACAAAAATAAATTCTAAGTAGATTAAAGATCCAAATATGAAAACTAAAACTATTAAAATACTAGAAGAAAACATGAGACTATTTCAATCATCTTGAGGTTGGAAAAGGATTTGCTAACCCTATGGCAATGCCCAGGAGACATAGAGGAAAAAACTGAAAGATTAGACTACTTAAAAATTTAAGCTTTTGTACAAGAAGAGCCACCATTCAAGTGATTGGCTGAGAGAAAACATTTACAACATATATACCAGATAAGGGTTAAAAGTCCACAACAGGTAAAGAGCTCCTACATATGAATAAGAAAAAGATAATCTAATTGAATAAAATGGACAAAGGGTAGATACATCACAAAAAAGAAAATTGAATGGCCAATAAACATAAAAAGCTGTGCTTGATTATGATGTATCAATATTTAAATGCAAATCAGAAATACATTTTTGTCAATCATTTTGGTGAAAATTAAAAGATTGGAGAGAAATGAGGAAGCAGCACCCTCATACACAGCTGACAGAAGTGAAAATTGCAATCTTTTTTGAAATGATTTGGCAGCATACATGATACCCATTGACAGCAATTCCATTCTAGGATTCCAGCCTGTGAAAACACTCACATGCGACACAAAGATGTGTGTACATGGATATTTGATGTGACATTATTTGTAACAGAAAAAAATAAAAAATAATCTAATCATGGAATGTTTAAATAAATCATGGTCCACCTATATCAAAAACACTGTCTGCCCAGATTGGCTACTTTTCTGAATTGCTCTTCCTTGCGACCTGACCTCTCTATACCCTGAGATGCAATTCTTGTTAGAACAAATCAGCCTTGGGGCACCTGGGTGGCTCAGACTTTGGCTCAGGTCATCATCTCGCAATTTATGGGTTCAAGCCCCCCATTGAGCTCTGTGCTGCAACACACATCCTGGAGCCTGCTTCAGATTCTGTGTCTCCCTCTCTCTCTGCCCCTCCCCCACTCACGCTCTGCCTCTCTCTCTCAAAGATAAAGAAACATTATCGGTATCATAGGAATTCTAGAAGAGGAAAAGAGAGGGAAAGGCGCTGAAGGAGTCCTTGAACATATTATAGCAGACAAATTCCCCAATCTGGGGAAGGAAACAGACATTGAAATCCAAAAGGCACAGAGAACTCCCCTCAGACGTAACTTGAATCGATCTTCTGCATGACATATCATAGTGAAACTGGCAAAACATAAGGACAAAGAGAGAATTCTGAAAGCAGCTAGGGAGAAAAGGGCCCTAACATACAAAGGGAGACCTATCAGAGTGGTGACAGACCTATCTACTGAAATCTGGCAGGCCAGAAAGGAATGGCAGGAAATCTTCAATGTGATGAACAGTAAAAATATGCAGCCAAGAATCCTCTATCCAGCAAGCCTGTCATTCAGAATAGAAGGAGAAATAAAAGTCTTCCCAAATAAACAAAAATTGAAAGAATTCATCACCACTAAACCAGCACTACAAAAAAATCCTGAGGGGGACCCTATGAGGGAAATGTTGTAAGGAATGCAAGGTCCCAGAGACACCACCACAAGCATGAATCCTATAAAGAACACAATGACTCTAAACCCATATTTTCAATAGTAACACTGAACGTAAATGGACTAAATGTTCCAATCAAAAGATATAGGGTAGCGGAATGGATTAAAAAACAAAATCCATCAATATGCTGTCTACAAGAAACTCATTTGAGACCTAAGGACACCTTCAGATTGAAAGTAAGGGGATGGAGAATATCTATCATGCTACTGGAAGTTAAAAGAAAGCTGGAGTAGCTATACTTATATCAGACAAACTGGACTTTAAAGTAAAGGCAGAACAAGGGATGAGGAAGGCCATTATATAATAATTACAGGGTCTATCCATCAGGAAGAGATAACAATTATAAATGTCTATGCACTGAATACAGAAGCACCCAAATACATAAAACAATTAATCACAAACAGAAACAATCTACGGATAAGAATGTGCTAATAGCAAGGGACTTTAATACTCCACTTATAGCAATGGACAGATCAACTAGACAGAAAATCACTAAAGAAATAATGGACTTGAAAGACACATTGGACCAGATGGATTTGACAGATATATTTAGAACTTTACATCCTGAGGCCATGGGATTCACTTTCTTCTCGAGTGCACATGGCACATTCTCCAAGACAGATCACATACTGGGACATAAAGCAGCCCTCAAGGAGGACATCCAGATGGCCAACAGACACATGAAACGATGCTCAGCATCCCTCATCATCAGGGAACTACAAACCAAAACCACACTGAGATATCACCTCACACCAGTCAGAGTGGCTAAAATGAACAAATCAGGAGACTCTAGATGCTGGCAAGGATGTGGAGAAATGGGCACCCTCCTGCACTGCTGGTGGGAATGTAAACTGGTACAGCCACTCTGGAAAACAGTGTGGAGGTGCCTCAAAAAATTAACAATAGAACTCCCCTGTGACCCAGCAATAGCACTGCTAGAAATTTACCCAAAGGATACAGAAGTGCTGATGCATAGGGGCACATGTACCCCAATGTTCACAGCAGCACTCTCAACGATAGCCAAAACATGGAAAGAGCCTAAGTGTCCATCAACGGACGAATGGGTCAAGAAGATGTGGTTTATCTATACAATGGAATCCTACATGGCAATGAGAAAGAATGAAATCTGGCCATTTGTAGCAATGTGGATGGAACTTGAGGGTGTTATGCTGAGCGAAATAAATCAGGAAGAGAAGGACAGATTCCATACGTTTGCACGTATAGGTGGATTAGGAGGAGCTTAACAGAGGACCATGGGGGAGAAGAAGGGGAAAAATAGTGGGAGAGAGGGAGGGAGGCAAACCATGAGAAACTCTTGAGAACAAACTCTGGGCTGATGGGGGTGGGGGAGAGGGGAAGGGGAGTAATGGGCATGGAGGAGGGCACTTGTTGGGATGAGCACTGGGTGTTATATGGAAACCAACTTGACAATAAACTATTTAAGGAAAAACAAAGAAAGATAGAAAGAAATATTATTTAAAAAGATAAACATTTTTAAAAATTAGAAATGTCAAGTCAGCCTTCCTGGCCACAGCTGATTGATTTATGGCATTCACTTGATCCAATCAGGCCAATCAGACACATTACCTGAAATTTTGGAACTGAAAGTAAGAAAGAGAGTCAGTCTAAAGATGTAAAAGATTAAGGGGGTAGCTGGGGAGTTCTCTCAAGCCACATTTCTGACACCTTGAACCTGACAAATATGGCTGGCCTGGCCATGGCGACTGTGAACACGGTAGAGAAGCTGAGATGCAGAGAAGATGTAGAGAAGGTGAGAGAGTCCTGTCCTGGCTGCTGGTGTCTCTCTTTCTCATGAGTTCCATGAGACGACCTTCTCACTTAAGCTAGTTCACACCTGCATTCAGTCATACATACATACAACCAAACAAGTACGAACTACTGTGATTTCCCACCATAGAACCATGTGTGCCCAGTAAGACAACTGGAGTCAAACGTACGTTAAAACAAGGAAAGATACCCAAGATATATAAATGTGAAAAAAAAATCAAGGTACAAAACAATATCTATACCATGATCCCATTGGAAGTGTTTTTATCATAGATCCTTTTTTTTTAAAATTCCAGTTAGTATGTTAACGTATATTGTTATATTAATTCCAGACGTACAGTCCAGTGATTCAACAAATTCCATACGTCACCCAGTGCCCATCACAAGTGCCCTCCTTAATCCCCATCACCTATTTTACTCATTCCCTCTGCCCAACTCCTCTCTGGCAACAATCATTGTTTTCTATAGTTTTTTTTTTTTTTATTTTAAGAGAACTATTTGTGTAATATACAAAACCTACAAACTTTTAGACTTGGAGAAAGATATGGAATATTAGACACTGCACCCCCAATGTTATTATTTCTAAAGGAATAGGATGGCAGAGGGATGAGGAACTTTTACTTTTCCTTCACTTCCAAATTTCTTGAATGTTTTTATAGTGAGAATATATTGCTTCTTTTGTGTCTTAATAAGCTTTTTATTTTGAATAATTTTAGATACACAGAAAAGTTTCAAAGATAGCATAGAGAGTTCCCATATACTCTTCACCCAACTTCTCCTACCTTGGATATTTTACATGACCATAGTATATTTGTCAAGACCAAGAAGCTAACATTGGCACATCACAATTAACTAAACTACAGGCGTTATTTGGATTTCACCAGTCTTTTTCACTAATGTTCTTTATCTGTCCTGGGATCTAATCTAAAATACCACATCACGTTTACATGCCATGTCTCCTAGCTTCCTCTAATTTATGATAACTTCTCAGTCTTGCTTTGACTTTCAGGACCTTGATCCTTTTAAGAGGTCCAGTGATTGGACACCTGGGTGGCTCAGTTAAGTGTCTGACTTTGGCTCAGGTCATGATCTCATGGTTCATGGGTTCGAGTGCGTTGGGCTCTGTGCTGACAGACAGCTCTGAGCCTGAGTCTACTTTGGATTCTGTCTCCCTCTTTCTCTGCCCCTCCCCCACTCATCCTCCCTCTCTCTCTAAAAAATAAATAAATGTTAAAAAATTTTTAATTAAAAAAAAAAAAAAGAGGACCATTCAGGTAGTCTGAGGACGACTCCTCAGTGTTTAATGTTTCCCTATAGTTAGATTGGGATTTGGTTTTGGGAGGAGAACACCAGAGGTGAAGTGCCTTCCTCGTCATGTCATATCAAGGATATATATTATCAACATAACTTGACACTAATGACGATAACCTGGATCACCTGGTTAAGGAAATGTCTGCCAGGTTTCTACCTTGTAAAGTTCCTGCTTTTTCTTTTCCAGATTCATTCACTGGAGGCAAGTCACTACATCCAGCTCACACTCAAGGGGAGGAAATTAAGCTCGTAGTCCTGGTGTCCTACTTCTTAAATTAAAGAGACTTCGGAGAGCAGAGGTGCTGTCCTACGCATTTTTAAAAAAATTGCTCCAATTATTTATTCTGTAAATATTTATTGAGCCCCTGCTGTATGGGTTGCTAGCCCCTGATGTAGACATTGGATCCAGCAAATTCTCACTCTTATGGAACATACATTCTAGACTAATACTGAATGTATAGTAGATTAAAACACAACAGAGCGGCACCTGGCTGGCTCAGTCAGAAGAACATGCAACTCTTGATTTCAGGGTTATGAGTTTGAGCCACATGTTGGGTGTAGAGTTTAAATATTTTTTTAAATTTTTTTTTAACATTTATTCATTTTCAAGACAGAGAGAGACAGAGCATGCGTGGGGAAGGGGCAAAGAGAGAGGAGACACAGAATCCATAGCAGGCTCCAGGCTCTGAGCTGACAGTGCAGACCCCGATGTGGGGCTTGAACTCACAGATTGTGAGATCATGACCTGAGCTGAAATCGGATGCTTAACCAACTGAGTCACCCAGGTGCCCCTAAATATTTTTATAAAACAGACAAAGCTTACAGAATCCAAGGAACTAAGATATGGAACCAAAAGTGGAAGTTAAGCCTGGGCAAGACACAATGCCAAACGCAGGAAAGTGGAGGTAGGGGAAAGGGAGAGAGACAGCAAGCCTCGAGACGTGGCCGTTGCACATGGCGGCGTACTGCAGTATGTGGGGATGCCTCTCAGGTTCTACGTTTAGTTGAAGGGCCTAAGCCAACCGGAGGGAATAGGAGGGGATATTATAAGCAGTTCTGGACACACAATAGGTACTTCATAGAAATTTGTTAAATAAATAATTGAAGGAACAACCACACTGAGTAGGCACATTTACCCTTGCTTGCTTCCGCACTAAAAATTCCGGTAAGACTTTCCAAGGTAATCAGAGAAGGGAGAATCTCAACATTCCTGAGGGGAGCTGCTCCCCACACTCCCTTCTCCTGCCTCCAGGCTTCCTTTCTTGGGTATCCCCAAAGCTACTCCCCTTTCCCCTACCACCTGGGCACGAAAACAGACTTTTCCCCTAATTCCAGTGCAGGCCAAGAGGGCAGAGTTATTCTGAAACCAGGTTGAAATGTTTGCCCAGTCTTAGCCAGAGGCAGAGAGCAAACAGGGAACTTCCTCCATGAGATATCAGGTAGCTTCATTCCTGAGGTGATGACAGTGGGTCACCCAAGGGCCGCTATGATGACAGCTACTGTGGAGAAGGCCCTGGGGACAGCCACTCACATCTGTGCCCATAATTACTTCATCTTCTGAGGTCTTTCCAGTGTTTTCCTTCCTGAGTTCTGTGGAACAAAAAGCAAGGGTTTTTGCTTTTATTTGGCACTGTACCTTTGTCCTGAGGGCAGAGAGCCAAAGGAGAGCCCTGAAAAACAGACGCCCACTTCTGTTCTGGTTTCCCCCATTTTTTTTTTTTTAATTTATTTCTAGGAGAGAGAGAGAGAGAGACAGCGTGAGTAGGGGAGGGTCAGAGAGAGAGGGAGTCACAGACCGAAACAGGCTCCAGGCTCTGAGCTGGCAGTCAGCACAGAGCCTGACGCGGGGCCTGAACCCACGAACTGCGAGATCATGACCTAAGCGAAAGTCGGACGCTTAACCGACTAAGCCACCCAGGCGCCCCTATACGGGTATTTTTCTGACACATAGTATGTACGTATGTGCATATATGTTTACAGGGTTGAATATCACTTCTAGGANGAGTAGGGGAGGGTCAGAGAGAGAGGGAGTCACAGACCGAAACAGGCTCCAGGCTCTGAGCTGGCAGTCAGCACAGAGCCCGACGCGGGGCTCGAACCCACGAACCGCGAGATCATGACCTAATCGAAAGTCGGACGCTTAACCGACTAAGCCACCCAGGCACCCCTGGTTTCCCCCAGTTTTAAAGTGCTCTGAGAGACAGGGTTTTCAAAGGCAGCCAGTGTCAAAATGACAAAGCTGGGAAAAACTCTTCCTCTAGAGTCTAATTAGAAATTACCAACCAGGTCATTTCTCAAAAGTCAAAAAGCCAGCATCCAGCTTCTTCCACTGCCGTGCCACGTGACCTCAAAACCTCCCCCACCTTGGAAAAAGACAAGGATGTCCATTCTCACCGCTTTTAGTTGGCCTAGTACCGGAAGTGATGAGTGACTTACCATGTCTACAATCCTAATCGCCTTGCTTCCCTTCTGGGAGTAGTTAATCTGAGGGTGACAACTTAGTTTTGGCCAGAAACACTAAGAAATTCAATCGAATGGACTTAAATTAATTAAAATGAGACTTCGGAAGATGCCTCTCAAATCTAGGGCTGAACAATTTGTGTACCATGAGGTCGTAGATATTGATTCCCTTAATAAAACTACTATATAAAAATGCTTCATTTTGCTCCCAAATGGCCAGTGGCATTTAAAGCAGTAGCAACCTCAGTACTTAGAGCATGTTTAGAAACTTGCTTTCCTGACTATTGCTCTATCTCTCAAGTCCTTTGGATACTCTAAGCTTGATACAGGTCTTTGAGACCCAGGCCCTGGAAAGGCAGAGTCAAAGATCCAGGTCAGCTGATGATGGGTCCCTGGTGGCAGAGGGAGCTGAACAGGACATTTGGGTCTTAGCAGCTTTTTCTGCAAGAGGCACCTGTGCTTTCAGCCACCACCAAGCCACCTGGCCCCTGAACCACACAGCTCATACCACTTCCTGCTGAGCCTGGAGAACTCTTGTATGTCTGTGGCATTGTCCAGGACCATGAATCTTGACCCATCTCCAAGTGCACGGTGATCTGTCCTGGACTTCCCTGCTCTGTCTTCTTCCCCTGTTTTGGGGCTAATCTTGCCTCCCCTTTAAATCTAATGTGGACATTCTCTTATCTTTGCTTTCACTCTACCCCCATTCTTTTTAGGTGTTTGGTGGTCTCGTAGGGCTAGCAAGTGTCCTGGAGCATTACTGGGGAGCAGGGGCTTCCTATCATGGAAGAAGCAGAGGGACTTCAGGGCCACTGTTCAGAAGTGGAGCATCCTTCCACAGGGAGGTGCCCTACAACCCCAAGATCAAGAGTCGCATGCTCCACTGACTCAGCCAGCCAGGTGACCCTGAAGGTGATATTTGAACAAAGATTTGAAGGATGTGAAGTAGCACACCATGTAGATCTCTGGGGGACAAGAGTAGATCTAAGATTTGTGGGACCTAATTGTTATATAATTGGGAGATCTTCCTTAAGAAAAAGAATATAGGGGTTGCTGGCTGGCGCAGTCCACTGAGCATCCAGCTCTTAATTGAGACTGGAGTCCTGATCTCATGGTTATGGGATAGAGCCCCATCTTGTGCTCCATGCTGAGTGTGGATCCTTCTTAGAATTCTCTCTCCCTCTCTCTCCCCCACCCCTGCCCTCTCCCTCGCTAGTGCTCTCTTTTTCTAAGAAGAAAAGAAATAAAAAGAATATATAATCATCAATATACAATTAGGTGCAGACCCATGTAAGTGAAGAGCCTGAAGCCCATGCTCCCTAGCACTGGAGTAACTCTGTCTGTCTCTGGGACTAGCATCCACACAGTGGGAATGGCAGGTGCGAAAGGAGGTACGAGCATGCGCAGTGAGTTAGGCACGCACAAAGGGGTCGGGGGTAGCTGGAGCAGAGCCAATGAGAGGAAGAGCAGGAGGGGATGTCACCTGAGGGAGCTGGGGGCAGATGGGAGGGACTTTGGCTTTACTGGTTGGGATGGGAGCTGATGGAGGACTTTGAGAAGAAGAGTAACATGACTGGACTTCAATTTTGAAAGAATTTCTCTGACTGCTATTTTGAGAATAGACAATATTCTGAAATAGGTCAAAGATGAAACAGAGACCAGTTAGGAGTCAGTTGGAATAATTTAGGAAAGAGATTATGGTGGCTCAGACTGGGTCTCTAGCAGCAGAGATGCGAGATATGGCTGATTCTGAACATACTTTGAAGATCAAGACCACAGGATTTGCTACAAGATGAGAGGGAAGAGAGAGACAGATTGCAAAGACGATTCCAGGATTTTGAGAGCAAGTTTTAAGTGGAAGGTTAGAGTTCAGTCTCAAACATGTTAATTTTGGGATGCTTGCACACTCAGAGGAGAGGTGGGAGTCTGGAAGCGATCTGGGCTGGACATAATAACTTCTTGAACCTGGATGAGACCCAAGGGAAGGGAATACGGATAGAGAAAAGAAGTGGTCCTAGATTTGAATCCCAAGGCCTTCTGATATTTAACAGCCAGGGAAGAAAGGAGGAGCTAGCAAAGGAGACAGAGAAGGAGCAGACAGGAGGCAGAGAGCCGAGGAAGAGTGACCCCCTGTTAGCCAGGAGAACAAAAGATGTGATCAAGCACCTCCAAGGCTGCTGAGGACTGAGAACTGACCACTGACTCTAACAACCTGTGGAAATCACTGGTGATCTTGACAAGAGCATGGGGCATATCTGTGCAGAGGCAGACATCACCAGAGTGAAAATCAAACCACAGGGAAACCTTCTGTCTGCTTATGTCTGGCTGTGCTGCCTTTAGCTGTGGTCCATACCACCTGGCCGCTCTGGTCCCTGGGACCTCCCTCCTTCACCCCAACACTTGTGGTCTATTCTTTTTTTTTTTTTTTAATTCTTTTTAATGTTTATTTTGAGAGAGAGAAAGAGGAGGGAGAGAGAATCTCAAGCAGGCTCCACGCTCAGTGCAGAGCCTGACTTGGGGCTTGATCCCACACCCATGAGATCATGACGTGAGCTGAAATCAAGAGACAGACGCTCAACCAACTGAGCCACCCAGGTGCCCGACTTGTGGTCTGTTCTTGCCTCCAGGCTCTTTCCATCCCTTCAGGCAGCACCTCCACACCTAGACCAACACTTTCCCTACCGAAAGTGCTGGGATTCTGTAATCCCTGTGTCCCTCCATCAGTGACAGTGACCAAGAACCTATCAAGTGCAGGCAGTGTGCTGGGCACTGGGTGATACAACCATGAATCCCAGAATCTCCTTTTCAGTCCAGTGGACTTTTGTGCAGCCATTTGCTGCCAGTTATTTCTCCTTCATTTCCAAAGTGGCAGGAAACCCAGGAGAAAATACGTCACTCCCTGAAGTGTTTTCTTCATAGGTCTCTCTAGAGGGTGGCCGGTGTGGACAGTGGGTCAGAGGCCCATCTGACTGCTAGCTCACACACAGCTGGCTCCCCACAGGCTCCGGGAGGGGCTCTGACCCTGACCTGGCCTAGTCTCACCAATGTGGGCAGTAGATCAGAGGATGTTTCCTTTACTAGAAAAACAACTCAAAGGTGACCCCTTCCCAGCAGTGGGTAAATATCAACATCCCCAATTCTAAGAGAGGCCCAAAGAGATGATCTCTACCCAGTCATGAAGTCCAACGTGGCTAGTTTTTTTTTTTTTTAATGTTTTTTATTTATTTCTAGGAGAGAGAGAGACACAGCGTGAGCAGGGGAGGGTCAGAGAGAGAGGGAGTCACAGACTGAAACAGGCTCCAGGCTCTGAGCTGGCAGTCAGCACAGAGCCCGACGCGGGGCTCGAACCCACGAACCGCGAGATCATGACCTAAGCTAAAGTCGGACGCTTAACTGACTAAGCCACCCAGGCGCCCCCCGACATGGCTAGTTTTTGATTATTCGCCTGGGACCTCCTGGACCTCAGGGACCAGATTGTATTAGTCTCTGTACCCCTGATGCCTGGCTTAGTGCCTGACACACAGGTGATGCCATACAAATGGTTGCTGACTTGGCATCAGAGCCTGTCCCCTCCCCCTGCCACACCACACCTCTGCAGAGAGTTGACTAGTCCTGGACTTCATCCCTTTGGGTTTGGAACACTCACCTCCCTGGAGCTGGTCCATCCTCTTGCAGAATCTGCAATATGAATCCGTGAAGACTCACCAAATAAGAACTCTTACTGACTTACTTACTTTCCTACTGACAGCTTACTCTAGAAAGTTTAGAAATTAGGGGCACCTGGGTGGCTCAGTTGGTTAAGCACCCAACTTCAGCTCAGATCATGATCTCACGGTTCATGAGTTCGAGCCCTGTGTCGGGCTCTGTGCTGACAGCTCAGAGCCTGGAGCCTGTTTTGGATTCTGTGTCTCCCTCTCTCTCTCTGACCCTCCCCTGCTCACGTTGTCTTTATGTCTGTCTGTCTCTCAGAAATAAATAAAACATTAAAAATTTTAAAAAAAAAAAGAAAATTTAGAAATTAAAGATTACTAGTCAAAAAAGATACAAGTTATATTCCTCTCTAGGCTCTTGCTTCCACCGGTGGAAACTAACCCTATCCGCCCCCCCCCCCCAGTAGATCTTCTGGCCTCCCATTACATACTGATTCCAGCGTGCCCCCTTTCCTGAGCCTTGTTATCCCTTCACACTCAGCTGCCAAGGCAACCCAGGCATTTCCACTTGAGCACTCAGCACTGGCTGTCTCTTTCCCCAGGCTTCTAGGAGCTGCCTGGAGTTTGCCTCGTCCCCTAGGGTCCTTGCAAGGGTGTTACATCCATCATCCTGAGAAAGTGCCCCCAAGTCACCTCTTGCTTAGCCAGTCTTCTCTCCCAGCCCCAGATCAAGTACCCGTTGCCCGAGCAACCAGCAGTGTTGAAGCCGCTATGACCAGTTTGGTAATGAGCTGCCCTGTATTCACTTTATCTCCTCACTTGCTTGTTCCTCCTCACTCTGATTCATCCTCTCCCCCCACTAAGGACTTAGCACGACAGCTTTGCTTCGGGCTCCATTTTTAGGGGAAACTGGGCTAAGGCAGGGACTTTGATTTAACCTGCTCTGAGAAGAGGAGAGGCTTTCTTCCAGCCTTTGGACTGGGGAGTGCCCAGAGTAAGTCCTTCCAGCCTAGGGATGGAAATGGAAAACCCAGCTTTTATGGAAAGAGGTAAAAGGTTAGGGTCACATCAAAGCTAAATAGATGTTTAACAGGTTCAAAATATAGCTCCTCTCTGAAATGACACAGCACCTTTTTCTTTGAAAACAGCTTGGTGGTATTGCTATGTGAGGCATCCCCAGGCAGCAGAGGGGAGGCAAGGAACAGGGCAAGAGCATTCCATACACTTTTTTGGTTTGCAGCCTGTAGTGTATTTCTGCTGTTTACATGGTCCGTGATATGCTCCAGATCCTGCCAAGAGTATGGTGAGCTGGGGGGTGAGGAGGGACTAGGAAAACTTGTTTCAGAATTTTTTTTTAAATAGTTTATTGTCAAGTTGGTTTACATATAACACCCTCAGAATTTTTAAAAGGCTTTAGTGCTGGGGCGCCTGGGTGGCTCAGTCGGTTAAGCATCTGACTTCAGCTCAGGTCTTGATCTCACAGTTTGTGGGTTTGAACCCTGCGTCGGGCTCTGTGCTGACAGCTCAGAGCCTGGAGCCTGTTTCAGATTCTGTGTCTCCCTCTCTCTCTGACCGCCCCCCCCCCAAGTTCATGCCGTCTCTCTCTCTCTCTCTCTCTCAGAAATAAATAAAACATAAAAAAATAAAATAAAATAAAATAAAATAAAAAGGCTTTTGTGCTTGGAAGAGCTGCACGCCAAGGAGGGGAATGGTCATTAGGCAAAAGCTGATGACCAGCACACCCAAGTTCCTTGAGACTCCAAAATCACGGGCTTGCTTGCTCATACAAGTCCCATCCAAGGCCTCTTCTAAGAATGGCTTTGTAGCCAGTAGGAGAGGAGGGGCCTTTTTTTTTCATGTTTATTTATTTGTAAGAAGGGGGGTGGAACATGAGTGGGGCGCTGGCAGAGAGAGAGGGAGACAGAGGATCTGAAGCAGGCTCTGCACTGCCCACAGAATGCCCTGAAGGGCTTGAACTCATAAACTGCAAGATCATGACCTGAGCAGAAGCCGGACACTCAACCAACTGAGCCACCCAGGCGCCCCAAGGAGGAGCCTTCTAAAGAAGACAAGAACTCAGCATACCCAGCAGAGGGGAGAAAGATCTTGTGGTCTTAGGTAGGCAGACTTTAAAATGACTGTTTGGAAGGGGCCTTGGTGATATACCTCCAAAAGGGGTCACTGTGTTTCTCAGTAAAACACTGAGTCTATCCTATTGTTGCTATTGTTGAGAGTCTCCCCTGACTACTGCCACCAAGCAATCTCATGGAGAGGCTGAGTCATCCATCATACTCAACCAGAAGTGACCAGGAAGTTTCAAATCCAAATAATAGGTCTGTCTTTGTATCTCATTATTGAATAATAAAGCCAATTAGTTCTTCCGGGACTCCAACTCAATGTTTGATAAAGATGTGAGGTCTAACGGAAAGTAGGGAATCATGAGCAAAAGAAGTTCTGATTAAATTTTCACTTAGTGTAAGATGCCCCTGATTCTACATCATGGTCCCCAAAGGCTAGAAGAACAAAGAAAATACAAGCCAAGCCAAAGGAGAAGGGGCCATGCCCTGATGCATGGTTCCCCTGAAAGAATCAGGAAAACAACAGTTGCTGGAGGAAGTGAATGCTGGAAAGATGGTTCTCAACCCTGGCTGCGTATTGGAAACACCCAGGGAGCTTTTAAAAAATGCTGATGCCGGGGCGCCTGGGTGGCTCAGTTAGTTAAGTGTCCTGCTTTGGCTCAGGTTATGATCTCACAGTTCGTGAGTTCAAGCTCCATATCGGGCTTTCTGCTGTAGCACAAAGTCTTTTTTCAGATCCTCTGTTCCTCTCTGTCTCCGCTCCTCCCTCACTCATGCATGCCTGCCCGCTCTCTCTCTGTCTCCCTCAAAAATAAATAAAACATTAAAAAAGTTATGAATCCGAAGCAGGCTCCAGGCTCCGAACTGTTAGCACAGAGCTGTACCTGGCGCTTGAACCCATGAACTGTGAGATCATGACCGGAGCCGAAGATTGGACCCTCGGCCGACTGAGCCACTCAGGTGGCACCCTGCCCAAAAGAAACTATTTTTTTTAAAACAGAGATTCTGATTCAATAGGCATAAGGGAAGTCCTGGTCGTCAGGCATTTTAAAAATTCTGCAGGTGATTCATATGGGTAACTGAAGGCTGAGAACCTGTGTTCTAATGGAAAGATACTTCTATTCTTGATTCTTTTTGCCTCCAGCTGTTACTCTTCTCCTCATTTTTAAATCTTTTCCTCCTCCCTGTTGGCCAAGACAGTTTGCTCCAGAGCTCAGATTGGTTATGCTGACTGGTCGAGTCGGGAATCAAGTCAGCCCTCAAGGCGTGCTCTCCCGCTCACCTGTATAAGAACTCAGCCCCGGCCTCCCAAACGTCAGCTTCCCCTCTGCTGCGCAGAGAATAAATTCCCGCTCTCCTGGCAGCACGTTGCCTGCAAAATAACACGTGGGGAAAAGTGCTTGAGTAGTCCCGTGAGCCCCACTGAGAAGAAAGAGCGAAAAGGGCAATTTGAGGTCCAGACAGCCAGAATTCTCATTTCCGTTTCAGTTTACGACTCTGGTCAAGAAAAGTCCTCAGCAGGGAGGGTGGATAAGCCTGCACCTGCGGCAATGGCAGGGTGAGCACGTGAAGCTGTTAGGCTCGTCATGCTTTGAGAAGCCAACCAAGGGGCGCTTGGGTTAAGCGTCTGACCTCAGCTCAGGTCATGATCTCATAGTTTGTGAGTTTGAGCCCCAGGTATGATCTCATAGTTTGTGAGTTTGAGCCCCACGTCGGGATTTGTGCTGACAGCTCAGAGCCTGGAGCCTGCTTCAGATTCTGTTTCCCTCTCTCTCTGCCCTTCCCCCCACTGCACTCATGCGCTCGCGCGCTCTCTCTCTCTCTCTCTCTCCCCCCTCCTCTCTCAAGAATAAACAAACATTTAAAAATTCAAAAGTGAATCAATATTCTTCCAGGCTCAGATCAGCTATTTGTACCAAAACCCATTTGGAAAAGTGAAAGCTCTTTGCAGAAGGGAATAGCAGTTTCTATGGAATTCTACATTCTGGACTGCTCTGGCTTTTACTTCCTGGAGACCTGATTACCTTAAACAAATAAAGGGATCCCTTTTAGTTTATTTCAACTCAAAGCCACAGACATCAGAGGCTGAAGAGATAAATGTCATCTGTTTAAAACAAAACTAATTTGGGCCATCAGACTATAGTGCTCTTGAATCTGGTACGTGTGAAGTGCAGGTAAAAATAGTTTATATTACCCAGAGGTGGTAATATACTGGCCAGGTAAACCATCACACCAAGGGCACGCGACTTCTTTTTTTTAGCAAGTCCAGCGTGCTAACCACACCTAAAAAGCCAATGGTTATTGGGAGTTTGGAAAGGACAGCCCGCCTAGGGGGTAGAGTGAGCAGCAAGGGAAAGAACTGCTATAGTTTTGCTTCTTTTCCCTCTTTGAAGCAGCACAGGCCTTAGGAACAGCCAAGGGCAGAGCTTCTCACACCGCAATGTGCAACAGAATCAGCCTGATTCAGTAGGTCTGGGCGAGGCCTGAGAACCTGCATGTCCAACACGTTTCGGGTGATGCTTCTGCTGCTGCTGCTGCTGCTGCTGATCTGAGACCACACTTGAGGCCCACTGGCCTGGAGAAGGGGAAGCTAGAAAGAAGGTCGTGCTATCATGCTGGAAACCCACTGCCAGAACCAGGCCCCCAAACGGCTATGTCCCTGGAGACCGGAAGAACAGTCTTTTCTTAACTTGCAAAAAAAAGAGACGCCGTGTTCTTTTTAGGCAGAAGTAATTCAGACAAACACTGCAAGGTGCTTTTTTTCTGCTAAAAGAAAGTTAGGTTAATAACATCTTTTCATGGCGATGACTTGAAACACCATTTCTAGCCTCTGCATTTGGGACCACTGGGGTCCAAGGCTTCTGAGTTCCTCTCTCAATTGGCTTCCCTCTCGGCCCCCACTGATGGCCTGACGGTAGCTCCGTAATGTCTTAGTGAACAGTGATATAAGGTTTCATTAGGATTTAGAGTGAAACAGGAGTCTAACTAACTACATCACTTCCTCCCGCTCTGGGCCTTCTCCATCAATAATAGGAGAGTTTAGGATAAGTCACTAAGAATGAAAGTTTTTATTTTTTTAGTCTAGTTGGCATTTGCACACATATTAATTAAACTCTGTGAAAGAATTTTTAGTCCCTCCCCCTTTTTCACAGAGAAAGAGAAAACCACAGTCACTTTGAGGACCAATATAAAAAATAGCCACGTAGAAACTTCTGCAAAAAATTACCACTGAAGACACAGTCCCTAATGTTATTCAGTGTCCCTTATATAATAATTTATGTTTAAAATTCTTCCTAAAATGTAGTGCCTGATAAGCATGTCCCTTCAGAAGACATAATATGCATCATTTTACAAGACAGAATCAACTTCCCAGCCCTTTGTTCATGTTTTTCTTTCGTTCCAGCCGCTGGGAAGCTTAGGGCAAAAGATGCCAAGATTGTAATAACCAATTTAAGTCTCAAATTCCAGGTAACCGTATCTCTAACATCCTTTCAAATAATGCCTTAATGTTTTCTTACAGAGATTACCTGTGATTAGGGCGACCATGTCATTTGCCATCTAAATGGGACCCTCTTCAGAGTGGAAGGGAAGAACATTAATAATTACGCCAAGGAAAAAGATGTAAACTGGGAGAGTCCCAGGCAGACAGGGATGGGTGATCGCCCTCCTTATGATTAGAAACAGAATTGGCAAAAATTATACACAAAGAACCTTTTACCTTGTCGGTGCTGGAGTTTGGGGTCTCTTTAACTTCAATAAAGTCACATAGGGCTGGAGATAGATTATAATTCATAGGAAACAACAGCAGCAAGGAAAGGCTCTGAGTGTATTTCTAAGACTAAGAGGAGGGAGGGAGTGTTAACGGCGCCTTCCCCCTCACGAGCTTGCTTGTACCACTTCCTTTCCCGAAGCCTCTGCCTCCCAAGCACGTGGAAATCACGGGTCTTGGTTGGTGGCAGCTCTCAAATCCCTTACAGGAGGGGCTTAGGCAAGGCAATCTGTTTGGAAGGGAAGGGGGGCTTAATCCGAATTGTGTAGCTCTTTACTGAAGATGGGGAAATGTGGACTGTCCATCTCAGAGAATGGGGTGGTGTTGATGAAGATAGTGAGACCTAGAAAAGTCTCAGACACCAGGCAGTCCTGCTGCGTCATGGGGCGTGGGACCCAGCGCTGGCCTGCTCACACGTGGATTAGCTTCCCCCTCAACCTGTGCTGGAGATAGGCCTGACCGACCGGTCACTGCAGGCCCACAGAGGCACAGGTGGAGACCACCTGAGGGTCGGTGCTTTCCGCAGACAACCAGGTGCCCTCGTTCGTACCCATACGACTGCTTGATGCCTTTCCCACCTTCCCCTTCTCAGTCACGGGCAGCTGACCTACTGCAGCCAGGTGAGTCAGGGGGTGAGGGGTGGGCCGCTCCAACACCTGAGTCTTGGGTGTTACAAGACAGGAGAATCAGGGGCGCCTGGGTGGCTCAGTCGGTTAGGCGTCGACTTCAGCTCAGAGCATGACCTCGCAGTTTGTGGGTTCGAGCCCCGCATTGGGCTCTGTGCTGGCAGCTCAGGGCCTGGAGCCTGTTTCGGATTCTGTGTCTCCTTCTCTCTCTGCCCCTCCCCCGCTCATGTTCTGTCTCTCTCTGTCTCAAAAATAAATAAACTATAAACAAAAAAATTTAAAAAAAAAGGAGAATCAGAGGTAGATGTGCTTGTGCCCAAGAATAGGCCTGACAAGCCAGCTGTGCTGGTTAAGGTTCAGTGTCCTTGAGCTCAAGAGTCCACGCTGTCGGTCTCTGCACCTCTGGGCCCCCCAGCTAAGCTCTACCCCTCTCCCACGCAGGATAGATCCCAGGCGGGAGGAAGCTGCAGCGGCTCTTCCCAGAACTACCACTAGAGGTCGCTCTTCTCCAACATCAGACAAGATGCAGGGGAAGAAAGCGCTCCCGCAGCGGCTTAAATTGCAGTGGGAGACGGGCCAACTAGCCCCTACCAGAGGTGCAACCCCTGGCTGGCCTTCCCCGGGTGGGGTGGGGGGGGGGGACGCCTCAGCTTAGAGGCGGGACCAAGCAATTTCCGAGGCTGGCCCAGGGAGGTGAGGCAGCGTTGTGCTGGATGCCGGGGTGAGACGTGGGTGGTCCCTGCGGGTTCCCCTGGTCCAGCGCGTTCCCTGGTGGAGAGAACTCTGTGCTCTGTGGGCTGCAGGGCTGGGAAACCCCACATCCAGGTAGAAGGACTTTCCTCCAGAGAGGGAACTTCCGGGAGCCGCCTGCAGCGCACACTAGCTCATGTGTGTGAATTGCAGAGGGCTAGGCACTCAGAGGTATCCACACCCATTTTTAATGGACCTGTTACTCTCTGCAGATCCCGATTCTGGAAATGGGGGGGCGGGGGGACTCAGGCATCCCCCAGGAGTCATCTTGGGCCAGGGCTCACAGGAAGGCCTGGCTTGCCTGTGGTTCCCTCTCCTTGTGCTCTTCTTTTCCAAGGCTTTTTCACAGAGGCCTGGTTTTCTGTGTAAAGGGGGTGGCTTCCAAAAGGCAATTCTACAATGGGTTAGTTTTCTGGTCACAACCCAGTGTCAACTGGAAGCCAGAGGGTTTATTCTCCATACAGATAGAAACCCTGAGGCTTGAGGAGGTGAAATACCTTGCTGAAGTTGACAAAAAGATGGAGCTAGAACCTCAGCTGGCTCATTCCCAAGGCTAGTGCTCACTCGGCTCAGGGCTGTCTCCTCTCACAGGAGAGCGGCTTACCTTTCTCAGCAAGAGACGCTGAGAGAAATGCTGATGAGAAAACTGCCTGGGATGAAAAGTTCCAAACCAGGCAAGGGCCTCAAAATAAAAAACAAACAGAAGCGAACATTACCTCTAAGCCCTATAAGCAGTCACTGAGGCAGTGCCCCGCTGACATCCATGAGCCCTCTGACTTGGGCCTTGGGATGGTAACAGGTCAATTGCTTGCCTCTATCAACCCAAGCTTCTCCTTCGTTCCTTCCTTCCTCTCTTCCTTCCTTCCCTCCTTTTCAGCACATGGATAGTTTTATTTTCAGGATTTGTTTTTAACTCCACAAAGCCCTTAAACTTGATTTTATATCTCAGTTTCATGGTCAAAGTATACATCCTGAAGGAATAATAAACTTTTCTTAAAATAAAAACTACAGTATGCTAGCTGATTTTTACATTTTTAAAAGCATATTAACAATTTATTCCCAAAGCCAAGATGCATATTACCTTGAGAAAAATGTGTATCCATTATGGATATTGCTTATTAATGTGTAATATCAAACAATAGTAATAGTCAACATTGTCCAAAATGGAATGTCTATTTTTTAATTTAAAAAGTAACCTAAATTTAGTTTAATTCCATATGTAACACCCAGATATGAGCCAAGGTCATTTGAATAAAACCTTTTTCAAATATTTACATCTATGTGCAACCATAGACCCAAAGAACATGAGCCACTTATACCTTCTCTTTTCTAATCTTTTATTCTTTTATTTAAGTTTTTGTTTTTACTTTGTGACCCCCTTCATCCATTTTCCCACTCGTCTAATCCCCTATCTCTGCCACCGCCAAACTGTTCTCTCTGTCTTTGACCTTGATTTTTTTTTTAGATTCCACATATAACATAGATCTTACAGTATTTCTCTTTCTCTGTCTGACTTATTTCACTTAGCATAATACCCTTGAGGTCCATCCATGTTGTCACAAATGACAAGATTTCATTCTTTTTTATGGCTGAATAACAGTCCGTTGAATATATATACCACAATTTCTTCATCCCTTTATCCATCAGTGGACTCTTAGGTAGTTTCTGGATCTTAACTATTGTAAATAATGCTGCAAAGGACATGGGATACAGTATCTTCAAGAGTTAGTGGGTTTTTTTGCTTTCGATAAATACCCGGAGGTGGACATGCTGGATCGCATGGTACTTCTGTTTGTAACTGTTTGCGGAAACTTCATTCTGTTTTCCACAATGACTGGACCAGTTTGTATTCCCAAAAACAGTGCATAAGGGCTCCCTTTTCTCCACATCCTCACCAGCACTTATTATGTCTTATCTTTTCGATAGCAGCGACTCTAACAGGTGTGAAGTGATATTTCTTTGTGGTTTTGATTTGCGTTTTCCTGATGATGTTGAGCCTCTTTTCATTTACCTGTTGGCCATCTGTTATGTTTTCTTTGGAAAATGTCTCTTTAGATCCTCTGCCCAGTTTTTAATTAATTGCCTTTTTTTTCTTCTTTGCTATTGAGCTGTATGAGTTCTTTACATATGTTGAACATTAACCCTTTACCAGATATATGATTTGCCAATATTTTCTTCCGCTCAGTAGGTTGCGTTTTCATTTTGTTTACAGTTACTGTTGCCGTGCAGAAGCTCTTTAGTTTGATGTAGTCACACTTATTTTTGTTTTTGTTGCTTTTGCTGGGGTGTCAGTTTTAAAAAATTATCACCAAGTCCTAAGTCAAAGAGCTTACTGCCTGTGTTTTCTGCCAGGAGTTTTATGGCTTTGGGTCTCATGTTCAAGTCTTCCATTCAGTTTGAGTTACCTTTTGTGCATAATGGTCCAGTTTCGTTCTTTTGCATGTAGGTGTCCAGTTTTCCCGACATCATTTATTGAAGAGACTGTCCTTTCCAAATTGTATATTCTTAGCTCCTTGGACATAAATTAATTGGCCATATGTATACATGGGTTTATTTGTGGGCTCTCTATTCTGTTACATGTTCTATGTGTCGACTTTTATGCCAATACCATACTATACTATATTATAATAGCTTTGTAAAAGAGCTTGAAATCAGGGAGTGTGATATCTCCAGTTTTGTTCTTCTTTCTTAAGATTG
The DNA here is from genome assembly GCF_003009895.1 of Hyaena hyaena. Classification (NCBI taxonomy): domain Eukaryota; kingdom Metazoa; phylum Chordata; class Mammalia; order Carnivora; family Hyaenidae; genus Hyaena; species Hyaena hyaena. Next base: position 2,440,900 of record NW_024080677.1, on the reverse strand, counting down.
CTTTGACTACTCAGGGTCTTTGTGGTTCTGTAAATATTTTAGGATTGTTTGTTCTATTAATGTGAAAAAATTGCTATTGGCATTTGATAGGGATTGCACTGAATCTGTAGATTGCTTTGGGTAGTATGGACATTATACCAATATAAATTCTTTCAGTCCATGAGCATGAAATACCTTCCCATTTATTTGTATCTTCTTAAAAGTTCTTCCTTAATGTCTTTTGGTTTTCAGTGTGCAGGTCTTTCACCTCTTTGGTTAAGTTTATTCCTAGGTACTTTGTTCTTTTTGATACAATTGTAAATGGGATTTTCTCAAGTTTTCTCTCTGATGTTTCATTGTTAGTATATGATGTTTCATTGTTAGTATATAGAAGTGCAACAGATTTTTGAGTATTTCTTTTGAATTCAGCAATATTACTGACTTCGTTTATTCTAACAGTTTTTTGATGGAGTCTTTCAGGTTTTCTACATATAATTCCATGTCATCTGCAAGTAATGAGAGTTTTACTTCTTCCTTTCCAATTGGATACCTTTTATTTATTTTTCTTGCCTAGTTCTCTGGCTAGGACTTCCAGTACTGTGTTAAATAAAAGTGGTAAGAGCAGGCATCCTTGTTCTGTTCCTGATCTTAGAGGAAAAGCTTTTAGCTTTTCACTGTTGAGTATGATGTTGAGTATGATGTTAGCTGTGGGCTTGTCCTATATGGCCTTTGTTATGTTGAGATACACTCCCTCTAGACCCATTTTGTTGAGAGTTTTTTTTTATCATGAAAGGATGTTGAATTTTGTCAAATGCTTTTTCTGCATCTATTGAGATGATCATATGATTTTTATCCTTCATTTTATTAATGTGGTATATCACATTGACCAATTTGATTTGAACCTGCCTTACATTCCTGGAATAAATCCCACTTCATCAAGGTATATGATCCTTTTAATATATTGTTGAATTTGGTTTGCTAATATTTTGAGGATTTTTGCCTAAACATTCTTCAGGGGATATTGGCATCCTTGCCTGGTTTGGTATTAGGGTAATGTTGACCTCATGAAATGAGTTTGGAAGAGTTCCCTCCTCTTATGTCTTCTACAAGAGTTTGAGAAGGATTAGTGTTAATTCTTTGAAGGTTTGGCAGCATTCACCAGTAAAGCTGTCTGGTTCCAGGCTTTTGTTTGTTGGAAGATTTTTTTTTTTATTATTATTACTGATTCAATTTCATGGCTAGTAATCCATCAGTTCAGACCAATACATGTAAACCAGTTTGTGTAGGAAATGAATCTTGGGGTTTAAACCTGCCCTACCTCTTGGTTGTCTCTCAAACTTGTGTGCTTGTTCAAGCACCCTATTCTGTTTTTAATAGCTCCCAGTAGTTAAGTATCTGCCAAGACCTGTCCCTGTCTCAAAGGGAAGGATCTTAGCACTTACCCTCAGGCTGATTGAAGCTAGACCCTCAGACAGCAGCTCTGAAAAATATGCAAACAAATAGAGCCCTGTGGGACCCCAAGCATAAGTCCCGGCACCACCAGAGCCAGGCAATCTGGAAGTGTCCCTAGGATGGAAGTCACAAAGACTAGGGCTCCAGACAAGTGTTGAAGCTCTTCTCTTAGAGATTCTGGTGAGCTGGAGCTAAGCAGAGGGAGAGAGCCAAGATGGCATCTACAGCCTGTGTTCGTTGAGAGCAGCTCTGGAGGCCACTAGATATGTATCAAACCTGAGACCTGTCCCTCATGCCACAGCTCCAGGACAGGCAAAGAGCCTCCTTCACAGAAAGACTGGGAGTGTCCTGGGGGTGGTAGCCTGCCAACTGTCTCTGATTGCCACGGTCCTGTGGGACCCAGGAATGTGAGTCCTCTGGCCACCAGAGCCAGGAAATCACGGGATATCTGCCAGGCAGCATCCATTAAAATGGGGGAAACAAATCTAAAAACCAGGGAAATATAAAAACCAGATTTTAAAAGTATACAAATATATAGAGCTCTGTACAACCCACTCGTGTAAGCCCCACTGGCCACTAGACCAGGTGATATAGAAGCGTCTCCTTGCCAGCAGCCGCAAAAATCAGGGCAAAGCTCCCTTTTGGGTGACTCTAAATGTTACAGTCCCATGAGACCAGGGTACAAGCTTCTTTGGGCTCCAGGGTGAAGCAATCAATAGGGATCCCCTGGGGAGCAGCTGCAAAAATCAAGGCCCCAGACACATGTGAAAAAAAAGGTCCCTTCTGGGAGATACTGGTGCCTTGGTGTGGGGCAGAGGGAGAGCACAAAGATGATGCCCACCCACCTCTGACCCTGGAATGTCCCAGCAGGCTCTGAGATGTGTGTTAAATTAGATGCCTGCCCCTCAAGCCGATTGTTTAACAGCAGCAGGTAGGCATCTTCACCACAAGTCTGGGCACTGTCAGTCTACTGCCTCTGAGCTGGCCTGGGGTGGGTGGGTCCAAGTGTGCAAGCCCTTTAAGAGCCATTTCTCAGATTGATACAGTATGTGGCTTTCAGTTATTGTTCCAAATGAGACCTATCTCTCAGGCACAGGTCTGAAAATTTAGGGTGTCTGATGTGGGGTCCAACCCCTCTGCTCCTCATGAAGAAGCTCTGGATTTGTGTTCCCTCCCAATGGTGAGTCACACGCCAGAGGTGGGGTTTATGATGAGGTTGTGCCTCAGCTTGCTGCCCGCTTGAGTGTCCAGTGCCCGGGGTGTCGCCAGGCCTCATCTGCTGATGTATAGTGACCACTCGGACAGCCTTTAGGTTGGTTGGTTTGTTGTTTGTTTGCTTTAGAGGAAATTGTTCCATATGTAGCTGCAAATTCACTTTGTCCGGGGAGGGGGGTGGGGCAGGGGCGAGTTCAAGATTTTCCTATATCACCACCTTGAACTGTTCACCACCCCCCTTCCCTGCCGCAAGCTTTTCTTCATCCAGACCAAATGGCAGACCTCAGCCAGGGCTGGTTACACGCCTCTAGTGCTCCCTCTGTCCCACGTGCACTGCAGCCATTTGTGTCTTCAGCTGGAGAACAGATAGAAGATGGTTCCACATAAAGCCCAGGGGAGCCTGGCAGACCCGTAAATACAGTACATTGCCAGCCCTCTTCCCGTTGGAGAGAATAGCGCCACCCATTGTCCAAATGTTAAATGACTAGAAGCCCTCCCTCAGCAGGCTGTTCCAGCCAGGCTCAATGTCATGACCCTCACACTTTTCTCTAGCCACCGTTCATGCTCCTGCCAGCCAAGCCTGTGGGAAGCCCCTCACCCCTGCCCCTTCAGCCGATGTCCCAGTGCTCCCAAAGTGGCAAGACTATAAAGGTGCCAACGTGTTCTGGGTTCCCTCCCACCTGCCACCACATCAGAGGGGTGAGGAGAATGCTCCCCTTCAAAAGGTTCAGACGCCATGGGGTGCCTGGGTGACTCAGTGGGCGACTGACTCTTGATTTCGGCTCAGGTCATGATCTTATGGTTTGTGGGATCGAGCCCTGAGGATAAGCTCTATGCTGACAGCACAGAGGCTGCTTGGAATTCTCTCTCTCCCTCTCTCTCTCCCCCCACACACTCATTCATGATGTGTGTACCTTCTCTCTCTCTCTCTCTTTCTCAAAAATAAACAAACAGAAGTTTCAGACTCTGAACCCAGGCCAGGCTGGGCCTGACCACACTGCTCTTTGTCTTTTCCTGTATCTCACCCCTCCATTCCCCCCTCCCCCACCTCAACACACAAAAGAGCTGCTTCCTCTGGACACTTTCAGCACTGTCCATTCATCAGCTCAGCACACCCACCCAGAAGTTCCTGAAAAGTGGTCAGCAGACATCACCACTCTAAGTCAGTCCTACAGCAAAATACACATAACCCCCAAAAGGCCCCTTTCCCTTGAGAAAAAGTGCTAAAAAGTTTCCCTTTGTGACCCCAACCTCTTATGGGCAAGAGTTAACAGGACACTGAAAGGAATTGCTGTATGTGCTTTAATTACTGAAGTATTTCTACTTTTACGTTACTAAATTTAAACATTAATCAGTATGACACCTCCCAATAGAGAATGTTAATCAGTGCTAAGTAAGCAAAAGCAGAATATAAAAATATATCTATATGTTATAAGCTTAATTGAGTAAGATTATATTTGGGAAAGCCAGAAAAGGAGTTGAATTTGGAAGAGACAGAATCTAAGGTGAATTTTTTCTTTGTATCTATTGCTTTCTATTGAAGTTAATTGAATTTTTCTTTTTTCTTTCCCCAAGGTCTGTTAGAACAAGAGAAATATTGATGGTTAAATGATTAACTCAAATAAATAATGATGTACATTACATTAGCAAGATCACCAAGCTTTATTTCCTTGCAACTTTCTTCCCTGAGAACAGGGTCCTTTTCTCTAGGCCACCTTCAGTGTCCTTGACCCATTTGATGTAGACTTACAACCTGCTTGGTGCTACTTTTCAAAGCTCTCATTCTGGCTGCAGTTATTATTTTTAAAACACATTTATCAAGTTAAAGGTTATGTGCAATTAAGCCTGTAAAGAATACTTAGACTTGTGCGATTGCTGGGGGAAAATGTACATCTCTCTCCTGATTCTACCCTTTTCCTGCTCAAAATAGGACTTGAGCCTCTCTGTGGGTGGCTTGTGGCAAGTACTAACCTGATCATTTTTTTTTCCCCTCCTCAGAAACCTTTATCTCTTGCCACGTACCTTTCAAAGAGAAGGTTGTCACTGGCAATGAGTTTCTCTTCTTCACCAGTTGGAAGGACTTGAGTGTCATCCCACCTCCCAGTAGCTGAGTCCTCATTTCAGAGGCAAGGGGCTCCCCTGCGTGTCTCTCTGTTCTTCCTTCCTTAGTCCTCAGATTGATCATGTCACTATACCGAGGGAATGGATATTGCGTTTGGGGTGGTGACAGATGTGCCACTGGACTAGAGGCGTTCGCCTGGGAGGAACACAAAGACCCTTCTCCTTTTAGGGTGTTCTTTCCTTATACCATCAAAGGGAACAATCTTTACGAGCCATTTTTGAGAAGAATGTAATAATCCTACCCTGCCCAGATCTAGTCCCACGCTCTGATAATCAAAGTATTAATCTCTGTTCATCACTTGCTATTTGCCAGGTGCTGGGCTAAATGTTGTACATGTGTTATTTCATTTAATCCTCATAGCAGCCCCATGAGGTGGACACTCCGTCCTGATTCTTTCTAGAATGGCAACCCCAGTACCTCCATCCCCCAGCAGTTCAGGAGGTTTCCGATAACCCACAGCCCCCACCACACTTGGCCTTATTCAGCTTTGTAATATCTGCCGATGTAATAGGTGTAAAGTGATACCTCTTTGTTATTTTAATTTCCTCTGCTCTGATGACTGGTTTAATTAAGTTTGCCTTTTATCTATGTGACTATGTTGATTTCCCCCCCCCACCCCTTGTATCCTCAACTGAAAATGTTTCTCAGGCCCTTTTTAGAGCTTCCCACAAGTATCATTTGGTCTTTCTGCCTTGTTTATTGTCATCACTGATGACAAGCAGATGTAATCAGAGGCTATTTCCTTCAGTCAATGGCTTACACATTGAGTGGTATTATGAACATGCAGGTGCCTGAATTTCAGACTGAAGCTTCCATCAGCAAGACTCTTGCTACCACAGTGTTTTATGTGTAATTGCAACAAGTAATTAAATAGCAAGACTTTTTAATCACCGTATTTGGGGCTCTGTGCTCAAGAAGGGAAACCATTCCTTTCTCATGGTGTTTGCTGCTTACTAATAATCTTTGAACGTCATCATTTTGTCTTTCCCCTTCCTGGGAAAGATGGATATGGCTGCGTGAATTATCTGTTTTAGAGCCCCAGGCTGAGTCTTGAATATGTGAGTGATTCTAGGAGGAGGGTCAGGCCCATGCTGTGAAAGGAGTTGGCTTAAAAGAAAACAAATAATGCTCTGTCCCAATACCCTCACAGTAACAAACCAAATACAAAATGATATAAATGTCTTCTAACTACATTAAGATTTCTAAGCGACATGTTAGGTTTCATACTAGGATGCCGGTACTCACAGCACTGTGAGCTGACTGCGTAAGTTAGGCAGGATCAGGATCAAGCTACATGATCCCTCCAGGGCTGGATTCTTCTAAGGTCAGATGTGTAGTCAGATCTCCCTTTGCAAGTCCCTGGACTCCTGTCACACAACGGCAGAAACTCTTTTGCAAGTGTAGGTCATCAGTTTCGCTGAGTCAACTGTGTTTCCATCCTGGGTGTTTTCTGGGTTCTAGCTGGATTTTCACAATTAGTCTCCTTCTCCTTCTAGTCTAGCCTGATCCTCTGCACAGGTGGCCAGATTTGGCTCCTAGATGACCTACATTTGGCAAGGGACAGTCTGATGGTTTAAGAAGCAAAAACTGTTGGGGCGCCTGGGTGGCTCAGTCGGTTAAGCATCCGACTTTGGCTCAGGTCATGATCTTGTGGTCCATGAGTTTGAGCCCCGCATCGGGCTCTGTGCTGACAACTCAGAGCCTGGAGCCTGCTTCAGATTCTGTGTCTCCCTCTCTCTCTGCCCCTCCCTGCTCATGCTCACTCTCTCTGCCTCTCAAAAATAAATAAATGTTAAAAAAAAATTTTTTTTTAATATTTCTCTCCACACCTCACCCCTACTGATGCTCATCGCCTCAGCTCTGGACATGTTAGGGAAGAATAGGGCTCTCATGATTTTAGAAGAACACCTCATTGGCAGCCACCCCACTGTTTAGTAGCAGAAAGGCAGGTTATGTCCGGGGCCACAGTATACAGTTGTACAGTGTGTGCACTGCACAAGAAGGCCAGTAGAGCTGGTGAATGGGGACTGAAATCCAAGCTGTGTGTCCTTACTTAGAGATGGGACTTCCCAGAAGGGGCAGGACAAAAGTGCCCTGTAAGCTACCAGAGGCCCCACAGAGCCCACATTAGACCCAACAGAGCCAGACCCAAGGCTTGGGGAAGGATGAGAACAGGCTGGGGTTGTCCCGAGCCCAGACACTGCTTTCTCTGTTGCACCCTGTAGAAATTATATGCTTAGGAGGCCACCTGAAAAACTGCAGATGAGTACCTTCAGGTCCCGGGAGAAAAGGGCTATGTCAGCACTTCTCAGTGGAGGAAGTGGAGGTTTTACCCCCAAGGGACATCTGACAATGTCTAGAGATTTTTTTATTGTCACAGTTGAGGGCTGCTACTGGTGGTTAAAGGCCAGAGATGATGCTCACCCCCTACAACACACGGGACATTTTCCCACAATAGAATTATCTGATCCAAGATGTCAATGGTGCCCCGGGTGAGAAACCCTGACTACATGACAGCGAGAGGGATGCGTTTCTCCCATTGGTGGATGTGCGGTAATAATGTGGTTATTTTAATCTAAACTTTAGGAAGCGCCAGCTCTATACGTTAGAGTTTCCCTTGAAGTAAAGGTTCCTCCTCTAGCCCAACCCTACCCCACCCCACCCTCATTTCCTTTGCACTTGCCACACTCTTGTCAGGGGAAGACAAGACGCTCAAAAGAAACTGCTATATAGGATTGTGCGGATGTCCATGTGCATGCGTCTAGGCATGTACGAGAAACAGAAACAGACTGAGAAACAGAAAAAAGGCACCTGGAGAGGTAGAGAGAGACATGCAGTGAAAATCAGCTAGTAAGGGAGTCAGGGAAAAGGGTAGATGGAAAGAGAGAAAAAACACAGAGGAGTGACACCTAACTAAATGTTTTTGTCAACAAACACCATGAAAATTTAACGATAGCAAGTGAAGGCCCCTGTGTTCTCCAAGCCCACGATCTCCAAGAGACAGAGGCAAGCAGCTGTAATACCTATGGAAAGCCCACCATAAAATCATAAAGCTGGAGGGAGCATGGAGGAGAGGCTGACATTCTGCAGGGTGGCGGGAGTGCAGGGCAGGGGGCAGGTGTGCAGAGTGGGGGACAGTGACCATCCAGGTGAATGAGGAGGAGAAGCATTTTGTCAGGTGAACAGAAGAAGTGAGGATTCTTGGTAGGTGGGTTTGGGGAAGAGTAGAGGATCTGGAGGTAAGGACACGGGTGGACTCAAACAGTGGGGGGTAGAAGTGGGAACTGAGGTTGAAAAGAGCAGCTATGACTCCCCATAATCCCCCAGAGCAGGGTTAGACCTTGATTCCATGCTTGAAGTCATACACATGGAACATGCCCAGGGTTTCTCGTGTAATATTTCCTCACCTCTTTCTTTAAAAAAAAAATTTTTTTTAGGGTGTATTTATTTTTTGAGAGAGACAGAGCCTGAGCAGGGGAGGAGCAGAGAGAGAGGGAGACACAAAATCTGAAGCAGGCTCCAGGCTCTGATGTGTCAGCACAGAGCCCAATGTGGGGCTCAAAACCATGAACCGTGAGATCATGACCCGGACCAAAGCTGGATTCTTAGCCAACTGAGCCACCCAGGCGCCCCTCCTCATCTCTTTCAACTTTTACTCAATCTTACTTTATCAGTGGGGCCTAGCCTGAAAATTTTCAACCCATCTTCCTGGTATTCCCAGCCCCCTTATCTATGTTTTTCTATAGAACTCATTATTTCATAACATATCTAATAATTAACTTAATAATTTCGTGTTTGTATTTCTTAACTAGAACATAAGCTTCATGAGAGCAAGGATTTTCTTTTGCTTACTAATTTATCTAGAACAGTGCCACTTGCATAGGAAGTGCTCAATAAATATCTTTTGAAAGAAGGAAGGAAGGAAGGGAGGAAGGAAGAAAGGAACATGGCGTTTGGAGGCCTTCCCCCTTCGGCCGGCCCCTTCCCGGAACTGTACATTTCTGACTGCTGCTCTTCAGGAAATAAAATCATTCTCTAACGTTGCATATCAAATTACCACAAACTTAGGAGTTCAAAACAACACGCCTGTCTTATCTCACAGTTTCTGTGGGCCGGGCATCCGGGCACAGCTTAACTGGGTGTTCTGCTTAGGATCTCACCAGGCTGCAATCTAAGTGGCTCAACGTGGCTTTCCTGGGGAATGGGCTGTTTCTAAGCTCCTTCAGGTGGCTAGCAGAGTTCAGTTCCTGTGGCTGTATGACCGAGGGCTTTGGTTTCTTGATGGTTGTTGGCTGGAGACTGTCCTCAGTGCCTGGAGCCCACCTGCCATTCCTTGCCACCTGTGGCTCCCCAACATGGCCACTCGCTTCCGCAAAGCCGGCGAGGGAGATAGACGCTCTAGCGAGGTGGGCACTACAATTTTATGTAACACAGACATGTGATCACATACACATAATCCCCCGCATCGTCTCTCCTTTGCCATATTCTATTGGTTAGCAGCAAGTGACAGGGCCCACCCATGCTCAGAAGGGGATCACACATGGATGTGAACACCAAGGGGGTGGGATTGTGATCACAGGGACCATTTTAAGAGAAAGTCCACCACAGGAGTGACAGCTGAAGGTGATGCTTCTCCTTTGAACACAGTCCCTTGGTTTGATGCACAACTCAACCTCTGTACCATGTTAGAGTTATATATATGTGTGTCTGCCTCTCCTGCAAGTTTTGGGGCAGGGACAGGTCTTTTTTAGTAATTATTTATTTATTTATTTATTTATTTATTTATTTATTTATTTCTAGGAGAGAGAGAGAGAGAGAGAGAGCGTGAGCAGAGGAGGGTCAGAGAGAGAGGGAGACACAGACTCTGAAATAGGCTCCAGGCTCTGAGCTGGCAGGGGGCAGGGACAGCTCTTGCTCGCATCTTTAGAGTCGGTTTCTAACACAGAGCCTGGCACATGAGTCATCAGTATGGGATGAATGGGATGGATGGATGGTGAATGGATTTATGATTGGAAAAATGGAAGGAAGGCAGAAAAGAAGGAAAAGGTGGTAACAGAACAAGAGTGAAGGCAAAGCACCTGGAGAGAAAGAATGTGGCCCTCACCTGAGAGAGGGCCCACCCACTGTGAAGTAAGATGTAAGCACTAAGTTACGGATCTGTTCCCGGTTCCCAGCCTTGCCCCTTGGAGTCTTTCTGTCAGTTCTGCCGAAAGACCAGAGGCAGGCGGCTCCTCTCTCCCAGATCTTCTGTGTTCCCCTCAGGAATAAGTGCAGAAAATCATGAGGGATGTCCAAATGTTCCATGTATGAAGGCACCAATAAAATCCTGTTCTTTGTGACTTTGGCAGATCTGCAGTAATTTCCTAAGAAATAAGCTGAGGGAAGAAAGCATTCCTTCCTAATCCTCTCCAAGGCCCTTGGCAAAGGCTTTCGATAACAAAGTTCTTTGTGCAATAAACACTGAGTTTGGAGCAAAACTTCTCTGAGTTCTTGCTACGGTGTGGGATAGCGGATCCAGGCTGTTCCAAGCCTTGGCCTCTTAGGGCCGAGACGGAAGCCAGGGCACAGGCTGTGCTGGAGGTGGGGTCTCAGGCTGCCCTTTCTATGTGGGAACCCACTGTGGGAAGGGAACAGCTGGGCAGCCTTTACTCATGATGCCGAATGTGTTTTCCATCCAGTAAGGCCTCGTGGGCAGAAAGATTCTGACATTTTTTTTTCCTGGCTGCGTGTTTTAGACTGGGTGACCTTGGGTTAAACCTTTACTTGTGCATCATTTCCCCCCCCTCTTTTGCTTGAGTTTTTGTGATTTATTGTGCTCCCTTGTCCCATGACAGGTCATTTGCTTTATGTCAGATGAAGCCCATTTATAGTCAAGGTGGATGGATTGTGACAAGGTCACAGTGGAGACCATGATATTTATGCCTTTGTTAATTAGGGCCAGACTATAAGCTGCAGGAACACTATTGTTTCTAAAGCGACAACTGAGCATTTGTATGGGTTCATGTTTGTAAAAACCTTTTGGTTTTTTGTGAATCTATAAAATGTTTTGGTGCTTAGTCTCCCGGGGAAGGGGGGTGGGGTAGATGAGGTGCAGAATCTCTGGACATTCTGTCCATGAAGAGAGTGTCAGATACCAGGGTCAGTTATTAACTTTCAAGCAAAAATTTTGCTTTGGATTTCTCTTCCTGTATTTTCTTTATAACATATCAGCATGCCAGCACCAAGCTAAAGCAGTTTAAAACAAACCTAGAGAAACCCATGAATAACAATGGGGATTTATTTACTGAAATTGCCCTGAGAGCAAAACAGTTAAGAAGAACTTGGAATTTCCAAAACACAGTGTTCATCCTTGTTCTGAAAGCAATAGCCTTGTTTGACAAGAAGAACGCTTTAATCTGCTCCTCACCACGTTGGCTTGTCTCCTCACTTTTAGTTGGAGTTGTTCATCTAATCTGTAGAATTCCAAACTATGTTCCTCTGGATCCAGAACCAGTAGCTGAACCTGGAACTTCCCTGAGAAACATTAGAAGACCCACCAGTTCCCCACTGGGGCCTCTGTGTCCCAAGTCCACACTTCAGGCCCCAACCTTTAAAAGCTGAGTTTGCAGGGTGCCTGGGTCGATCAGTTCGTTAAGCATCTGACTCTTGATTTTGGCTAAGACATAATCTCAACAGTTCATGGGTTCGAGCTCTGCATCGGGCTCAGTGCTGACATCACAGAGCCTTCTTGGGATTCTCTCTCTCTGCCCCTCCCCTACTTGTGCACGGACTCGCTCTCCCTCAAATAAATAAATAAACATTAAAAAAAAATTTTTTTAAGCTGACTTTGCACAGGTGGAAAGCTCTTGCCTATAAGCATCAATAAGTATTGGTTCTCTTGCTTGGCACTATAAGGGCACACAAAAGGAATACAGTCATAATACTTACACTCTGGTGACAGGCATGAATTATTCCAGGGTCACCAGAAACCCTTGGCCAGGGAACTGACCCTAACTGGGAGCAAGTCCAGCCCTGGTAGCAGCCGGTGCTCATAGCCACCCTGAGTGCTTTATCGTGGGTCCACAGGCAACATCAGAGAAAACGCAGAGCCATCACCTGGCTCATTCCCCCAGCACAGGCTAGTCCAGCAGGTTTTCTGTGTAGAGAATACATACCAATTGTTTGTCCCAAGCACATCCTGCATGTTCTCAGGGTACACCTTTATCCCAGCCCCTCACCTGACTCCTATCTTGAATAAGGTTTTTGACGGCACAGCTCAGGCTCACTCTCAATAAATCATTCTTAATGGTGTCTGTTAGAATGAAAGACTCGCTTTCCGTGGATTTTCCCCTTTCAATATCAGAACAAAAGGAAAGAAAAAGATAAAACTCGACATCTCCCATTGTCCCTCTGCATCTTTTATGATCGTCTCTTTGCTCTTGAGCGTGGGTCTCTCAGACTGCCAGATTTCCATCTCTACTCATATTTCCTCTTAAGAAATGTAACCTCTATGGAGTATTTTTCAAATGCATGAAAACTTCGAACAAAAACTGCTTTCTTAATGGGTCTATATCCTTTTGACTTTCTAATATTTGAAAATGCATTTTGATGCAAAGACCTTTTCTGTCTGTCTTATCTGGAATAGGTCCTACCCTCCTACCCACCCTGGCCCATTTTTCTCTATACAACCCATTCATTTTTTCCCCGTTTCATTTGTTTACTTGATTTTTTGTTCTATACCCTACCCCCTGCCCCCATTGGGCTGTAAAGCTTCATGTGAGCAGAGACTATGTGTATTCTGCTCTTCACTGTAACACCAGCACCTAGCAGAGCACCCACTATTTAGGAAGATCTCATTGAAATATTTGCTGGTGGCTCCTGGGTGGCTTGGTCAGTTGAGTGTTGACTTGGGGTAAGGTCATGATCTTGTGGTTCATAGGTTCGGGCCCTGCCTAGGACTGTGCTGACAGCTCAGAGCCTGGAGCCCGTTTGGGATTCTATGTCTCTCTCTCTCTCTCTGCCCCTCTTCCACTCTCTCCTTCTCTCTCAAAAATAAATACAAACATTAAAAAATAAATAAATAAAATATTTGCTGGATGTTGAAAGGAAGGAAGGAAGAAGAAAGTTCATAATAAGTGATATATCATGGTTTCCTTGGCTAATTAAAAGTGAAACACAGGGCGCAGCAGAAAGGAGGGTCAGCAAGGCCAGATGTGTCAGAACAGGATCTTTGGAGAACAGAGCAGAGTACAAAGGAGCTGATAGGGCTCCTGATGGACCTTGATAGGACCCTGATGGAGCTGATAGGGCAAGTCAAATAAATGTGCCTGTCGTTGTGGAGGTAAATGTCCACAGCTGGCCCAGGAAACAGAGAAGCCGAGGGAGGATCCAGGGAAGGCGGGCACTCGCATGCCTGATCATGGCTTCATGCCAACGAGGCGGGCCACTAAACGACAATGTGTGTGAGCTACAAAATGGCTGCTGCTTCACGTTTAGCCTCCAAATCTCACATGACAATCCCTCCTGTGCCCTAGCCTAACCAAAAACATACAGGACAGGAAAATGTGATCCAGCCTACCCAAGTGGACACAATGCTGACACCACAGTCAGCATCCACTATTTATTGCATGCATGCATGAATGAATGAACAAACTCTCATGGCAGCAGGAGGCATTTGGCTACCTGGTCTCACCAGAATGAGAGCTCCATGATGGATGGGATTTTTGGGCTTCACTCATTGCTGTATTCCCAACACCCAGGGTGGCACCTCGCCTGTGTACATGCTTAATAAAGTTTGTGGAATGAATACTGAGTGGATCTGGCCCCAAGTCAAAGGAACCTGTATGGAATCATTAGAAAACACAACCAAACGAAAACTTTTCTATACTGCAGCATGCGGGAAATGCATGAGGAGCCATTTTATACATTTAGCATAAAGGAGCATAAAATGGAACAAAGGAAAAAGCATTCTCTCACAATGTATCCGAAGGGAGCAAACTATAAAATCATTGTAGTGACAACAGGGCAAATATCGGAAATAACAAGTTAATTACAGAGAGGCCCGGCTACTGAAAGCCGAGAATCCTGGCTGAGGGGGAAAAGAAGGGAGAGAAAAAGTTAGAAGCATTTTCTTCACAACCTTCCTCAAGGCCCATGTGGGGTGTGACATGGCAGAATAAATCTGCCAGGGGCCTTGCCAGGCTGTGAAACACTGGCAGGCGCAGACACCCCCAGGAACAACCCCATGCAGTTAAAGCCAGGCTACACCCTGCGGTAGTTTGAAAGGCCAGCCTCCCGGGACTTGGTCCTGGGAGAGCTCGACGTTTAGCTAACTCAAATATTCTCTATCAGAAGAATATACCTTCTCTATCAGAAGGTCTTGCGTGAACTGATATAACCGAGGTGTGTCTCTCTCCTTTTGGTCTCCCTCCCCTTCCCTAAATCTCAGTCAGAGACGTCTGACTCTCTACCTCTGCAACTCTAACTCTGTATGTCAGAAACAGCATTAACCATGGTTCTCTCCAACTTGTGGGATTACTACTCCTATATGCCTTTCTTCTTTGTGCTCTCTGGTGTTTTCCACCTTTTTTGCATTGAATATGAATTACTTCTATAATCACACACACGAAAAACAGTTACAAAGGTACTTTAAAGTATTATAACTAAGGGTGGCTGGAGCAATGAAATAGAGAACTATTTCTTGGAAGTTATGAAAAAATTTTTTTAAGTTTTTTTATTTTTGAGGGGTTGGGATGCAGAGAGAGAATCCCAAGCAGATTCCACATGGTCAGTGAAGAGCCCAATGTGGGGCTCAAACTCACAAACCATGAGATCATGACCTGAGCTGAAATCATGGGTCAGACACTTAACCGACTGAGCCACTCAGGTACGCCATTTTTTGGTATGGTTTTAAGATAAATATTAGCAGCATCGTACATCTCAACACCAACAACTTAAAGTAGATGCTACTTCTAAGCTGCAATATCATGCGTGAGATACCTGTAGTATATCAACAATGTAGTCCTTGTACATTTTGGCATAGCACCCTGGGGAACTTTATCATCTCCCAAATATTGTTGGTTTTCAACTGGAATTGGACTTCCTTTGATTTTTATACCTTATATAAACTGAAAGACAATGTATTCTATTTGTCTACAAAAATGCAATAAAAAATTAAAATGAAAGGAGTTAACTTTCCATTTATTATGTGTGTGTGGTATCTGCAGAATTGAATGGCTAAGAATTAAAGAAAAAATGTTAACACATAGGAACACGAATAATGAAACTATGACTGCGTTGTGGATCTAATGAGTGCTACAGAGTAAAAAATGAAAATGGAACTGAATCTTTGGGGCGTATTTGAAGACCAAGCTTTTTAATTCAACCCCACTTTCACGGCTGGTTAAAATCTACTGACAGTGCAAGGGATCAAAGTTTCTTCACCCAAGTCTCCCTAAACAAAGTAATAGAGGTGGCCTCAATAAAGTGGATTTGGAAGATTAAGATCATTCGAGACTTTGGAGAACTAAGTTTTATACATTTCCTCCTGCCCTAATTCCTGGTAGAGTGAGTCAACAAGAGACACATCTGTCCCGCAAGTCACAGCCTGGTCTTCCTCTGCTTCTCTTTTTTCAGGTTTCTTCCTGATTTTATCACCAAGTTCAGCTGGTTTGGTTGAACAAGGTCCAAGGTCCTCATAAGGAATGAAGGCTAGTGTGGGGACAAGCTCACTGTCCTCACTCCATTTGTACCAGGCACAAGTGGGTAGAAGGAATACCTTGGGAAGGGCATGAGTGGCAGAGGGAGAGGGAGAGTCAGAAAACAACCCTTGCTTTCTGAGAAGCATGTGGACAGGGACGGTCCAGTCCTCTTGTAAGGGGAAATGATGGAACCATTGTATGCATGTGCCTCAATTTCAGGTTTGGTTTGAAGTAGATGAGAGAATGACCTTTCTCCCACCAACCACCCCCCTCCCCCAATGCCTGTCTAAAATCATCCAGGCACTTCTTTCTACCTTCTCCAGATTGGCTCAGGGCACTCACTAAAATTCTTTTAAAAATTTTTTAAATTACTTATTTTTGAGAGAGGGAGGGAGAGAGACAACAAGTGGAGGAGGGACAGAGAGGGAGGGAAACACAGAATCTGAGCAGGCTCCAGGCTCCAGGCTGTGAGCACAGAGCCTGACACCGGGCTCAAACTCACAAACTGCGAGATCATGACTTGAGCCGAAGTTGAACACTTAACCAACTGAGCCGCCCAGGAGCCCCTCTCACTAAAATTCTAAGGCTGCTTTTGATCTGACCAGTAGAGGCTTACCATTAAAAAGCTGCCTTTCTCCTGGAGTCCAACGGCCTAAGCTCTCAGCCACAACACTTAAGCATGTATCTATGATAAACTCTTCCTCGCAAATAATTAGTTCTGCAATTCGGAAGAAGAATCAACCAGATGATTTGGATCCTGTAAATAAACTAACCTATGGAATCATGGAATGTTCCCATTCTTGAAGAGTTACTTTGTGCTAGAGACAGACCTTTGTATTCATCAAGAGTCCACTAGATTGAGTGATAAACAAGCTCATGGGAGTAAGACCGTGGGAATGACACAGACATGAAATTTTTCTGGTCTCAAAACAAGCTGTGTGAGGACAAGGCACTTGGAGTCTGACTCCATCTCTTCAGTCTTGTGGTAGGTTACTCCGGTTCATCAGGAACACAGTTTGGAATTTGCAAAATCTCCACATCCTTCCTTTGGGGAGCCTTTGCCTCTTGGCTTCCTTACAGAGCTCCTTTGTGCCCATGAGGCAGGTTTAATAATCACACTCTGGGTTGCACAACTGTGATTACTCCCATCAGAATAACACAGTGCAGAAAAATAGAACCAGTGTTTTGCATTTTCTTTTCAGATAAACAGTTTCATCTGAAGAGAAGAGCAGATGCCATTTACCCATGACTATAGTCCTATCTTGGTGTTGGGGCTGAAGGGTCTGCAGCAATTTTAAAATAGAATCATCTTCCTCTACTGTTCTCTCCAAATGCCCTCCTTCCTCACACCATAGCCTGTCTCTCTGGCTTTCCTCCCCCATGGTGACTGCATATAGAAGAGATATGGGGACCCAGGGATTCTTGGTGCTTGCAAGGGGATCAACAAGCCCTGGTGAGAGCTGATGGTTTAGAGTATAGAAAGAAGCCAGTGGCCTTCAAACATTTAAAAATGCAAACAGGTTAAGTAGGGATCCAAGAATTTTTAATGGTTCCCAAGCTGATCTGATGCTCCACTATCTTCACTTTCTGATTCCCCTAAACTGCCTGGGGTCTGGTCTTCTTCCCATGACTAAATCACAGTCATAGAATGTTAAAGTATCAGGAAAGAAAATGAAACCTTGATCTAGGCAGAAAAAGTGCCTTGCCAAGGTCAGCTGCAAGTTCATGACAAAGCTGGGTTTAGACCCCTCCTCACTTGATTCACAGACCTGTGCTCTTTCCAGAAGCCTAAGAAGATTCTTTACACAAGAAACAATAGGTGTTGGTGAGCATGTAAAGAAAAAGGAGCCTCTTACACTGTTGGTGGGAATGCAAAGTGGCACAGCTACTGTGGAAAACAGTATAAAGTTTCCTCAAAAAGTTAAAAAAAGAACTACCCTACAATCTAGCAATTGCACTACTGGGGATGTACCCCCAAAATACAAAAACACTAATTCACAGGGATATATATGCTTGTTTGTTTATAACAGCATTATTAGCCAAAATGGAAGCAGCCCAATTGTCCATGAATTCTTGAATGGATAAAGAAGACGTGGTATATATACCAAATGGAATATTATTCAACCATAAAGAAGAATGAAATGTTGCCATTTGCAACAACCTGGATGGAGTTAGAGAGTATAACACTAGGTGAAATAAGTCGGTCACTCATATGCGTAATTTAAGAAACAAAACAATCAAGCAACAGGAAAAAAAAAGAGAGAGAGAGAAAGAGAGGCAAATCAAGAAACAGACTCTTAATTATGGAGAACAAACTGATTTTCTGGTTACCAGACGGGAGGGGGTGAAGGGATAGGGGAGATAGGGGATGGAGATTAAAGAGAGCACTTGTCATGATGAGCGTTGGGTGATGTAGGGAATTGTTGAATCACGATATTGTACACCTGAAACTAACATGACACTGTGTGTTAATGAACTAGAATTAAAATTAAACTAAAAAAATGGGCGCCTGGGTGGCTCAGTCAGTTAAGCACCTGACTTCAGCTCAGGTCATGATCTCACAGTTTGTGAGTTCGAGCCCCACGTTGGGTTCTGTGCTGACAACCCAGAGCCTGGAGCCTGCTTTGGATTCTGTCTTCCTCTCTCTCTCTCCCTCTCTCTCTCTCTCTGTCCCTCCCCTGTTCTCACTCTGTTTTTCTTTCTCTCTCTCAAAAATAAATGAAAACATTTAAAATAATTAAACTAAAAAAAAAGAGGATTCTGTAACTGAGCTGTTATGGATATTCTCAGAGATTGAGTCCCTGGGTATAAATAATAATGGCCTGTCAAGATATGACAATTGAAATAAGACAGCCTAGAATAGATCTTAGTTCTGTATAGAATCATTGTAAGGAGAATTGTTGTGTAAGAATCAAGCCCAAGAGACTCAGGGGATCTGAGTAGGGTGTAGTTACATAGTACACGTGTTCAGTCACATGAATTCTCCCTTCCCTCTTCTGTCCACACAGTGACCATCTGCAGTACAAGTCATCCCTAACACCATTTAGCTTCAGGAGTCTGGGAGGAAGGAAGGGGCCTTGAAGAGCACACAGATTACCCAGGTCTCTAGGTGCATCTAAGACCACACATGTGAGAAGCAGCTGCAGGTCCAAAGGCAGCCTACTGCAATCCAAAGCCATCCCTATGTCCCTAGAGCCTGCTGAGGTCTAAGATGTGGCAGCGATCTGGTTATCTGGCTCATCACAATGGGTAGCAGTTAAGCTGTATATTTCAAGTTGGAATGGTCACTGTGCCACTTGAATCATTCTATTTGGCAGTCTACACTGCAGGACTCCTGATGGAGAACTGGAAAGTATTCCCCACTTATCTGATTTTCGAGTCTAAAGTCCTCGGGGTATTCCTCTATTCCACAGGATGTCCCAATGTAGCCATTTATCTCCTGGACCAGAGATGTGCTTCCTCCCAGCCCAACAAGGATGCCGTGGGAGGCCTGGTACAGCGACCTAGGCTGGACTGACCCCACCATCCCATCTGCTCACAGGGACAGTGCTTCCTTTGTGCCATTGTTTGGATTTTTTGTTTTTTGGGGTTTGTGTGTATGTGTCTGTGTGTGTGTGTGTGTGTGTGTGTGTGTGTGTGTGTTTTCATTTTGTTTTGTTTTCTTTTTACTTTTCCTTCTCCCCAGTTTCAAACCCAGTCCCTCGGGGCCTCAGTTGAAGCCACCCTGCCCAAGCACATCCTTGCTCCAAAACTTGTCATTGTTCCCTAAGCAGGCCATGACATCTTTTCAGATGTTCCTCCTGAAGTAGGAGGGTCCTGAGAAATCCAGTCACTTCCCCCCAAATGGAGACACCAGCCTCTGAAAAATTCCACAGCCCTGGGCCCTGGTTAGTGGGGAAAAAGGGGGCAAGGGGTGAGTTAGGTTGGTGCCTGAGTCTTTAGGCCATCAGCCGGGTTCTTCTGAAGTGAGTTAGGGTGAGTCTCCAGGAAGTGAAATTCTCAGCGGGGAGTGGTTCCTCTGACAACAGGAAGATTGTCTCAGGCTAAACTGGAGAGAAACAGGCAAAGTGTATGCGTTTATCACTTAGTGTTGTGAGGTGGAAACCCCCTTCTTTCTGTAGATGAGCCCCTTAAGTCTCAGAATCACTGACTCAACAGAGAAGGTCACTTTAACCAAGACCCTGGCCCAAATGCGGCTCTCACTAAGGTTTTGACACAAAGTGTGAGCTTACTGGTACTTGAAACTTCTCGTGTCAAATCAGATGGTGGCTTGAGCTAAAGCGTTGCCACTGGAGAGAGAAGGGATGAGACCGAAATGAAGGAGGATGGATGGAGAGAATGTGGGGACTGAAGATATGTAGGTGTTGAAGAAAAGTGACTCGAAGGTGAAATATCAAGCTATCTACCTCACAGGTTGCTGTGAGGAATGGAGTTGAAAGGGTCCCCACAATGGTGTCTGAAAACCATCCGGTAGATGCCTAAGAGAAGCTGCTTTCCTCCTCCTCATCCCTCTCCATTTCCATTAAAGGCAGAGCTTTCCCACCTGGAAACCTCAGAGCACCGGCCAAGGAGGCTTTGCCACTGGTTCGTGAATCTGAACCTCGTGACTGAAGGCCACAGACATGCCCCTGCCTCTCCTGGTCCCCACCAAACAGATAGAAAAAAAAGTGTCTTCTCTCTGGAGCTGCATTAGGAAAACCCTGAAAGCCATTCTCTCATAGCCAGAATGTTCCCTTTGTTCCTCTGAGACAGAACCAATGTCTCTGAGGGACAAAGAGGCAGCCTGACTCCTGAGCCGAGCAGACGGATGGGCCGGGTGATGGCTGCTGAATGGTAGCCGGGGCTGAAGCCCTGAGATTGCCGTGCGTACTGTGGTGTACACAGGACAATGTGCAGGGCACCTTCTTAAAAACTGAACACATCTCCAAATGTCACGTTCATATTCAGCCTCAGACTTCCCCAAACATGCTCATGCTGAGCTCTCCTGGGACGTCTTCTGGGCCCTTGGGGAACCAGACCTGAGTCTGACTACATTGCTGATTCTTTCCCCCACAAATATTTTCACCCCCTCATTTACTCAACAAATATTTACCAAGCTCCTACTTTGCACCAGGCACTGTGCTAGAAGCTGGGGCTTCAAAGAGATGAGGCCACATCTCTTCCACGTACAGCCTTGTAGGGAAGATAGGCAAAGCACAGACTGGCATGCTGTGTGATGTGTGAGAGCGAGCTGGTGCAAGCAGTCCTGGGCACACAGACGAGGGCCATAGAGCCCCAACAGGGTTTCAGAGAAGATTTTCTGGAGGGCAAGTGAGAGCTGGCCCAGGGAAGAGGACAGCGGAGCTTTCCAGGTGAGGGAGCACCGCGCAGGATGACCGAAGGCCAACAAGATCATGGCTCTGTGGTTCTCATCCTGCTGCACACCGAAATCGCTGGCAGAGCTTTTAGTAATTACTGATGCCCAGACCCTTATCCAGATGTATTGTCAGAACCTTTGGAGGTGAGGCCCAGGAATCAGTCTTGTCAAAAGCAAACCAGGTATATGTAACCGGAGTTAAGGACCACTGCGTTAAGGAAGAGTCAATAACACAAGACATTTGGAAAAGAAAAGCACAGAGTGTACTATAATATAATAGCTCATTCTGCCAATACTTCTAAAACGTTGGCTCTTAGACCCTATGCAAAGCACACAAGGCCAAGGGATGCACTGATACGTTCCTGAGTCTGTGACGATCTGCTGTAGCACTCCCTCCGGGAGATACAACCCATGAAAGACCATTTGCAATTTTTAAAGGAGTGTGCTGTGGTTCTCAAACCCGATACTTCTCATCTCATAGTTCTGTTGAGGGCCTACTTGTAACTACCAGTTTCTGAAAACTCAAAAGGCTTTCGATCAAACACAATACTCCAGACACAGAACAACACCACTTTTGACAAAGTAAATAACAAATCAATAAATCAAGCTTGGCCATCTTCTTTTTTAAAAAAAATTTTTTTATATTTATTTATTTTTGAGAGAGTGAGACAGAGTGTGAGAGGGGGAGGGTCAGAGAGAGAAGGAGACACGGAATCTGAAACAGGCTCCAGGCTCTGAGCTAGCTGTCAGCACAGAGCCCGACGCGGGGCTCGAACCCACGACCATGAGATCATGAACCGAGGTCGGACACTCATCCGACTGAGCCACCCAGGCGCCCCGAGCTTGGCCATCTTCTTAGAGGCTTGGATGAAGACACAGGAGTCCCGTTCTTCAAAATGGGGCATGTCCCAGTCTGAGAGGGAGAGGCACTACCTCGAACCAAGAGACTGGCCAATAGCTCCCTATCATGGGAAGGTGAATGTGGCAATGGGTGTGAATCCCAGTTCAGCCACTCAGTTGCACCGTACTGGGCAAGATGTTTAACTTCTGTGAGATGGTTCTTGTCTCCGTGAAATAACTATAATTGTATCGGCCTTACGTGGTTGCTCTCAGCTTAAAGGAGATAATGTATGCAGAGTGCCCAGCAAAATAAGCGTCCGATATCCAATAACATGCTATTTGCAGACACTGTGTTACAGGAATGGAAACAACACAGGAGGCAGAGGCCAGGCCAGGCCATGGTTCTTCTCCTGCTGCCATTCTTGCCCCTCCCCTTTCTCTCTTGAGCCAGCACACGGCTCCCAAGGCGTCTGTCTGTGAGCTGCTCCTGCCTCCCAGGGGTGGCCCCCGAATGCACATCCCGGTGCATGGACGGCGCAGCTCCTCTACTCAGAGGACGATAGCATGTGAGAGCCAAGAGCCTGGCTGCCTCCTTCCGCTGGCCTGGGCCCCAGCCCAGCCGTGATACTCCATCACCTCCTATTATTGACCCCTCTGGCCAGCTTTGGGCAACGGCCCTTCACTCCTCCACACTCAGTTGGACTTTGTGAAGAGAAATTTAGTTCCCGGAAGGTGTGTTACTGGAACATTCTCTGGCAGCTTCCTACTCTTTTTGTGCCAGGACCCTTTGGCAGTTTGGCAAAAATGTCCACGAATGCATAACACAAAAGACACAGAACCACAAAAGAACCCAATTATACTGAAATGCAATTGAATCACTTTCCCATGGGATTCTACCCATTCTATATTAGAACCCCTTGATAGCCAGACCCCTCACTGAAAGCTTGGGAAACTCTCCAAGGTCACCCGGCTCTGAAATGAGATGGCCAAGGCAAGCCCTCATCTCCCCACCCCTGGACCTGGGCTCTTTCCACCAACTTACTATTTCAGAAAATTAAGAAAAACAAAATGGAAATCCTACTGCTCTGCATGGAAAAATCCTGAATTGTATGCAAGTTGGAAGGTATGGATGAGTCCTTGTTGCCCAATATGTATTCGTAAGAGCTGACCTTATTTCATAAGGGGTTGCAAAACTGGACAAAGATTGTTTCCTAGCAAACATCTGGAAAAACCTAAGGCCACAAAAATTTGAGGATTCATCTAATGCACTGGTAACTGGCAGCAGATGTCCCAGCCGCACAGATGACAGTGTTGGATCGTGAACTGAATGGATGTGGTCCATCCCTCGGCCTTCAGGTGGCCTTTGTCAAGGAGTCTGGAACATTAGTCTCTGAGCATGCTACAGAAAACCCAGCTCTCCTGCTTCCATCAACACTTTATAGGAATAAGCAACTCTTGTCATCTTTTTCTGTGGAGAAGGCTGGAAGGTATTTAACCTGAGGTTGTGAACCCCCAACCCTCCAAGCTGAGCCCTTTCACTCCTTTCAGTGTGAGGACAGTAGAACATAATGGTTAAAAGTTTGGGTTTAGGGATGCCAGGTGGCTCAGTTGGTTAAGCATCAGACTCTTGATTTTGGCTCAGGTCATGATCTCATGATTTGTGGGATCAAGCCCTGCATTGGGCTCCAAGATGACAGCGCAGAGCCTGCTTGGGCTTCTCTCTCTCACTGTCTCTCTCTGCCCCTCCCCCACTCACTTGCTGGTGCTTTCTTGCTCTCTGCTCCTCCCCTGCTGACTCTCTCTCTCTCTACATAAATATATATCCCTCCAACAACTTCTATATATATACATATGTATATATATGTGTGTGTGTGTATATATATATGTATATATATGTGTGTATATATATATATAAAGAGAGAGAGAGTTTAGAGTCACATTTCAGTGTTTAAATTCTCTGTGCATGTTTTAGGAAAGTTGTTTGACCACCTCTTCCCACTTTGGTTTTTTTAAGCTCTCTAATGGGATTAATACCAGAGCCTGCCTTGCAGGGTGTGGTGACAATCAGTTAATTACGGAAAGCCCTGATATAGGACCTGATATATATATAGTGTTTGATTGTTAGGAGCTATTATTATAATTAGTTCCAAGTTGAACCTTGCACCTTCCCTACTGGGCCCATTACTGAATAAAGCAGATGTTAAGGTAAGTGTAATTAGCAGAGTCACTGTGTTCAAAGAAGCCTATTTACCACGATCTGAGAAGACCTGTTTAGTTTCTCCAACATAGCTTGGCAAGATAAGTGACTCCACCATAGGCACACAAAGTGAAAATCCACACCCACACACCCACACACACATACACACACAAGAGGGGGAGGGGCAGAGAGAAGTAGAGACAGAATCCCAAGCAGGCTCTGCACTGTCAGCACAGAGCCCACCAACTGTGAGATCATGACTTGAGCCCAGATCAAGAGTCAGATGCTTAACTGTCTGAGCCACCCAGGCGCCCTGAATATCTTGCATCTTCTTACCACCAAATCCACATGACCTCCCTGTGCCTGGTTGCCCACCCTTCTTGTTTCTTTGTTCCTCTTAAAACCCAACCTATTTACCCGTGCTCTGGGGCCTGACCCCTCTCTCCTGTTCAGGGTTGCTCTTGGAGTCTCCAGCCCCCTCCCCCACATAGTCAACTCTTCTCTACTGAATCGTCCCCATGTGTCTGCTCTTAGCATCTCCTTTAACCCCTAAGTCTCCTTTCAGCTACTAATTAATTTCTCTACTTTCCTTCAACTTCACAAGAGGATTGCTTTCTCCATGTTTCCTCCATAAAGCACTCAAATTGGGCTTTCATCCCCACTGTCCACAGAGACTGCTATTGTCAAGGTCACTGACAACCTCCATGTTGCTAAATCCAGAGGCCGCTTCTTTGTTCTTACCTTCTTTGACCTTTCAGTAAAGGTGATCATTTCCTCCTTCTTGAAATATTTTCTCTCTTGGCTCTGTAATACCCTGATGCCCTGTTTTCCTTCTGTCTCCTTTTTTGGCTCCTCCTCCCCTCCCCTCTACTACTACTTTTGGTAACCCCATCCAGTCCCATGGCTTTGGAGACTATGTGATTATGATCCCTGAATCTCTACATCCAGCCCTGACTTTTTCCCAAAGCTTAAATTGGATAGCCAACTGCCTTCTTAACGTTTCCACTCAGATGTCTAATATGCAACTCGGACATAATTTATCCATGAAGAACTCAAGTTTTCCTCTTGAACTTGCTCCCAACTCAGTCTTCCTAGTTTTAGTCATTAGCACGAGCAGCTGTTCAACCTGTAAGTCTAGGATTCCGTCTGGATTCCTCTCTTTCGTCATCTTCCATATTCAATCTGTTAGCAAGTCTTGTCTACTTTGTCTACAAAGCATATTCTAAATTCATCCACTTCTCTCCATTTTCCTTACAATCAACCTGGCCCAACTCCACACTACCTGAATGACTGAAGTGCTCTCAATGGATCTCTCTGTAACCATCCTGCAGTCTAGTCTGGGAAGGGCAGCCTGAATGATCTTCTCACACTCTTGCTCAAAACCCTCCAACAACTTCCCATTGTCCTTTAAATAAAATCCAAATTCCTCAAGGTGGGATACAATATGGCTTCTGCCTACCTCTTCAAACTCACTTTTTAATCACATTCCTCCTCACTCTTTCTATTCCAACTAGACATGTCTTTCTGTCCCTGGAAAATACAAAGTCTGTTTCCTCCTTTGGACCTTTGCATTGACTCTTCTCCCTGGAATGGCCATGCCCGTGGTCCTGCCTCCCAGTTCAGTGTTCTTCCCCCTGGCCATGGCAAGTTGTAGCATCACTGGTTTTTATTTACCTTTTTTTTTTTTTTTTTTAAACTAAGCCCGAGGGCCAACTTGGGGCTTGAACTCATGACCCTTAGATCAAGAGTCTCATGCTGTCCTGACTGAGCCAGCCAGGGGTCCCCCAGCCTCACCAGTTTGATTGCTTTCTTGCTGTTCGCCAGATGTTTGGCACCAGCCAGCTATCCACTGGTTCCAGCTCCTACTGATAAAAGAAATGGCTATAAGAGAACAGGAAGGAGAGGCAAGAAGGCATCTGAATAAGCCATGAAGTACACAATCGTCCCCACAGATAATGAGGATGAAACATTCTGTTATTCATTCAACCATCCAATAACGTTGAGGAAACACTGATTATGTACCCGGCAGTGTGCAGCGTACCAGGGATAGAAACACAACCCTGTTCTGAAGGATCTGATGGTCTACAAGGAGACGGTAGGCCCGTGATGACGCCTGCCACAGTGTGACGCGCCCCAGACCAAGTGTCACGCGTGCTGGAAACAGGCAGGGAGAGGATGGCTGCGCAGATTCGGGAAGATGTCCCGGAGACTGGAAGCTGGGAGCTTGTCTCCAAGAGTGAATACATGTTATTGGAAACTCTTCATCTGGGTTTTCACACGAAAAATACAGTTGCATTTCCCCTTGATCTTAACCGACAAAAGAGAAACCGCTTTGGAAGGGCAGGCAGGATGACTCTGGAGGGGTGAGAGAACCATTGATAAATGGAGGCATTTTCCCCAGGGGGACACTTAAAAAAGAAAAGAAAAGAAAGGAAAAGAAAAGAAAAGAAGGGAAAGGAAAAGAGAAGAAAAGAAAAGAAAGGAAAGGAAAAGAGAAGAGAAGAAAAGAAAAGAGAAAAGAAAAGAAAAGAAAAGAAAAGAAAAGAAAAGAAAAGAAAAGAAAAAAGAAAAGAAGGGGTAGTTTTCTGTCTTCCTACACAAAGTCCACCCAAACAAACTCATCTTCCCTGAAAACCTTGCAGTGAGGCACCTGAGGCAATCACCTAGTGGATGAAAGGTAACCCAACCAAAGAACAACTTCCTTGTAAAACCCCAGGCGGTGTCCTTGAAGAAATGTGCTGTCCGGTAGAAGCAGGCTTTGGCAGCAGGGGAAAGAAAGAGATCTATGTGTATCAACAGGGAAAGTGCTATGTTATTACATAAAAACAGGCAAGTTTCAGGACCCTGGGATTATTACGTTGGGATCTGTGTAGGAACTCCCGGAAGAATAAGTGCAAACACAGCAATGGTTATCTCTAAGGTGTGGGGTTATGAGGCTCTTACCGTTTGAGTCCTGCGTTTTGGTATTATTTTAAAATGCTTACAACAGATGTATGTGCTATTCTGGAATTTAACAATAAAGATTCATTTAGAACATGGGTCTGATTTGTTTTATGATGCTTAAAAACTTGTGCCTAGCTCTACATTCCAGAAACATGCAAAGAGAGGATTGCCCGAAATTATATCATTTGCCGACATTTACAGGAAAAAATAAACTGAGACTCAGAAAGATACTGTGATGTTTCTGGCGCTTTGACTCTTAGACCAGTACGTTCAGCTCCACAGCTCTTGATTCAAGTGCAGAATAAATTATAAAATATACTGATCTCCAACTTAACACATTTTGGAAACTTTAGCACCATTGCTTGTGGAAAACTGTGTGACTATTTTAGGGTAAAGAAAGTAACTCTTTTTATGAGGTTACCAGAGACTAATTGTGTATTTCTTCAATGACAGGTACTTCCTGTTGATAAATGTGATGTGGGTAAAGAAGACACAGAAATTTACAGGCTAGTTGTTTCCCAGAAAAAAAAAAAACAATTCAAATTGAAGTCTCTTGAATATTACCTCTAGTTCCTTTTGCAGATCTTAGCATACTCAGTAAAGACTTTGAATGGGTATATCCCTTCCATTCAATGTATTGATTGATTACCTACAACGTGTTCTAGCATTGAGGGTACAGCAGTGAGTCAATGAGACAAATTCTCTGCACTTGAGGAACTTATCTGCAAGCAGGGAAAACACAATAAGCAAAACATACATAAAATGAAGGCTACAATTTCAGGTAAAAGTATAATAAAGTAAGTGGTAGTGACTCAAGCACTATTTTTGAAAAGTCAGGAAGGCCTTTAAAGGAAGTGATATTTGAGCAAGGGCACAGAGGAGGGAGAGGGAGAGAGCCTGCAGAGATCTTAGGGAAAGCCTTAGAGGATCCAGCAAGTCAGGCCCTGAACAGAAATCCGATTTCTCCTTTTCCTGAAAAGGTAAAGAACATCCCAAAGAACAAGCTCTCTCGAGGTTTGGTATGTTAAAGATTTACTTTTGTTATTGTTGTTGCTGTTGTTTTCATGTTTATTTCTTTTTGAGAGAGAGAAAGCGCTAGCGGGGGAGGAGCAGAGGGAGGGGGGAACAGAGGATCAGAAGCAGGCTCTGTGCTGACAGCAGAGAGCCCAATGTGGGGCTCGAACTCATGCGCCATGAGATCATGACTAAGCTGAAGTCAGATGCTCAGCCGACTGAGCCACCCAGGCGCCCCATTATTGTTATTGTTTTAATGTTTATAAGGCCTAGTGCTATAAACTTCTCTCTATTGCTTTGAAATTGGAGAATGCATTTCATTTGGGAATCTAAGTCAACTGCAAAGGTCCTATCTTCTCTACAGGCCCCTAAAAGCCTCCTGCCTTATCACAAAGGCACAGAATCCAAGTCCTCAGATTCAAAACTGCTTACTCCAGGGAGAAATGGGGCCCAGCCCAAAGCGTCTCCGTGGAATGAGCAACTTGGAATCCACTCCCATCCCAGGCAGGGAGAGGCTGCCTAGATGGTGCAGCTGGGAGGCTCAGGAATCACGAAAGGTCTGGAGAGAGCTGCTGCAGGACAGAGCTTTGGCATTCTCAGCTTTTAGCCCCAGCCCCTAAGGAACTGGTATCTCCCCTATATGCCCAGCTTAGGTGGGGACAGAAACGATTGCCTCTGCTTCACAGTGGGGAGACTGAGCCTCAGAGAAGTGGATGGCTTACCCAGGATCACACACAAAAAAGGCATCTCTAATGCTTAACCTTCACCCTGTTGCCCAACTCGCATTCCAGGCTAGGGACCACATGGGATGGAATTCATGCCCCATTTCAGGAAATGAGATTGTTGATTTTTCATTTACACAAAAATGAAAAATAAATACCAGATGCTTGAAAACATGTTGCAGCTCAACTTACTGGAAGTTTAAAGTGCATTCTGACTGAGAAAATTAAATTAGAACATCCACACAGCAAAAAAGATGTTTTGAATGAAATGCACTTTGTCCTTCCCTCTCTCTCTCACATACACACAGTATCTCATTGTTTCTTTTTCAGGGAGCAGCTGTGAAGGAAATTGGGGGAGGGAGATGGACAAAACATCCCATCTTTGTGTTTCATACAGAGCTAAGCTTTTAGGCCGGCCTTCCTGAACCCAAGGGGGTGTGGCATGCGGTAAAATTAAACGGCAGTGACCCAATGAAGCTTATAAAATAGCTTGGGAGAAGCCGGTTAACAAGACCACACATCTCAAATTGGAGGAGTTTGTGTTTGGAAACTGCCTTCATCTTTACAGAAAAGGTATGTACTGTGGTTTTCATTTTCACTTTTGATAAATAATGCTTAGAGACAGTCTTGGCTTTTAATTTCCCCTTTTCAGCTAAAAATGATAACAGACACAATTGAGGGTTTGTGCCAGATGCTTTGCAAAATTGGTCTCATTTTTCCTCAGACCACCTTATAAGATAGAACCTCATTAGTGCCATTTTTCAGACGAGGAAACTGAGGTTCAGATAACCTAAGCAACAGGCCAACAAATGGCCGAACTGGGGTGCCAACCCAATGTTGACCTACCTCAGTGTCTTCTGCTTGCACTATGCATTCTCCTCTATGCTATATAGACAATGAGGACATTTTCCATAACCAATACTGTACTTGATGAATTCTCAAGGAGTTATCATCAAACTCTGCATTACAGTAAAATTAACCAAAAAGTGAACTGTAATTCATTCTGTGAATGGAAAACACATTTAACAATATGGCAGAAAAATATTTTCATGAGAAGACATATTTTCTTGTTAGAGTCAATAGCTAAATGGGTTCTTTCGACCCCTTGGCTTGTGGAAATGCATTCTGTTTTATCGGGTGAAATCTAAAAATCTAGTCCTGAATGTTCTGCAGCTTTTTGAGATCAGGTGCTGTGTCCACGCTAGCACGAAGGCGAGCAGGTTCTTAAGAGACGTGGCATAAGTTCTGGCTTCACAGCTTATCAGGAGGTAACCCTGGGGAAATTAACATCATCGAGTACTCGAGAATATCATAGCAGGAGCCTTCCAGATAGGATGTTGTGGCGATCCGGTGTGTGGCACATGAGAAAACCTGAGGCCCAGGCTTCTCCATGGGAAGTTCAGTGAGTAGGAGTACCAGTTCACAGAGTCTGTGCTGGCCCAGGGCGGACGCACAATAACCTTGGTAGAATTATTATTAAGTAATTTCATATTCAGTTAAAATCATATGTAAGTTGTGTTTATTTTCAAGATATTTAAACTCCCCTCATTAAGACAGTCTTCCCATTAGTAGTAGAAGATGGTGCAAATATATAGGTCACGCCTACCCAAGTTCACAGGTACAAGTTAATGATGCGACTTACCGTTTTTTGTTTTTGTTTTTTTGATGCGACTTACTTTTGATGCTGGATAGGGTCGAGACCCTAGAGGGAGGGCCTCAGGCCCATTGCCAAGAGGGTTCTTAGCTTTAAAGCACAAGAAAGAATCTCAGAGCAAGCCGTTTAGAGAAAAGGACAAAGATTTAGAAGTATAGAAGAAAGGAGCTTCCTTACAAAGTAGTGGTCTCTCCTCACAGTTGAGGAAGAGGGATACCCCTTTGCCTCTAATCAATGGGTTTATAAACTTTTTTTAATTACCTAATCTATAGGGAGGGGCTCACTCTCTAATTTTGGGTCTATCAGTTTTATTGGGTGGTGAGTTTTCCCATTGTTTTGGGATTATGAAATTACCCACACGGAGCAATTTTAAGAATGTCTGACCTTTGTGGCTTTTACCTCCGGAGGGAATGGGATCTTGTGGTCTTCAGTGAGTTGGATCTTGTAACTCTTTTTATGACCTGCTGACTCTTAGGTTAAGGGTCAGTCCAAAACCCAAATGGCTTTACTTTGGTCAGCTTGTCTCCCGAGTCTGTTTTCTCTCCTGCCTCACTCCCGGTCAGAAGGTACTCGATAAGTGCTGAGTGAACCAGAATGGAAGGAACATGGAAGAGAAATTATGGATGCCATCAACCCTTTCTCGTACAAAAAGTTTTAACCGTAGGATTAAGACTACTGCAATAAAGAGACATCTTTGGAAGAGATATGTAAGCAAGGCTAAGAATTAGCCTCGCTCTGAAATCCTCCTACACAGCTTAAGCACATGTTTCAGCCCACAATAGAACATTTTGTAATAAGATACTTGTCAGAGTAAGACATGGAACTGACTTTTGGTGTTAGCTGTCCCGTGGTGAAATGACACTCATCAGGTTACAGAGGTAGGTGTTTATTGAAAGCCACCAAAGGTGGTGCACAGAAGGAAGCGTGGCTCAGGGTCACTGCAGGATACAGACGGTACCTGAGTCCCAGCCCTCTGCCCTTTCTGGCACCCAGTGTGTCGTCTGTGCTCCCCGGGGCTGGGGGTGGGGTGGGTAAAGGACCTCTCAAGTCCCGCCAGTTTGGGGAACCCTGTAGAATGTGTATACTGTGTGACGCAACATCTTCTGAGCAAGGCACTGAGCTTGAAGGCTACTGAGGCCCAAGAGTAGAGCTGCATGGTTCTAAGCATTTCTTGGAAATGGATGCAAATTGTAAGTTTAGGCAAATCCATCCATCATCTCCCAAAAGGTGAAAAGACAGGTGTTGTTTACGTGGTGGTAGGAGCTAATGGAGAATGGATTCTCAGAGAAGATGGGGTCCTACCACGGACTTGGCTTAGCTCAAAGGCGGCTCGGCCACCACCCCGCCCCCACCAGCCCCGGCTGGCAGCTTTGCTCCTTATGTAACTGTTCCTCTGAAAATGGGACAATGAAACCTCCAGAAGAAAAGCTATTGATTATTAAAGGTTATTTGGAGGTTTAACCGTAATAAAGTGGTTATAATTATTCCTGTTATGACACATCCTTTTAAATGCTCAGATCTGAGAACATTCTGCTTGCGTTGATTCAGCCCTTTGCACGGAGAAAGGCGAAGAGCTAGAAATAGCTCCTATGCAGCTACAGGCAAGGGGTCTCAAGGAGGAGATTAGACGGAAGGCAAGTCAGTGAAAGAAGCAGGGAAGGGTGCTTGGGCTGAAATGCCTGTTGGCAGCTACTAGTCCCTCTCTAGCTGAATGCATATCTCGGACCCTGTCAGTGCACCCTAAAAAAAAAGAATAGGGGCGCCTGGGTGGCTTAGTCAGTTAAGCGTCCGACTTTCACTTAGGTCATGATCTCGCGGTTCGTGGGTTCGAGCCCCGCGTCGGGCTCTGTGCTGACTGCCAGCTCAGAGCCTGGAGCCTGTTTCAGAGTCTGTCACTCCCTCTCTCTCTGACCCTCCGCTGCTCACGCTGTCTCTCTCTCTCTCTTTCTCTCTCCTAGAAATAAATAAAAATATTAAAAAAAAAAAGAAGAAAGAAATGAACATCTCTGAAAAATATCCCCAACAGAATGCCAAAAAGAAATTCAGGAAACAATTATTTGTTTCTGCTTTTTGTGCTAATAATAACTAGCATTTATTAAGCTTTTCTCTGTGCTGGACATCGCCCTAAATGCTCTCTCTATAATATCTCATTTAATTCTCTCCAAACTTCGTGAGGTTGGCATGATTCTTATCCCCACTTAATAGGCCAGAAACTAAAGCATAAAATGCACAGTTAGACTTAGTGGGTGGCAAAGCCAGCGTTCAAACACAGAGTCAGGGTGACCCTGGGGTCCCCAGCACGCTGCTGCCTGTTAAGGCTTCAGGGCTACTCCTGGGTTGGTGAAGAGCCCAGCAAGCTGGGGCAGGGGTGGGAGGTGTAGATCAGGGAGGCATTTCTCTTAGGAGTCTCGTAAGATACTAAATGTCGTGCATGGCTTGTGTTCATTTGTTCTCTCTTGCATGGTTCACTTGACAGCTTCGACCTCCCCCTTTGCTGATCCCCACCCCACATTGTTTCTGTTCATCAGCAAGTATGGACTGTGCCTGACACTGCCAGGTCCTGTGGGCTCCCGTCCTTGGAAAAATGCATAATTGAGGGGGAGCAGTTGCAAAATAAATCCAGCGAGCTCTAACACCAGGCAGAGCGAGCTCTAATGGAGGTAGAGATGCTTCCTGGTGGCGGAAGACCTCACAACAGGGTTGAAGATGATGACTTGGGTGACCCTGCAGGGTGACCGTTCACAAGGGCTCAGGGGAAGGTCCCCAGAGAGGTTCCCAGAAATGTCCCGCTGGTGACTGCGTGTCCTCAGGGGGCTCCGAACTACTCCAGCTGCTTTGTTTCTCCTGACTCCTGGTTCTGTCCACAGCCCCAGGATGGTGACGGCGCTGCTGCTGCTGCTTTCTGCGCTGGCCGGCCTCTTCAGTGCCGCAGAGGGACAAGCCTTCCACCTTGGGAAATGCCCGACTCCTCCCGTGCAGGAGAACTTTGATGTGCACAAGGTGTGGTAAAAGGCTAAACTCTTACATGTTTTGCCTCCCATCTGAATAAGCAGCCTCCAGGATTCAGTGTTAGTTTTCTGCTTTGATTGCCACAGCAAAGCCTTGGGGTAGGTGTTTATCTTACTGGGGCATCCCCTAAAGCAAGCTCTGAGACCGAGAACTGGGGAGCAGAGGGCTTGGGGAAGACGATCCCAGGAAGCACCGTGGGCATGTGGGGAAACTGAGACAGAGAAGGCAGAACAGCAATAAAAGATGCATCTGTGAACAGTAACACTATTAACAGAAGGGCTCAGCCCTGCTAGGAATCCTCTGAGGAAATGTGTAGAACGTTCCTCAGATGGTTCCACGGAGATAGTTTTCCAAAAGAGCTGCACGCACCGTTTTACATCCCATCGGCAGTGTATTTAATACCAATTTCTCCTTATCTTTGTTGACACTGCTATTGTCATCTTTTTTATTATAATCGTTTTTACAGGGTATGAAGTGGTATCTCATTGTGGTTTTGACTTGCATTTCCCTAATGGTTAATGAGGTTGAGCACCTTTTCATGTGTTTATTGTCCATTTTTATATCTTCTTTGGAGAAATGTCCAACTGAGTCTTTTGTCCATTTTTACACTGGGTTATCTTTTAATTTTTGAGCTCTGGAGTTCCTTATATGTTTTAGATACAAGTCTCTTATCAGATACATGATTTGCAAATATTTCCCCCCATTCTGTGGATTGCCGTTTCACTTTATTGATGTGTTCTTTGAAGCACAAAAGTTTTCAATATTTATGAGGTCCAATTTAACTATTTTTCTCCTTTCTTGTTTATACTTTTGGTATCTAAAAAAACCCTTGCCTAATGCAAGGTTATGAAGATTTATTTCTATACTTTCTTATAAAAGATTTATACTTTTAATCCTTAACATTTAAGTTTGTGATCCATTGTGAGTTAAACTTTGTATGTAGTGTGATATAGAAGTCCGACTTCATTATTTTGCCGGTGGCAATTCCGTTGCCCAGAACGATTTGTTGAGAAGAATATTCTTTCCCCATCGAATAGTCTTGACATCCTTGTTGAAAATCAATTGGACATTTATGTAAGAGCTTATTTTTAGACTCCCAATTCTATTTTATTATTCTATGTGTCTATCATTAGGCCAGTGCTATACAGTATTGATTACTATAGCTTTGTAGTAAGTTTTAAAATTAGAATATATGAGGCCTCCAACTTTATTCTTCTGGCTATTCTAAGTCCTTTGCATTTCCATGTGAATTTTAGGATTTGTTTGTCAATTTAGCAAAGAAGCCTAGTTGCTTTTTTTATTAATAGAGATTGCATTGAATCTAGATCTACCTGGAGAATATTGTCATCTTAACAACGTTAAGCCTTCCAATCCCTGAACATAGGTTATCTTTCTATTTAATTTCTTACTTATTTAGATCTTATTTAATTTATTTCAACAGTGTTTTATAGTTTTCAGAGTATAAGTTTTGTGTTTCTTTGGTTAAATACTTATTACTAAATATTTTATTCTTTTGATGGCAATTGTAAATGGAATTTTCATAATTTACAGAGTGTTCATTGTAAGTGTAGAAACCTATTTGATTTCTGTTTATTGATCCTTTAACCTCACTAGCTTCATTTATTAGTTCTAATAGTTTGTGTGTATGTGGATTCCTTAGGATATTTTTATACGTAAAATCGTGTTATCTGGAAATAGAGACAGTTTTACCTCTTCCTTTCCAGGATTCATTTTATTTATTTATTTATTTTTCTTTCATAGTTTATTGCCAAGTTGGTTTCCATATAACACGCAGTGCTCATCCCAACAAGTGCCCTCCTCCATGCCCATCACCCCCCTTCCCTTCTCCCCCACCCCCATCATCCAGGATTCATTTTAAACATTGCATTTTTCTTACATGGATTGAGAAACTGAGACCAAAACCATGAAAAGGTTTTCACAAAAATATTATGAAATTATAAGGGTGTATGACATAAAAAGCAATCTTCCATCTTTGAGTTTCCCCATTTCTGGAAAATCATGATTCTTCGGTTTTAATTCTAGAGCACTAAAGTCACCTTAACAATAATAGAACCATTTTAAATACTCTATATAAAATGGAGCTTTTTTTTTTTTGAGCATGCCTGTGAAAACAATTGACCTTTAACCATATTTGTTGGTGCTTTCAATGAATATTAATTTCAGTGGTGTTAATTGAAAGATGTGCCTTTAATAAATGAGTGGAAATTTTATGCCCTAAACGTGGGTATGTATTTGAGCAAAGAGCCATGTGACTGAAGCAGTACGGCCACCTGTTTGCAGTACTCATTTCAATTTCTGACTTTTTGAAGGTGAGTGCATCTCTGATTTTCTTTTGTTGAGTAATCCATTTTTAAATTTAAAAAATACTTTCGATTAATATTTTGACTAAGTAAATATAATCACATGGATCAAAATCCTAAAGGTGCCAAAGAACATACCGAAGCTTTTCTCCTACCCCTCTTCTCTTCCCACCTCAGTTTCCCTCCCCAGTAGCAACCAGTAAAAACATTTTATTGTGTGTCTTTTGGGAGCAAATGTATATGTGCACGAATACGTACATAACTGCAGTAGACAGAACGACGTCCTCACCCTACTCCCTGCAACCTGTGACAATGTCACCGTACGTGGAAAGGGGGGGAGGGAGTTGCTGATGTGATTAAAGTAATAGACATGGAGATGGCAAGTGTGGCCTGGGTTATCCAGGTGGGATCAACCTGATCGTTGAAAGCAGAGAATGTTCCCCAGCTGTAGTCAGAGAGGCATGACGATGGAACGAGAATCAGAGAGATGCAATCCGAGAAGGCTTTCACTTGCGTTTGCTGGCTCTGAAGACAGAGGAAGGCATTTACAACCCAAAAAATGCAGATGGGCTCAAGAACTCGGACAAGGCAAGAAGACAGAGTCCTCTAGGGCGTCTGGAAAGGAACACAGCCCTGCCAGTACCTTGATTTTAACCAAGCTCATTTGATGTAGAGAACTGTGGGACCCTAACTTTGGGTTGTTTTAAGCTTCTGGTAATTTGTTTCAGCAGCAATAGAAAATGAATATAATAACCTTTCCCCCCAGTTTCACATATATGCTATTTTTCATGCAGCTCTTTTTCCATTATGTGTATCTTGGAGATAATTGCATATGACTCCTTAAAAAATTTTTTTAATGTTTATTTATTTTTGAGACAGAGACAGAAAGAGAGAGAGAGTGTGAGTGGTGGAAGGGCAGAGAAAGAGGGAGACACAGAATATGAAGCAGGCTCCAGGCTCTGAGCTGTCAGCCCAGAGCCTGATGCAAGGCTGGAATCCATGAACCATGAGATCATAACCTGAGCCAAAGTCAGACACTCAACCAACTGAGCCACCCAGGTGCACCGCATATGACTCCTTTAAAAGAGATTGTATAACATTCCATTGTATGGATGTGCCATCATTTATTTACCTAGTTCCTTACTAATGCTCATTTAGACTCTAGTTTCCCGTATTTTGTTCTTACAATAGTACCACAACAAATAACCCCATATGTGCATCATTTCTTTTTCTTATTATCAGGAGGTTACATTTCCAGAAATGAAATTGCTATGCTAGATGTTGCCAAATTGCCCTCCATAAAGGTTGTAAATTGGAGCAATCTCCATGCAAGGGGATGCATGGAATGACGAGTACCTTTCTCTCCCTCCCCCACACCAATGTGCCCTTCTTTAGAGTTGACTCTGTACACGAAGTTATGAAATGAAACCAAGCCCCCCTCGTATCAGTCTTCTAAGTCCTGATCACTTGACAAAAGCTTTTGTATCCACCTCCCTGTGCGAGGTCTTATGAGGAGAATTCAACCAACTCTGGAGTCCCAGTTCCTCACAGTGAATATTCAAAGATGCCTCGTAGAATGACAAAATATTTGAGATGGCACCTTACATCATCTGGACTGCTCTCTCTCTTTTACAGAGTTTAGAATTTCACGTAGATTTTGGCCGGAGGAGCCACTGACAGCATATCTAAATAAAGAGCACTTTAGGAATAAAATGTGGCATTCAACCAATGCGTGCACATCCGATGCACTTACTTTCCTTTGAATCGATATCTTGCTCAGTTGCTGTCCGGAACAATGCAGCCCATTTTGCTTGGTTTCTCCAGGAAAGGGCTCTGGCCTAAAAGACAATGATAGGGAAGAGTCTGCAGGTCCCCAGAGAGCCATGGGGTTTTCTCTGCTTATTGTTATCTCTGCAGTATCTTGGACGATGGTATGAAATTGAGAAGATCCCAGTGAGCTTTGAGAAGGGAAGTTGCATCCAAGCCAACTACTCACTAATGGAAAACGGAAACATCAAAGTGATAAACCAGGAGTTGAGGTGAGTGGCTGTGGTTTCAAAAGCAACACAGTCCTGGGGCCAGCCTGCAGAGAGTTGTCCTGGGGTGACTGGCTGTCCTTGCAATCTAGTTCAGGGAGGGTGCAGAGGTTGCTGGGTCTGCCCTGCCTGCTCACAGCGGGTCCCAAGATGAAAGCTTTTGGCGAGCAGAATGGCGGGGACTAGAGCCACTCATTTATTTGCATGACCACTTGCCGAGCATCTTATTGTATTGTGGACTCCCTTGAGTATTGTGTATTTATTTTATGTGTATTTCCTATGAGAGGCACTAGGGACTCAATGGGAATCCATACTACAGGGTTCCTGCTCTCTTTGCAAAATAGATACACTGGTAACAAAGGACGGGGGTGAGGGGCGGGGGGTAGACCATCTCCTCTGATCTCCAAACCAAGAGAGAAGCCCTTTCTATATTATCTACTGACAGAAGGCACCCAGCTCTGCTTGACTCCGTCCGGAAGCTGGAAGCTCATCGCCTTCCGTGACGATTTATTCCATCCAGACAGCTTTAACTATTAGAAAACTCCTTTTCTTGTTCAGCAAGAATCAAATACACAGTCACATTCTAGGTTATGTGAACAGGCTAGCCTATAGAAGTATACTTTTCTGGTACTGAAATACAGATTTCTATTTGATACAAGAATCATACCTTAGAAAGCAAACATAAACTCTAAAAAAGCCTCAGAAGGAGCTCCTACCAGACTTCCATCAACAAAGATAAGAGCAACAATAAACAATAGCAACAAATATTAAGCATTTCCTAAATGCAAGGCGCTATTCCCATACCATGAAGTACATACTATTATCAACCCCACTTTTATAGATGAGGGAACCGAGGTACAGAGAGGGAAAATAATTTGCCCAAGGGCCGCACAGCTTATAAGCAACAAAGCTAAGATTCAAACCCAGGGAGAAGTGAAATGGGGAAGAGAACAAGACGAATGAAAGAAAGGCTGGAGGTGAAAGGCCATCCTGCTTGTTCCCTGCAGGAGCTGAGAACTGTGCTCAACTCCAAGAAAACAGTTGTAACCCAGCATGGAAGGTACTCAGGCTCAGAGAGGCTTTGCATGGCCATCTGGTTACCCACTGAGCTTTCTGTGAGCCAGGGCACGGGGGTGGACTCCCTCACCCTGCATGAACCATAGAAATAAAGTTAAGAATCTTGAGGGCCTCTAAAGAGAAAAACAGCTCATTTTGGAGCCAGGGAAGGATTGAGATGCAGACATCCATCTAAAGTCTCAATGAGTACGTTTCAAATATTTTGTCGCATTCTATGACCAAGAGTCAGACAACGACTTTGATCCCCAAACCGATGAGATTCTTCCACCTCTCCTTCGGAGCTGGCCAGGAGTCCTCTTTAACTGTGCCTTGAGTATTAGGTTGCTCTGGCTGTAGGGTCGTGTCTGTTTAAGATACAAGGGTACATGGGGAAAGGTTTGCTGGTTCAGGAGTGTGGGATGGCTTCTCCTTTCAGGAACACTACAGAATGGGCAGAGGCACAGCGTGGGGTCTGAGCAACGTACCTTTAGCCAGTGTCAGAGAATTTGAAGGCAAATGCAGCTGGCACGGGGCTGGGAGCTGAAGGGCTCAGGCTTTGGAGTAGGCTGCCCCGTTTCAAATCCTGGTTCTGCCAGTTACTAATGATGCGGTCTTAGGTTAGTTATGATAATACTCTAGGTCTCAGTTTCCTCTCAGTAAAGTGACATGAATCATAGAACCTCCCTCCATAGGGCTTTGTGAGCATCAAATGAAGGAACACATGTAAATCACTTAGAACAGGGTTTAATGTGTAGTAATTAATTAATACTACGTATTACTGTTAATCTGCTGTGATCCTTGAAAATACAAATGTATTTTTCCCATGAACAAATGGTGCATTTACGATCAGAGACTGGTGTTTCGAAAACTGTCCTGGACACGCCATAAATGACGATGAAGAGGGGGAAGGTCTGCTGAGAAGAGGCTGGGTTGTTGCTAAGCAACTGTATGCAGCTAGAAATGGGCCGTCTTCCTGTCCTCCCAGCTGAGTTCCCGGTGACAGAGGAAGGAATGGTACCCATCCCTACTTGAGGATAAACACACTATACATCCAGGAGCATCTGAGGACATTTTCCATCCTTCCTTACCTGTTGCTTATTATCTGGTTTCTAGGACACCTGTCACCACTAATCATAGCCCGCTGACTTTCTAACACACCACTGCTCTAACTTTTGTTGTGTGCCCCCTTGAGGACTGGTGACCGGGCTCCTCTGTCAGCTTCCTAGGACGTGCACTGTGATAAGTGAGCACCCTCCCCTCAGTGCCTAGGTCCCCAAGCGACCCCCTCTCCCCCAGGTCCACAGAGTCACTGGGAGTTACCCAGAAATGGAGCCAGCACCCTTCAAAAGAGTGAAACTACTTCATCCAATCAAAGACCATCATCTTTTTTTAAAATATTTTTTTATTTATTTCTAGGAGAGAGAGAGAGAGAGACAGCCTGGGCAGGGGAGGGGCAGAGAGAGAGGGAGACACAGACTCTGAAATAGGCTCCAGGCTCTGAGCTGGCAATCAGCACAGAGCCCGACGCGGGGCTCGAACCCACGAACCGCGAGATCATGACCCAAGGGAAAGTCGGACGCTTAACCGGCTAAGCCACCCAGGCGCCACAAAGACCATCATTTTTAAGATACACCACCATTTTACATACCACAAGAAAGAAATGACACTGCCCATCTCAAGGCGGCATATATTGTAAGGTGTGCATTTCTGCACATTTAATGTCTCTGAGAATTACGGGGATGAGGTAAATATTTCCTCACTGCCTGCTTTCGCCTGGCCTATGTCAAAATCTCCCATACTCAGTCAGAAGCTTGCAGGCCTGGATGGGAGTCTCAGAGTTCAGGCGTATGAATGGCTTTATGGACAGGTGATGTCATATGATGTCACCGAGGCCCAAGAGCAGGGAAAGTTTGCAGATCTCCAGACTTGGAGTAATCGTGTCAGTCCTTGTTTTTTCCTTTGGCTCATTCTCATTTGTAAAGAAGTAAATCTTTTTAGTGTATTGGGTTGTCTTGTTTGTTTTCTCTTCTCTTTCACTCCCTCCCTCTGCAGCCTGAGAGAAGGAAATGCCCTCGTAGGACTCAAGACAGAGCCCTGATGTGTTAGGGCCTAACATATCATCTAGTCCTGGAACATTTCACTCGCTGCTTCTTATCTCCCAGGGCCATCTTCCTCCACTAGGTCTTGGAGAAAGTGACAAAGGACAGAGCCTCCCTAACCAGAAATCACAGTCCTGGCCACCCAGATCCTTACTGTCACAAATCTTGCCTTTCATTGATTTTTGGCTTCCATTGAATTAAGGTTTTTTGTTTCGTTTTGTTTTGTTTTGTTTTGTTTTGTTTTAACTTGCTGCAGGCCGGATGGAACTGTGAATCAGATTGAAGGTGAAGCCACTCAGGCCAACATCACAGAGCCTGCCAAGCTGGGAGTTAAGTTTTTCTGGTGTAAGTATTCACTTCTCTCAGGAGGTTTCAGGAACAGGAGATAGGCAAACCAAAGGCTAGGGCCCTAAGTTGAAACACTCCTGTCACATCTGAGTGTCACCTATAGTGACTCAATGCAAAATACTTTTTTTAAAATGTTTTATTAGTTTTTGAGACAAAGAGAGACAGAGCATGAGCAGGGGAGGGGCAGAGAGAGGGAGACACAGAATCTGAAGCAGCTCCAGGGTCTGAGCTATTTAGCACAGGGGCTAAACTCGTCAACTGCAAGATCATGACCTGAGCCAAAGTCAGACGCTCAAATGACTGAGCTAACCAGGCGCCCCCTAATACTTTGTTGAGGACCTACTATGTGCCATGCTCAGGTCTAGGCATCCAAGATGCGATGATGAGCATGAAAGGGCTGGCCTTTGGCCCTGAGAGCCTTACATCCCATGTGGATACTGACAAGTATGCAGCAAGTTACTATAAAAAAAACTACCATGTTTCAATAAAGGCAGCACAAATTATATAGCACCTGGGGGTTAAGCAGTAGGAGACCCAACCTAGACTAGTTTCCCAGAGGGAATGGAGGCCTGAAAAATTAGTAGTCAGTATTAGTTAGTAGTTAGTAGTGGTGTTATCAGCAGAACAATTCACATGTGCAAAGGCTTAGAAGCAAAAGAAGACAAGAGTGAAGGGAAGTTTGAGCACTGGCTCTATCTGCCACTTTCTCGCCACACTCTGGGGTTCCCTGAGAGATACTTGATCACAAGCATTTGCCCTCTGGGCTAACTGGGGAATGGACACAGACAACAGAGAAAGCACCAAATACTAGTTTTACTGTGGATATAGATACATTGCAGAAGCCAGCTCAGAAATGTGAGACTTTCTTATGCCGAGAGTGC
The DNA here is from genome assembly GCF_003009895.1 of Hyaena hyaena. Taxonomy (NCBI): domain Eukaryota; kingdom Metazoa; phylum Chordata; class Mammalia; order Carnivora; family Hyaenidae; genus Hyaena; species Hyaena hyaena. Next base: position 2,398,977 of record NW_024080677.1, on the reverse strand, counting down.
TTCAGGGTCCCTCTCCACACCCAGAGTCTGGACACTGAAGTCACAGCTTTGAGAGGAATCACTGTCCGCCCATGCACTCCCCCATCAAGCCCCTAGAGTAGGACAGTGAGGAAGTTCTTATTTTATAGGCCAAGATGGGAATGCTGGGAGATGAAAATACTTCTTTCTGCACATGTGACCATGGGCAACTAACTTCACTTCTGCGCCCATTACTGTAAGGATAAATAAGATAGCACATGCTTTGTAAGCTCTAAGGGGCTTTGTACCTGTCGGCTTCTCTTGTTATTTGTACAAATAACAGTGTTAAAGTGCAGGAAAGCAGGTGGTACAGGCAAGATCACTGGACTGATAAGAGGCAGAGTTGGCACCAAAATGAAGGTCTCCCAAACTCGCCACTGAGGAAGGGGGATGGGAGTGAGGGCCATATATTATGTGCACAACCTTCATAAGGAGGGTCTGCACCCGGAGCTAAAGGCGACAGAGGCTGCTGGCAGGGGAAACTGAGGAGGAGGAGGAGGAGGAAGAGATTGATGTGGTCGAAGGGATCAGGTGTTTGCGTTGGGTCTTCCGGGGTGTGGGGGAGACTATGGGAAAGGCTTTCCCAGGGGGAGGAATACCTTGAGGAAGGGCCTGGAGAAAGAAGCCTAGAGGAAGGGCAGGTAAATGGAGCATGAGACAAGACTGGGCAGAGCCTCAAAAGCCATGGTAATGGGTTGAAGTGCCTTCCATAAGCAGTAGGAGACTGTCAGAGTTTTCTAATAGAGAGACATGGATGTTTTATTTGCTATGAGGAAATGTCTGGGTAAATGCGTGCTTGAGAGCTAGAGCCTGTGGGAGGAAGACAGCGTGTGGATGCGTGGCTCTGTGCAGGCAGGGGCGCGGTGCCTTGGCCAGAAGAGGTTGGAAGACCTATTTCCCCCAAACCACTCATGGTTGCAGACTTGTCAGGCTAGCTGGGAACACACAAAGCAGAGGAAACTCAAAGACAGCAGATCTGTGATGAACACAAACTCTAAATAGTGAGCCCCGCAAGCAGGCTAGAAAGAAAAGTCAAGAACAACACCCAGTGTGGCCCCTGTAGCCTTGTGCAGGCTTCTGTCCAGATGTCCAACTGTCCTTCTGTTTTCATATTTATAAACAAGTAGAAAGTCAAAGGTAGAAGGGACCTTGGCGGTTGGTCATCTGGACTAACCCTCTTGTGTTGTCCTCATAACCAGTTGGGTCCTCGACACCCAGCCAGTCTCTAATCTCTCATACCCTGCCTCTTTTGTCCAGCTTCTCATGGTCATTCACAAGTGCTGGGGTCTGGTTTGACATGGCAAAGAGAGGGGTTATTTTTGAGTGGAGGAAGTGGGATGCTTAAAACCCAAGAAAGCAAATTGTGTCGAATTTTTTTGTTCTTATGGGGTCAGTACACAAATTTCTCCCATTTGGGTCCATTTTCCACTTAACTTTAACAAGTTGGGCTCTGACATTTCCTTGGCTTGGACGTTGGCTGTGGAGGTCAAGTTCACAGAGGAAGTTTCTGGATTCAAATGGAGAAGGTAAATCCTCCCTCTCTTTTCATAAGGACCCTTTAATGCTGAGCTTTCAACACAATGCAGATCTCTGTCAATGAATCTTCATAGGCCCTTTGTGAGGAGGAATTTATAACCTGTTACCACCTGATCTACTATATTCCTAAGTGCAGAGGAACTTTCGAAGGTCACACGGAAAGAAAAATAAACACACCAACATTAGCCCTTACCTCCTCTCTCAGGCAGGTTCTAGAGGAAATTGGGAAGTACAGACTTGGAAAGCCTGGGGGGCCCTTACCTCACATTCTTAACTCTACTTAGCTAAGTGGTGCCTCCATATGTACTGGTTGTTAAGTGCAGCCTGTTAGTCTAGGAGGTCCAGCAAAACACCCCATTACCATGGCTTCCTACAGACTAATATGTTATCAGGGAAGAAGGATCCAGAATGACGGCTCTAAGCTATGGCTGCACATCAGACTCATGGGGGAGCCTTCAAGAGTACCAACCACCACCATATCAGTCTGGAGAAACATGGAGGGAGGTGGCCTAGTATTTTTCAAAGTTCCCGTAAGATTCCCACATAAAGCCAGAATTAAGAAGCACTACTGTTGGGACGCCTGGGTGGCCCAGTTGGTTAAGTGTCTGACTTTGACTTAGGTCATGATCTCACGGTTCATGGGTTTGAGCCCCCCATCGGGCTCTGTACTGACAGCTCAGAGCTTAGAGCCTGCTTCAGATTCTGTCTTCCTCTCTCTCTCTGCCCCTCCCCCGCTCATTCTCTCTCTCTCTCTCTCTCTCTCTCAAAAATAAATATTAAAAAAAAAATTTTTTTTAAGTTCTACGACTATAGAAGAACTAAGATCCTGGCTTCCAGGATCCTGGAGATGAAGGCTTCTCTTGTCTTGGTCCCTCTTAATACCGCTCTCCTCTGGTTCTCAGTGATGCCATCTGCTCCGTACTGGGTCCTGGCCACTGACTATGAGAACTACGCTCTTGTGTACTCCTGTACCACAATCGTCTGGCTTTTTCACATGGATCACGTTTGGATCTTGGGAAGAAACCCTTACCTCCCTCCAGAAACAGTGACCTACCTAAAAGATATCCTGACCTCTAATGACATCGACATCGAAAAAATGACTGTCACAGATCAGGTGAACTGCCCTGAGTCTCTGTAAGAGGCTCTAAAGGGAACCTGCATTCACTCCATGTTACTTCTTTTGCTTTGCTTTCCCCCCACCCGCCCTTCATAAAGACAAAGCAACCACGGCAGACAGTTGCAGACACCAGAAGGGAAATTTGACAGCAGGAGCCTGTGGAGAGAAAGTCAAGGAACGTTGGCCCAAACACTTAGCCATGTACCGTGTCACCTTGCCAGTCTAATAATAAACTTGTTGCTGACTTGCTGTGCTCACAGTAGATTCTGAATTGATTATTGTGGGTTTTTAGTTATACGCTTAGGTTTGGAGGTCCTTGAACAGTTCTGTTGAAAGAAACTAACCACTGTACAGTTTAAGCTTAAAGATAACAATCTTGTTTCTGGAAAGGGAAAGCTGACTGCAAAGGCGTATTGTGGGTGACCTGCATCCAGGTGCTCCATCCTACAGTAGGCACTCCTTTAGGGGGATTCATTTAGGTTTTCTGAGTCTCTGACAGGCAGTTTCTCTGATGTATTTACTTTCTCATCAGGAGGTCTTCAGAGTCAGTCTAAAGAATGGGACCATCTTGGGGCACCTGGGTGGCTTTGTCGGTTAAGCATCCGACTTCGGCTCAGGTCATGATCTCACAGTTCATGGGTTCGAGCCCTGCATCGGGCTCTGTGCTGACAGCTCAGAGCCTGGAGCCTGTTTTGGATTCTGTGTCTCCCTCTCTCTCTGACCCTCCCCTGCTCACGCTGTCTCTCTCTCTCTCAGAAATAAATAAGACATTTTAAAAATTAAAAAAAAAAAAAAGAATGGGACCATCTTGGGGTCTGTGCCGGGGAGAATCTATAAGGCAGAAGACTGGGGATTTATTTTTTTAAGAAAATAATGTGGGGTTTTTTTTGGTCTTTCGTTCAATGGATATTTACCGAGGCCCAACTGCATTCTGGGCATTGAAAAATCTAGAACCCGCGGAAGCTCACAGTCTAGCGAGGGAGACTGATGAGTAAAGATGCAAGTATAATCCAAGCTGAGGAATGCAAAGGTAGCAGCATGTGGAGGGAGCCGTGGAAGCTCCTAGAAAGTTTCCCCTCACTGCAAGACAAAGGTATGTTTTTAATGCTTTAAAGGTTGCAAAAATCCCAGCGATCTCAATATATACAATTTTCATTTTGCTAAATAAATATGACTTCAAATTGTAGCTTCCAGTTCGAAATGCCTAAAGCCTGAAAACTACCTGGCAAAAAGGCGGGAGGGGGCAGTAGTTACCAAAGACGATCCTGTCTCCCATGTCTGCCTCTCTTGTGCTTTGTGCTATATCATGCCGCCCCCCCCCCCCCACCAGAGGGCACTTGGCTCCTCTTCTCAAGTACAGTTATTCCCAAGGGTGTTAAGCTGCTTGTCTTTTAGCTCATGGTACAAACTAAGTTATGACTGTGTTCCTCTTAACAACAGAGGAACATTAAAGACCATGAAAGCGATTATAGTTTGTACCTTTTACAGCATCTTGCCCCAAAATGTGTATGTGAATGAATTACTGACTGTGTAGATGGATGGGCTTGAGTTTTCCAGTAAAGGAAAAGGAAAGCGTGAAGCAGGTATCAGGGGTGACTAAACTTGACAAAAACTTTTGGGAAGCCAGAAGGGAGCATGTGGGCACTAAGTAACCTGAGGAAACCTGGAGAAAAGGGAAAAAAAAAAAATCCAGAAGATAGAGGAAGAGAAGGGAAGTCAGATAATCAGTAAAATGGAGATAATAGTAGAGAATAAATTCCATTGTCGGCTCTAACAGTCATCAACATCTCACTGATTTCGCTTTGGCAGCTCTCACCTGCTGCCCCCCAGTATCTTTCCTAGGGTGATTGAAGCAAACCCCAGATACCACACCCTCTTATTTTGCCCATAACTACCTATGTATAAGTCTCTAGCAGGTACAGGTACTTTTTAAACCAAAAAAATACAAGGTTCTGTTTTATATCCTGAAGGTGCTCAGAGAAGTGATTTCTATGTAATTGAAAGATCATTTTATATAATCCAGACGAAAGGGAAGAAGCATGCACAAAAATGTTCATCATAGCTTTACTTGTAGCAGTCCCCAAACCAAAAGGAGCTCAACTAAGGCTAATACTAACAACAGAGGAAATGAGACTGTAGATGGCAGAACATCCACTTGACATAATGTTGTACATTCATTAAAGCTGTTTGTTATGGGGGCATCTGGGTGGCTCAGTCAGTTAAACATCCTACTTCAGCTCAAGTCATGATCTCACAGTTTGTGGGTTCAGGCCCCCCGTTGGGCTCTGTGCTGACAGCTCAGAGCCTGGAGCCTGCTTCAGATTCTGTGTCTCCCTCTGTCTCAGCCTCTCCCCGCCTCATGCTCTGTCTCTCAAAAAAATGAATAAATGTTAAAAAAAAAATTTTTTTTTAAGTTGGTTGTTATGAAGACTAGGAAGCCACATGGGAGCTGGTACCTCTCCACCAAGCTGTCCAGCTTGAGGGTAGGAGTCCCTTGCTGCCTGCAGATCTAGTGTCTGGAGTGCGTGCCTCCCTAGCCACCCCCGACTGAGTCAAGGTGTGTCCACCTGAGCTCATGACAGCCAGTTCACAGGCTGGGCAGAAACCTCTACCTCTTGTGGCCTCATAGGATGGAAAAGATAAATTAGGTCCATCATATCAGGATTTGACTTTCAGAAATCCGGAGACAGAATGATTAAAAACTCTGGAACCATAAGGTCATGTCGTTGGGGGCGGCCATTGTTGGTGATGCGTGGCTCCATTTGGGAGAGTGTGAACAGAAGTGCAGAGGTGGGCAGAGACCCCACCCCAGGCCCCTAGCAGAGCCGCTCCAGTAGCTGATGGCTTGCTGTTTCCTGGCTCCAAAGCCTGTGGTAAATCTTAGCTGATTTAGGTTCCAGTCCTTGGATTTCTGTGAGATTAGCCACACACACCTTTTTTTTTTTTTTTGAGGTAATTCAACTTGACTGAGTGAATATTCCTTGCGACCAAAATAGCACTAAGACAAAAGTGTTCACAGTATAATGTAGAGTGAAAAAAGAATGTAGCATTGGAACTATGCTGAACTTATAGTTACATGAAATGAAGGCATAAAATCAAGGACTAAAAGTGAACAGGGAAGATGAAAGCAATTACTGTGTGAGAGTGCTGGAATTCAAAGTGGTTTTCCTCTTTTTTTATTTTTGTTGTAGGTGTTTGTAGCGTGGGCCCTAAAGCTTCCTTCTAGTTCAGCCTGACCCTCTGGCAGGTCTAGCACCAAGCAAGAAATAGGCTTCTTGAAATAACCACCTCAGACTTTGAGGTCTTTCTGAGCTGTTCTCCCAACCCGCTATAATCCCAATACACTTGAGATGGTTTGTTGTGTGAATATAGAGTGTGTTATTAAAGCAATCTAATTGCTTTATTGACAAGGTCCTCTGTATACTTCAAGGAGACATGGAGAAGGATATCAAGTAATTTAGAAAGTCTATATTTGTTATGTACTTTTATAAGATTTCCCCCAAAGTGCAATCACTGTCACCATGATAACTATGAGAAACTATTAAAATTTTTGTTACGTATGGTCAACTTTTATGCTAAAATCAGTATTTTTACTAAATACCAAGTACGAAATTAAAATAGGTTCATTAAGAGCTATCAAACATTTTCCAGCAAAATGAGGTGATCTGAATGCGCTGACACGCTAAGAGGTTGCGTGGGAGAAGATGCCCTGGGATGGGATCTAGCACTATCCCCAGCCCCAGGGGGTTAGCGGCTCACTCCAGCAGACCTCCTCCTTGGCAGGCTTGTCTCCTCACCTGCCTGTCACTCCCAGAGAGCTGAACTAGGTGAGGGATCCCTAAGGACTCTTCGGGTCAAATATATAGTTCTGTAGTTCTGGACATGATTAATAAAGCACAATTTTTTGCTAAGAAGGAGAAAATACCGGGGCACCTGGGTGGCTCAGTCGGTTAAGCACCAGACTTCAGTTTAGGTCATGATCTCACAGTCAGTGAGTTCCAGCCCTGTGCTGGGCTCTATGCTGACAGCTCAGAGCCTGGAGCCTGATTCAGATTCTGCATCTCCCTCTCTCTCTGCCCCTCCCATACTTGAACTCTGTCTCTCTCTCTCTCAAAAATGAATAAACATTTAAAAAAAGAATAAAAAAAAGAGAGCGTACCTGTACCTTTATAGGGAATATAAGCCATAAACTTAAAAGACCACCTCTTTGCGTTGTTTTGTGTCTTCTTCTAATCCTTATCAGTGGACACACAGACATACACATACAGACTTTACTCTGCTTTTTAATCAATATACATGTCTTTTTTCATGCTATACATTATTTGGGTGTATACATTTATTAGAGATATACATATTTTATTACTCCTATAACATGTTACATTCTATAAATGCATTGGACGTATTGCATTTAACTCTCCTGAATTTTCCTGGACTGCCAATTATCCAAATATAAAATGCCAGCCTTCAGCCAACACTTCAGTACATTCAGTGCACCCAGAGATTCAGGAAAAGCAGCAGCTCACTAAATTATAAAGTGACTCTCTCAGTGAGCACAGTTCAAAGGGGACTTGAGAACAAGTGTTATCAGAGGCCAATCCTTGATACACATGGGCAATCATGCAGACCTTTATTCCAAATCTCGGAAGCCCTCCCCATGCCTCTGGACACCTGCAGAGCAGCAGGTGCTCATTTCTGCTCAGAAACTTTTGGCACTGCCTGACTCTGTTCTCTTGGCTGATACCTATGCCCTCCCAGTGGCCCTTCCCATCCAAGTAGTAACCAAGCCCGACCCTGCTTAGCTTCTGAGATCAGACGAGATCGGGCGTGTTCAGGGCCCATAGCCCTCCCAGCCCAGTTCCTTACCCCCCCCCCCCACCTTTGCTTCTCAGGCTCCCAGGCCACTGGTCTCAACCAAGGGCATGCCACAGTTACCCTAGAGAATAGATCAGTTTCTTGGGAAGACATCCCAGAATGGGGACAGAGTGGGCAGAAGAGGGCAAAGATGGCAGAAAGTCCCCCCACGTAATTCAGATTTGCTTTCCTGCCTCAAATGGGAACTGCTGCTTTGTCAAACAGAACTGACTACTTACCACTCCCTGTGTTTCTCAGGCCTACACCACTTCCCTTATTGAAATCTGCTGCTGTCAAAATCCAACCCACCAAGTACACGTCAGCAGTTTTGCGGAGCATATTGGTGATATCTAGCAAAACTGAGGATGATATAACCTCTGGTAACTATTCTCGAAACACTCCTACACATGAGCAGAAGAAGACACGTGCAAAGATCTCTACTGTATCACTGTCTGAGAGACTGAAAAACTATAAACAACCTAACTATCCATCAACAGAAGAATTGATTTTATTTATTTTTTTAAATGGGCTTTGATCAATTTATTTCATTTTTTTTATTTTTTAAAGTTTATTTTTGAGAGAGAGACAGAGAGACAGAGACAGAGCAAGCACAAGGTGGGGAGGGTAAGAGAGAGAGGGAGACACAGAATCTGAAGCAGGTTCCAGGCTCTGAGCTGTCAGCACAAAGACTGTTGCGGGGCTTGAACTCACAGACTGGTAGATCATGAACTGAGCCAAAGTCAGATGCTCAACACTGAGCCACCCAAGTGCCCCCAGAAGAATTTATTTTAAAACTGAGATGTACACACACACACACACACACACACAATGGAATACTATGTAACAGTAAAAATGAAGTAGAGTTACATGCGTCGTTATATATAATTTATAATATATATTTACACATAAACAAAGAATAAGCAGAAGTATAAAGGCAAAAAACAAAATGTGGAAGGAGAATACTACACACAAAATGACATTATTTCAGAATACACACATATGTAATAAAAGTATAATGAAATTCAGAGAATTATAAATGCCAAATTCAAGGTCTTAGTTACCTCCTTAGAAGGAACGGGTGGCATTTGGGTAGGGAAACACCAGTAGCTTCCATTGCATTGGTAATTGTATTGATATTCTGTGGTTGCTGTAAGAAATTATCACAAATTTGGTGGCTTACAACAACCAAAATTTACTTTCTCACAGTTCTGAAGGCCTAAAGTCCAATCGAGATCACCAAGCCAGAATGAAGGTATAGTCAGGCCCATGCTCCTTTTAGAGGCTCTAGAAGAAAATCTCTTCCTTACTTTTTCCAGCTTCTGGTGGCTGCTGGCATTCCTTGGTTCATGGTCACACCACTCCAGTCTTCAAATCTCTTCCTGTTCTGTCTTCACAGAGCCCCCTCCCCACTCGTGTGTGTGTGTGTGTGTGTGTGTGTGTAATCTCCCTCTGCCACTTCCCTCATAAGGACACTTGTGATGACAGTTGGAACCCATCCAGATAAACCAGGATAAACTCCTCATCTCAAGGGCCTTAATTTAATCACACCTGCGGAGACCTTTTCTCCAAATTTAGCACATACAGGTTTTAGGGATTAGGACCTGATATCTTTGGGGGCGGGGGAGGAAGGAATTGTTAGCCTACCATAATTATGTTTTATTTCTTTTTTAAAAAAGTTTAATGTTTTATTTATTTCTGAGAGAGAAAGAGAGGCAGCATGAGCAGGGAAGGGTCAGAGAAGAGAGGGAGACACAGAATTTGAAGCAGGCTCCAGGCTCTGAGCAAGCTGTCAGCACAGAGCCCGACGCGGGGCTCGAACCCACAAACTGTGAGATCGTGACCTGAGCCGAAGTTGGATGCTTAACTGACTGAGCCACTCAGGCGCCCCAATAATGTTTTATTTCTTATGCTGAGTGGTGGTAAGAGCAGACACAGACTCATGGATTTACCTTGATTTCCATTTATCTGCGTCTTACATCAGACCCAAACTGTGAACTAGTCATGGTAGGAGAGGTCTCCACCTGAAGAGCAATGTAATGTGAGTAACTTAGTGGGCTGGTCAGAAGACTGGGAGTTATGCTGAAATAGTAGAGTGTATGCATTTCAGAGGTGGGGTAATTCTGGATAAGTCACCTCTAAACTGACTCTTGTCACTTTTAGAATTTTTAGGGAGCCCCTTTTAAGATGTTAAATTATAATATTTAAAGAGTGGCTACCTCCTCCCCAAAATTGAGAAAACTAAAGACCAAAACCAAACAAAAACGTTTCAAAACTGAGTGGTGGATGCTAACTTGTAGCAGTAAAATTGCAGGCATTGAGGATAGGTCAAGGAAGAAAAATTTCATATTACGTAGGCAGCCACCAGCTCCACCTGCTTTTTATCCAAGCCTTCTGTTTCCAGCCGTTCCCAGGTCAAACAAGAAGCCAACGCTCTGAGTCAGCTCTGTTCCCAGGAGATGACAAATGGGCTCAGAAGCTCCTGGGCCAACATGAGCGGAGCTAAAGGAAGCAGGCGGTCACCCTTAGCACAGTTCAGCTGTGACTAAGCAGGTGTTTGTTCTTTGCCGGCAGCCTGGTCTGAGCAGGACTGATGAAGCCAGAACATGCACCACAGAGTCAGAGGACTCCCTGCATCCTCCCTCCCCAAATGAGGGGGCAGTTGGTGTGAAAATTAGTAAAGGAAACCCAATTAGAATGGAGTCAGGAGGTCAGCAGGAGGAGCTGTCAGTGGCTACCACTCCTCAATTGCAGACCCAACAGGAAGAGACAGACCTTGCATAAGGGGACCACAGCAAAAGGAGGAAAGTTTTTACTCCTCCTCTGGCAACAGCCCAGCCAATGAGAGACTGTCACCGTTCAGCCAATGAAAAGCCACTATACTGCAAATGCCCAGTTTACTCCAATGGACTTTTTAGTTTATAATAGCCCCCCCCCCAATTCCCCCCTTTCCTCTATAAAAGAGTGTTCCTCTCCAGAGCACCTGGGTGGCTCAGTCAGTTAAGCTTCTGACTTCAGCTCAAGTCACAATCTAAAGGTCCGTGAGTTTGAGCCCTGCATCGGCTCTGTGCTGACAGCTCAGAGCCTGGAGCCTGCTTCAGATTCTGTGTTTCCCTCTTTCTCTGCCCCGACTCACCCCTTCTCTCTGTTTCTGAAAAATGAATAAACCCTAAAAAAAATGTTCTTCTCCTTTGTTCTCAGGACTTGCCTATGGTTTTGCCCTGGGGGCGTGTCTCGGATTGTGATTCATTGTCATTCCCAAATAAACCCTCTTTTGCTGGTAGAATAACTGGCAGTTTTATTTTTAAGCTCAATACTGGTAATGGGCAGGGACAACTCTACTGGAGGATGCCATGAAAATCTAAAAAATTGAGGCTGACATCTGTGTTATTTTGCCTAAAGGCATTTTGTACATTTTGTACAAAGTGTACTGTGCATGGGAAACAGTCTAAATGGGTCATTTTTGCACTTACAGATTACTGACCTGAGTAACCTCTCTACTTTGTCAGGCTGAGAAGCTTAGGTTTGGCATTTCATTTGTCAAATCTCACTCAGATAGCATCTCTACAAGCATCTACCTGAAAGTGATTGGCCCCATTACCTTCAATCCTATAACCCTTTTTCTTTCTTAACCACTTTTCACAGTCTGCAATTATCTTGTTTACTTATTTGCTTATGTATTTATTGTCCATCTCTCTCATTGGAATGTAGCCTTTCTGAAGTCAAGAGCCCTGCTTTTTTTTTTTTATATCTTGTATTCTCAGAGATTAGGACATTGCCTGACAGTATACAATAATTTTTTTAAGTTTTTTATTTTGAAAGAGAGAGAGCACGCATGCACACACACACACACACACACACACACACACACGAGTATGGAAAGGGCAGAAAGAGAAGGAGAGAGTGAGTACCAATCAGGCTCTGAGATGTCAGCAAGGAGACTGACATGGGGCTCAATCCCACAAACTGTGAGATCATGACCTGAGCCAAAATCAAGAGTCAGATGCCCAACCAGAGCCACCCAGGTGCCCCATAATATACAATACATTTTTACTCAGTGAATGAGTGAACAAATGAATGGATGAATGCAGAGGCTGAATAAATGCCTCGGACTCAAAAAAATCAGTCATGGAAGTGATAATAGAACCCAAATTAATACAAATATCCCATATTCATGGGCTTCAATATATTCAGCTAAGACGGCTTCCCAATTTACTATTTCTGCTCTGTTCCCGCAATATACTGCTGTCTGCACATTCACATGCACTTTTGCATTGCACATTCACTTTCCAAATTGAGAAAAATGAAGCCCAGAAAGTGAAATGACTTGAATAAAACTATGTCACTAGTTATAGTTATGATTTGGACCTTACTTTCTATCAGAGAGGTAATTTACTCATAGGATGACTTGGGAGTTTTGCTTCATTTTGCTTCTTCCCCAACAAGTAAAACAACAAAACACCTCCTATGAGAAAAGTTCATCATAGTTTTTTGGTTCATTCACGGGGGCATGGTACAAAGTGAGTGTTACATTTGGCAAGTCAACAATGACTACGTAGGAGGTTATATCCCAAGGAATAATTATCAAGAAAACAACTTTGGCTAGGCCTGATGATACTCTATGTCATTACAGTTGAGTAAGAGGAGGACTCCCCAGGGCTACCAGGTACACAAGATGACCAACATGGAATTCTTGGATTCAAGCTCTGGTTATTGTTAGCATTAGGGATATTATTTCACATACTTAATAGGCAACTCTACTAGGGAGCAAGGCAGTGACTGATTTCATGAGACCTTCCCAGCATCGGGGTCCACTGGACAAGGACAGCACAGAAAGCACAGAAAATAGGAGCTCCTAATACCCACTCCCCCTCCTCCCATGAGACGACACTGCCTCCTTTTGATTTGAGGGGTGAAAGCTGATTAGAGGTACTTAATACACTGATTGAGAAACATTACTAATTTTTTTAATAAGTCTGAATGTTTACTCTGTGTCTAGTTCTCATTTTCCCTTTGTATGTTACAGAAAATGCACCCCAGTTCATTCATTCATCCTTTCTGTCTTGCTCCTTGAAAACATTGCCCATTCTGAAATCTGTTTTGAATTATAATAGAAAAGTATAGCTGCCATAGACTTTCAGATCATTTCAATTTCTTTTTTTAAGTTTATTTATTTATTTTGAGGAGGGGAGGGACAAAAAGAGGGGGAGAAAGAGAATCCCAAGCAGGCTCTGTGCTAATGTGGGACTTGATCTCACCAACAGTGAAATTATGACCCGAGCCAAAGTCAAGAGTCAGATGATTATTCAAATGAGCCACCCAGGTGCTCCTCAAATCATTTCAATTTCAAAAATTTCAAATAAACAAAAAGCCGGAGCTGCTGTATCTTCTCCTGCTAACTGACAGCAAAAGAATTACCCATGGTAAGGGGAGACTCTATGAAAATGAGAGATTTACCAACAGATTGCCTATCTTTGAGAATCTTTCTTGGCTCTCAAACAAAGCTCATGGTTAACTGATATTATTTATTATAATTAATAGTACTGTGACAACCACTTGTACCACTATCTTAAAGAAAGGCATCTCCTGTAAAGCCCAAAGAGCAGGGGTGCCTGGGTGGCTCAGTTGGTTAAGTGTTTGACTTTGGCTCAGGTCATGATCTCACGGCTCGTGGGTTTGAGCCCCACATCGGGCTCTGTGCTGACAGCTAGCTCAGAGCCTAGAGCCTGCTACAGACTGTGTGTCTCCCTCTCTCTGACCCTCCCTGCTCACACTGTCTCTCTTTCTCTCAGAAATAAATTAATAAATAAATAAATAAATAATAATAAAAAGCCCAAAGAGCAACCAATAGATGGCTTCCTAAAAGATGATTTTTAATACAGAATGATGGTACCCTAAATGTTAAACACAAAACTCAAAAAAAAAAAACCCACAAAGCAAAGCAATTTTAAATTAAGCATAATTATTATTTCAGAATAATAAAATACTCAGCTGGTGGAGCAATTTTTTAAAAGCAGAATCCACAGAACATGCCAGAAAACATTACATTAAGCCACCAAATTCAATAATGGTCAAGACATAGTATGGTTGTTTTCTGCCTGAGGAACAAAGATGGGTAGCCTATGCAATGTTTTTAGTTCACTGCTCTGAGGACCAGTTTGACTCATTATTTGAATCATGCTTAAGAATTCCAATGGCTCACATATTAGCTGTGGCAGGAAGGCAGCTATTCTCCTTAGAATTACTGCCTCCAAAGATAAATCCAACGTGTCCACCCTAAGTTATTGACCTAAATTATCTCCTTGACTCTTTGCTGTTGGTTGGCCAGCCTACCTCTTCTACTAAATGGTGAGGGCCTTTAGGGCAGGAACCTTGTCATTCATTTTTGCATCGCCCACTGTGAGCGCAGAGGAATGAAGTTAACACATGACTGATTGGGTGTGGAGCCTGACTCAAAACTCAATCCTCTTTTGCGACCTTTCTCTTTTATCTTTTCTGTTGTTTGTTTCTATATTTTTGGACTTTTAAAAAACATTTTGACTAAAGGCAACTCAGATTTTGTGGTTCAAATGAGCTCATAACAGATTTATAACATCTTATGAATAATGGTATTGCTGGATCCCTTTTGACTTATTTTTCTTTTTTTTTTTTAAATGTTTTTTATTTCTGAGAGAGAGAGAGACAGCATGAACAGGGGAGGGTCAGAGAGAGAGGGAGACACAGAATCGGAAGCAGCCTCCAGATAATTTCTGAGCTGTCAGCACAGAGCCTGACATGGGGCTCAAACCCACAAACCGTGAGATCATGACCTGAGCCGAAGTTGGATGCTTAACCGACTGAGCCACCCAGGTGCCCCTATTTTTCTTTTATTTACTATGAATCAAGATCTCAAAATCACTATTAAATATACTGGATTCTGAAATGCTCATTATGAATACTAATCTTTACCAAATATTATGGGTGACTGAATGCAAGTTTTTTCAAGCATTCACAGTTGGGATCCCCCTACAGACAACAGTCTTCAGAGTCTCTGTATCTCCATATCTCATCCACAGCAATGCTTCCAGATGCTTGCTAATTGCTCCATCCCCATTCTCTTCAGCCTTTGCTGCTCAGCCTCCGTCATAGGTAATCACAAATACCACCTCTTTGAAGGGAAGTGCCCTAGAGTCCACATCTAATGTCTGTGGAAATCCAGCAATTCCATCAAGAGAAAGCAAACTAAAATGCAAAAAGCAAATTCCATCAAGAGAAAGTAAAATAAAAATGCCAAAAATTGAGAGTGGGGAAAGAGCATGAAATACCTCCACAGATGCCAGAAGGGGGAAGTATCTTAGGCATACTGCTTTTAGGAGAATTGACCTGGAGTCTATTTGAGTTGCCTACAGTCTAGAGGGAAAGATAAACAAGAAAATCAATCATCACAATGTAGGATTCGGAGACCACATAGGATCAGAAGGCTGTAATGAAGGTTAGAATGGGGCATTATGGGAGCACAGAGGAGGATAAGCTGACCCTGGCCTGAAAGAGTCAAAGAAGGTTTCAGTGAGGAGCAAATCCTGAGCTTCAGGAAGGGTGAAGGAAGGGTGAGGAAGTGGCATCCCAGACAGAAGAAAGACCGTCAGACAAGAGAACTCACATAATTCGGTAGCCTCGGGGCCCAGGGTCTGTTGAAGGAGCAGTGGAATATAAAGCTATATTAGGTGGTCAAGGGCCAGCTCACCATGAGAACCATGACAAAGAATCTGGGTTTCAGGGTGACTGTTAAAGAGAGTCGTCTGGGAAGTAATTTAACTTGCATTTAACGAATAAAGTCAGAATGCTAACTTCTTAATCCACAGCGCAAACGATGGGGGGACATGAGCCAAGGTTCTTGATGAAACATGGAGATTGGCAGGAGTTTATGAGATGGCAGCAACTAAAAGGAGCAGACAGGGTTGCATATAGTAGTTCAGGAGGGAGTTTTCACCTGGGGAGGTGGGCTGGGTGGGGGGGGAGTGATGAGGAAAGGAGCCGCCTGGAGAGTCAAGAGAAAGCCCCACCCCTTCCAGGCCCTGGCTCCAAGGCACGTGGTAAAACAGCCAGCAATGATTTGTAAGAGCTGT
This sequence comes from Hyaena hyaena, assembly GCF_003009895.1. NCBI lineage: Eukaryota > Metazoa > Chordata > Mammalia > Carnivora > Hyaenidae > Hyaena > Hyaena hyaena. Next base: position 2,383,353 of record NW_024080677.1, on the reverse strand, counting down.
GAGAAAGAGTAAAATCCAGAATTCTGTTAAAGTGAGGAATGCAGGCAGCTTTCTGGGAAGTCATTAGGGGTCCCAGAAGGACTGATACTCAGTGGGTATGTACCAGCAGAATAGGGCCAGCATAAGCCGCTCTTCTGAGTATTCTCCATCCCTTGACCACCTCTGGGCCCCCACAGTGAGCCCAGAAACTAAAGGATCAGCACTGGGTATAGCAGAAGCCACCGTGAACTATATGAACCCACATCTGCATGATGGCCATTTTCCTTTCTGCCTGATTGGGGCCTGCCCACACCGTTTTGGTTATCAAATATTCCAATTCTTGCCCAGATTGTAAGCAGTTTGTTTGTGAGGAGTGGGGAGGCTGGCTTGCCCAGCAGACAGGGCTAAGGAGAAGCGGCACTGAGATGCCTGAAGGTGATGGGGGAAAGAGGCTGCGTATCCAGGGAAGCCAAAGGTAACACGGTTGGGAAGCCTACTGAGCCTTGGGTGTGAAAGAGCTAGCCACAAGGCCATTTGCCGTCTCTGAGAGCTGGCTGAGCTCGGAGAGAAGTGCTGTTAGCCTAGCTGGCTCCTAGTTGGCTTCCCAGGAGGGAAGAGCTTGGCCAAGTCCCAGAGCCTGGCAAAAGTGAAAGTGGAGTTCAATGCCTGGCAAGAGGGTGGGGGTGAGGGTGATTTGTGCTAAATTCTGCTTAGGGTTACTTTATTTTTTTTTTTATTTTTATTTTTTTTAATGTTTTATTTATTTCTAGGAGAGAGACAGACAGCATGAGCAGGGGAGGGACAGAGAGAGAGGGAGTCACAGACTGAAACAGGCTCCAGGCTCTGAGCCGGCAGTCAGCACAGAGCCCGACGCGGGGCTCGAACCCACGAACCGCGAGATCATGACCTAAGCGAAAGTCGGACGCCCAACCGACTAAGCCACCCAGGCGCCCCAGGGTTACTTTAGTATTAAGTTAATTTCATTATGTTCTAATCCTTCAAAGAAATGTAATGTCACACTTAGTAAGTATGCTAACTTGGTTAACCAGAGGATTTTATTCCTACCTACTCCATATGTATTTCCTTTATTTCTATGTCCCACCATGTAGAGAAGGAAACATGAAATAAAAGCAGTTAATGTTTTTATGCATTTGCTTTGACCCTAAAAGCGTCGGAGGGAATTTATTCTGCAGCCTTAATTCATTGTTTGCTATGTGAAGAAATCTAGCAAGATCAAAGTGAGTTTCTACTACGATCACCTATAGAACTCCACAGTCCTACACTGCAGCCCTTTCTAGCACAGAACCAAACATATTTCTGGACCCTTCTGAAATGTGGCAAATGTAATTGCCTTTGACAAGCACATCTGAACATCTGATACTTAAGAGTATCAGAATATTAGGGGTATGGTAAACCTAACCATAAAACATTATCATTAAACTGAGACAAAATCAATGTGGTCTGAGGGCTTAATTTGGACAGAGGTGGGTTTCCCAGTAGGTAAACTATTAATGACAGGCAGAAAGAACATTCTACCTAGTTACCTACAATACAACAATACAGGTACTATAGTTAAAAAAAAATCCTAGGGACAAAACTAATTTTCACCTTGGCTTCATATTTAGTTCCATTCCCTTCCAGACGCTGGCTAGAAAACCCTATAGATGAGAAACCATAAGAAGCAAATTCTTTTGTGTCCTAGAATGCTCTTGATAGAAGACAGAAGATTATTGGAAACTACCATTTCCTGCTTTGTGTTTCACAGATGAGAATGTTTGCACTGAAACCACCAACCCACATGGCTTCTACTGCTGGTTTCCAAAATAAGAGCTTCTCTCTAGTCTCCCTTGTCTTCCTTTCTCCTCGCTTTCCTGTTCATGGGGGAAAGAACTAGACACCAGGTGCTCTGGGGAGAGCTCTGTGGTTCCTACTGAGATTTTTTTTTCTCCCACCTGAGTCGGCCACAGGAGAGCACCAGGGGTCTGGAATCCTATCCAGAGCACATGACCATGTAATAGGAACATCTGGCTGATACAAACAGGAAGGTACACCTTCATGAAAACAGCAACGTTGTTCTCATAGAACACAGAACAAATCTTGGAGAGACCTAACTAAAAGTAGATGTGTGTGTTTCTAATAACAATGTTTTGGGGGCGGGGGGGGGGGGTGCCTGGGTGGCTCAGTTGGTTAAGCGTCTGACTTCAGCTCAGATCATGATCTCACAGTTTGTGAGTTCGACACCGGCGCCGGCTTCTGTGCTGACAGCTCAGAGCCTGGAGCCTGCTTCGGCTTCTGTGTCTTCCTCTCTGTCTCTTCCCCTCCCCCGCTTGTGCTCTGTCTCTCTGTGTCTCTCAAAATTAAATAAATTTTAACATTTGTTTTGTTTTGCTTTGCTTTGCTTTGCTTTTAGAAAGGATTCTGAAAAGAAAGAAATAACTGCTATGGTTCAATTTATGAAACCAGGCAATAGGGGGCCCCTCGGACAGGACCTAGCATATAAAAAGCCCTCAATGAAAATTTGGACTGCTGGTTACCTCCTCTACCCTATTCAGTAGCCCTCGTTTCTATGAGCACCTTTCCAGCATTACAGTTGTAAATATTGCATTCTGCCATTAAGAAGACCATATATAATCAGCTTGTTTTCCAAGAAATTTATTTTTTAAGGTTATTTATTTATTTTGAGAGAGAAAGAGAGAGAGTGTGAGCAGGGAAGGGGGCAGAGAGACGCAGAGAGAGGATCCCAAGCAAGCTTCATGCTCAGCTGAGCTTGGAGCCTTGCAGGGGCTCCGCCCCATGGGATCATGACCTGAGCAGAAATCAACAGTTGGTTGCTTCATCAATGGAGCCACTCAGGCGCTCCGACGTTGTTGTTTTTAAGGTCACCATCATTTGGACGGGGGGAGTTTCTGAATAGTTTATTCACTGATTCAACCAACACTCATCCAGAGCTTCTTATGGACAGACACCACAGTCATTAAGCTGTGTTGTTGGCAGTGAAGGGAGAAATGCACCTGCCCCCAAGAGGCCACTGGGGGAGAGAGAGACACTTAAAAAATTATGGCCCTGTGTGATAGAGAAATACAAACAGTTCCTCAAGATCTTGGTGGAGGCAAAGAGTAACTCTACCTGAGTGGAGTGAGGAAGGAGGTGACCTTTAAGCTGGGGTAATTCCGGGGCAAGAAGGGAAGATGATATTTCACACAGATGAGTAGAGGCATGAGAAAGTGAGGGCACATGTGTGTTGCTCTGGTACCTTGAGAAGGGTAGTGTGACTGGTGTGAAGAACACAGGGAGAAAGGGAGGGGATGTAGAAACAGAAACAGATGGGGCCAGATTATAAAGGCCCAAGGCATTGGACTTTATCTTATCTAATAAGCAGTCACTGAAGACTGAGCTCCTTGAGCAAGTGACAGAAGGGGGAAGGGTCTATTGTTTGCTCTATGCTCAGCACCACATCTGGCAAAGTGGATTTGAATTTATAGATAAAGAAGGCACATTACTGAACCCGATTTTTGTTTTAGCATGAGAGCAGTGTGAAGATGAACAGAGAGCAAAGAAAATGGAGGCTGGTCCCTAGACAAATCTGGAGACTGTCACAACAATCAAGTAAAAATAAGAGGATTATGTATTTGAAAAATTTCAAATTAGAACAAATGCAAGTGAGCATAAATATACTTATTAAAGTAAAAAGTCCTTGTAGTGTAAACAATGACTATACAGGCTTCAAAATACATTTCGGGTTTTCCATGAAGGGTTTATAATAACATCATACATATTCTGAATCAAAATCTAGACTCCTGATTCCATTATGAGTTCAGAGAACATTAAAGCACAATAGAATCTGACAACATTAGCACAATGAAATTACAGTATATGGCACTGCTCACTTACTTCTTGCAATAATTTACAAACCAGGCCAGTGGAAATGTATGGAAAATTCACAATCATAAAAAACGGAATGATTTCTGGCAGGCACAGGATAGATAGGTTTTGAAAAAAAGCAAGTGCTTCTCTAGATTCCCTAAATTTAACTAGTTGTTAAAGGGTTGGGAAACATTTGGAAACTAATGAAAGCTTTGATACCTGACAAGTATGTATTACGTGCTGTGAATCTTCTTGGAAAATGTATTTGGCCCATTGGAGGCTTCTGTGGTAAGGCTAAGGAATCATTTCAGCAGAAACCTTTGAAAAGAACAGTGGAAAGTGGCAAATCTGTCATTTTATTTTATTTATTTTTTATTTTTTAATGTTTTTTGTTTTGTTTTGTTTTGTTTTGTTTTGTTTTGTTTGAGACAGAGCATGAGTGCGGGAGGGGCAGAGAGAGAGGGAGACACAGAATCTGAAGCAGGCTCCAGACTCTGAGCTGTCAGCACAGAGCTCAACGTGGGGCTTGAACCCACGAACTGTGAGATCATGAACCTGCGCCGAAGTCAGACGCTTAACCAACTGAGGCACCCAGGTGCCCCAAATCAAAGTCATTTTAAAGCAGAAAATGATTCATCTTTATCCTTGGCTTTCTTTCATTTGAATGCTTTTTGTATTTTGTTTAAATAATCTTGCCCCTGCTGCCATGAATTTCTACCATGTGCTACAAAATCTGTGATTTTCTTGTCCTGTGGAGGGACTACTTGAAAAGGGAAAGAACAATGTGCTATTCTTGGCAAGCAAAGAGCTGCTGCTGACTCAGTGGTCATTAAGTCACAACCTTTGGGTTATTGTTCCAGAGGATGGGAGGCAAGCACTACCATTTCTCTGCTCATTGAACCCTGGTTGATGACTTAGGCAGGCTGGACAAACCCAGCCACCAAGCCCTTTTCTAGGATTGAAATTCGGTTTGGTGAGAAACCAAGTGGTATTGGCCTCAACAGCCAGTTTCAATGAGCAGAGAGCCAAGTGGCTTAGCCACATAAGCGCATACATTGAAAGTGTCTCCTGGGGCGCCTGGGGCGTTCAGTCAGTGAAGCATCTGACTCTTGATTTTGGCTCAGGTCATGATCTCACTGTTCATGAATTTGAGCCCCACATGTGCATAGTGCAGAGCCTATTTGGGATTCTCTCTCTCTCTCCCTCTCTGTCCCTCCCCTGCTTGCTCTCTTGCGCACGTTCTCTCTCTCCCTCAAAATAAATAAACTTTTTTTAAAAAAAGTGTTGGGAGGGGCACCTGGGTGGTGCAGCCAGTTAAGTGTCAGACTCTTAATCTTGGCTCAGGTCATGATCTCACAGTTTGTCAGTTTGATCCCTGTATTGGGCTCCACACTGAGGCTGAGCATGAAACCTGCTTCAGATTCATTCCCTCTCCCTCTGCCCCCCTTCCCTACTCATGCTATCTCTCTCACTCTCTTAAAAAAAAAATGAGTAAATAAATTAAAAAGCATCTCCTATCCTCTCTATACATAGCATTGAATCAGGCAACCATGATGAAGTCTTCAAAAAGAAAGCAGGAATAATTGTGATATAATCCTTAAACATGTACATATTTTTAAATATATGATTTGCTTTGAGCTCCATAGCTACCCCCAGAAACAGGATCCACAATGGAAGATTCCATCCACAATCCATCTCTTGGAAGCCAAACCCTCAACGCTCAGGAAATAATACAAATACAGCCAAATTTAGTGTTTGGACTGTTTTGTCCAGATGACTTCCTCTAAGAGTGGATCTCAGCAAGGCATAGAAAGAGAACTCTATTAGGAGGCATTGGGAAATTTTCTTTGGGCCTCAAGGAGGAATCACGTGGTTCAATTGTTCTAAACTATAAGGAAAAGCTGTACCGGTACTCATTATCTTACAAACTAATGTTTTATTTATTATCTTTTAAGGCAATGATTCGTTTTTTAAAAATTTTTTAATCTTTCTTTTTGAGACAGGGAGACAGACAGACAGTGCAAGCAGGGGAGGAACAGAGAGAGAGAGAAGGAGACACAGAATCTGAAGCAGGCTCCAGGCTCTGAGCTGTCAACACAGAGCCCAACGTGGAGCTTGAACTCACGAACCATAAGATCTTGACCTGAGCCAAAGTCAGACACTTAACACACTGAGCCACCAGGCACCCCTCTTTTTCTTAAATATTAAAAAAGTCCTCTTCATTTGCATCCACTTTTAGTAGGGCTGGGAGTGGAAGAAATAACACAAAAGGCCAAGTTTGAATTTTGATGAGGGAAACAGTTTTTTCAGGGTTCTTCAGAGAGCTCTTCATTATTTCCTGCTCCAAAGCATTTTGTTTTATTAACTGTAATAAAACACATTATGTCATACTGTGGTAGCCCTTTTCATCAGAGGGTCTTAAAGCAAGGCAGAGCTTAATTAAGGGCCCAGTCACAGGTTCAGGGAGGTAACTGTGGGCCCAAGCAGGAACAAAGCAAATCTGCCTAATAATTTAGAATAGGATGGGAAGTCTTGTGTATTCCCTGGAAAACAGGATTACCACCGCTGACCTGGGCTTCTGCTGATGGGGCATGAGAGGCAACGCAGGCGTGAGCAAACGTGGTGGAAAGGACTCAGAAAGGAAGGTGGCCATCCTGCTTCCCCTTTAATGAGAACCTTCTCTCTGCCCCAGGGGCTGGGCAGGGCTGTCAGCATGTTGAGGTCAGATCCAATTCAAGGTGGAGAGGGAGGAGGGCAGCTGGGAGAGTGAGGTGCCAAGACAGGCTGTGGAGGCCCTGCCTGGGGGAATCCCTGGGGAGCACAGGGGACCCTGACTGACAAAGCTGTTGCCTCTCTGCCCTTCCTGCTCACTTCCCCTCTGTTATCTCCATTCAGCAGCCATTTTAAAAATTTTTTAAATTTTTATTATTTTTTTTTTTTACTGAGGCCCTGTTCCATGCCAAGATCTCAGCTCAATGCTGGGTTCCAGACAATAAAAGCAGAATTGTTTTCAGGAACTCTCAAGTCTGAGGAGCAGAGTTCTAACAACATGAACGGTGCTGCTCCTTAAGGCACAGAGCCTGTATTAAGGCCGGTGAGGGGCGCCTGGGTGGCTTAGTCGGTTAAGCGTCCGACTTTCGCTTAGGTCATCATCTCGCGGTTTGTGGGTTCGAGCCCCGCGTCGGGCTCTGTGCTGACTGCCGGCTCAGAGCCTGGAGCCTGTTTCAGAGTCTGTGACTCCCTCTCTCCCTGACCCTCCCCTGCTCACGCTGTCTCTCTCTCTCTCTCCTAGAAATAAATAAAAATTAAAAAAAATTAAAAAAAAAAAAGGCAGGTGAGATTTGGGGCCCAGAGATGGGAGGTGAGTGAGATGTCTGCCACTGGGGTAAGATAGACCACAGCCCTTCCCCCCATCCACAGTCTCTCACCCCATCCCCCAACCCCAGTGGACCCATGTTGCTGGGAACCAGGTGTCCCCTCAACCTGAGGAACAACTTTCTGAGTCAGAAGTGTCCAAAGATAAAATGAGCTGTGTTGTGGGGTGGCAAGCTGCTGGCCACTGGGGTTGTATCTTCAGATACTTCCATACTTGTGTCTATGAATCCCCAATAGGCTGGTCTCCTGGAGTAGGCAATTTCGGGTGAACTAGACTGCTCTGCTCTAGTGGGTCATAAGGATCATGAGGTCTGACCAGGAGAGGTGGCAGGAGGAAGCCTGGTGATGAGGGACTTGGGAACTGGGGGTAGGGGTGGGAGGGAAGGGAGTAGATATGGCTGCCATAACAAACTACCACAAACTGGGTAGCTCTAAACAACAGAAATTTAGAATTTCACAGCTCTGACGCTAGATGTCAATCTAGATGTCAAGACGTCAGCAGGGCTGGCTCCTTCTGAGCGCTCTAAAGGAGAATCTGGTCCGTGCTTCTCCCAGCTTTGGGTAACCCTTGGTTGACCTTGGCTTACTCCGGTCCTCTGTCATCACACGGTGCTCTGTCTTTACATGGCCATCTTCTGACAGAGATACCAATCATACCAGACTAGAAGTGCATCCTTCTCTAGTATGATCTCATATTAATTTAACTAATTATATCTGCAATTACTCTATTTCCAGATAAGTTTACACACTGAGGTACTTCAACGTATCTTATTTTTAGGGGGACACAATTCAATCCATAATAGGAAGCAACTCACTTCATCTCTGAGACCTCTACTTTTCCCATCTATACAACGCATGATGATGGCACTGTGTGGAGAGAGGCTGGGTAGGGCCGGAGGGGACACCACTCCCTCTGCTAGTCCTTGTTGGACAATATACAGCACGGTTCTGAGATTGTTCCCAGAGCTTCAAAATTCTGCCCTTTCCTATATGCCACAGAATCTTTGTCACCTCACAGCCTCTGCAGCACCCACAGCCTGGACACCTGCTTATACTGACACCTTAGAGTCTCAAGCTGTCGCCTCTTATCAAAGTCCTCTCTGAGATCTTACCTTCACACTCAGGCACAGAATAACTTGGTGTGTGTGTGTGTGTGTGTGTGTGTGTGTGTGTGTGTGTATGTGTGTGAGGGTTTTGTTTGTTTCCCCTTTGGGATTTTCTTAGAATTACCTAGACAGCACTCAAGATTTCTGGCCAATTTCCTCCAGTGTTGGATAACTGGATATCTTAAGTGAATTTCCTAAATCTTGGGGGGAGACAGATTATAAACCACAATTGTAGAAATTTTTGACGGCAATTTTTTCCCAAGAAATTAAACAGGGAGAATGTGGAAAAACGGGGAAAGACCAGACTCAGAAACTCCGGAGGTCAGATGTTCCAAGTTCTATGACCACTCACTATGGTTGACATTGGTGGTTGGGTCACTCTTCTCTGTCCTTTAGCTACTCCAATGGTAAAACTAGGTTAGACTATTTCAATGCTGGTATTCTATGATTTCACAAAAGTCAATATTCTGTGATTTCATAAGAGGTCTCTAAGGATCAGTCTAATGCTGATATTCCATAAACTTATAATAGCTAAAACATTTCATGCGTTAAAATGGAAATAAAGAGGGGACACATATATCACTTATCTGAAAATCATCTAATCTCTTTGGGAATGATGTCAGCTTGAGCCTCAGTTTTCCCATCTGCGAAACACTGAAATAACAATATGGACCCTAAGAGGCGGTGGGAGTGAGGGTGCTTGGAGAGATCTGTAACTCTCTACAGAGGCAAAGCAGAAACCCCAGAACCTTCTCTGAAACAGCTTCTGGTCTCTCAGCGAGCCAGCCTGGGCAGGGGCGAGCGGACCCAAGGCCGGGAGAGGGCGGGGCGAGGAGGCAGGCTTTGTTCTCGGGCGGGGCGAGGAGGTAGGCTTTGTTCTCGCCCCGCCCCCGCCCCTCCCTAGATATCGCGAGAGGGCGGGTCCGCTTGGCTTCGGCGTCGGCGTCGCTCCCGCGCTGTGGCCTTAGGCCGGCTTCTCTCCCCGGTCGCGGTTGAGTGTCGGTGGCGAGGGGCGCGCGGGGGGCCGCCGGGCGCGCGGCGTCGGCCCTGGCGTCGGGGTCGTTGTGTCGTGACAACGACTCCGGCAGTCGTCTCCGCGACAGCAGGTGCGGCCGCTTCAGCCCCAGGCGGGCTCCGCGGCTGCCTGGCGAGTCTGTGCTCGCGCCCAGCCTTTTCCTTCCTGGACCCGGCGCCCAGCAGCGACGCTGAGCCGACCGCCAGAGCGGCGGGCAATGGCGGCCTCGACGGCCTCGCATCGGCCCATCAAGGGGATCCTGAAGAACAAGAGTTCTACGACTTCCTCTGTGGTGTCCTCGGCCGAACAGCCCGGCCGGAGTGTCGACGAAGAGCTGAGGTGAGAGCCGGGAGCGACGGCCGCGGGTGGGCCTGGGAAGCCCCTCCCCGCCCGGGCGGCCTCGCCTTCCCACCGCCGCCGTTACCGGCCCCGGCCCCGGCCCCGGCCCCGAGCGCTGCCCGGCGCCCGGGGCGGCTCTGTGGATGCGGCTCCGGCACCGCTCGGGTCTCCGTTCTCCGGCCAGGCTGCCGGCTAGAGCGAGTTTCAAGAAGGCAGGAGCTGTGACGTTTATCGTTTTCTTTTTCTTTTTCTTTTTAAAAAGTATTTGCGCAGATGTAATATTTTTACAACAAACATCTGATCTTTGAACTTTGGGGAATTAGGAATATTAAAGAATCAAACCGAAGTTTCAGAGCTTCACTTGTTAAGCTTTTATTCCTTAACTTCCGATATCTGAGGTATCTAAAATTCTTTAATATCCTTCAAGTCTCTTCTTGTTGTGGGAACCCTTAAAAAATCTAGTCTCGAACCAGTAAGAGACTTCTCCATAGAAGAGACCCTTTTCCCCCTTTTTCTGACTGAGCTTCTCCAGTCATTCCTTTTTAGGTGAACCTCATGCCACACAGTCTTTTAGATCCTGGTTTGTCGTTGTCTCCCCACTAAGAGAAACAAAAATTTTCCGAGTCTTTGGCCTCTACTTAATGGAAATACCCTTACTGCTAATTATTTTTGAATCTGCAGCAAGAATTTGGAGTGCTTTCTAGTCTTTGTTCCTCCGGGAAGGCTCGGAACGGTTCAGAGAGTAGCAACTTAAAATGACCCAGTGATGTTTTAGTCTTACATACTTCATAGAGACACATGTAAGAAGAGGTTGTTACCCAATAGCATTGTGCGTACTAGTAAATAATTGGAAACAACCCGAGGTCTGTTAATAACGACTGGTGAAATATTAATTATGGTACATTCGTATAATGAAACAACATGCCAGCCTTTTAAAAAGACTGAGATAGATGTTTTTGCATATAGAGGCAGATATCCAAGGTGCCATGCTCAATGAAAAAATAAAGTAGTGCAGTACAATAGAGTGTGAAATATACCACTGGATTAAAAGTGCTGGGGGACTTGAGTGTTGTCATTAGGAGAGCTAAAAGTATAAAGACTCTACATTCTGGAGAGAAATAATTGCAATCTAAAAAAGTCATAAAGCTAAAATGAGGATGTTTGTAAAAATTTAGAATATTGCAACTAGAGCAAGCCTGTTTAAGTATCAACCTAGGTCTATACAATGAGCTACTACTACTAAATTTACCGCCACATAGATTTGTGGAAGTTTGTGTTACCTTGAAGAAAACACTAAGTAGGATGACTGCAAAGAATCGTGGCCTTTGGATGCTTGACTTATCTTCTCTACCAGGAAATTTTCAAACCTCTTATTTTGGGTAAGCTGCTTCAAATGAGAATTGGTGGGGAATTGGTTGTAGGTTAATGAGTTCAGAAAACAAATCTCACCGGAACACAGCTATAGCAGGAAGACCAAGATAGTTTACAAAACAAATCAAACTGTAGAAGGTCTTATGCCTTTTCAGGTATGCAACAGCAAGAGTATGGTTCTCACTGGCAACCTTAATTTGAGCTTCTTTTTGTTTGGTTACCAAGTAGCTTATTGTTTTTCTCTATCTTTCTCTGCTTCCTTATCTTCTCCTTATTCCCAACTTTGATCTCCCGTAATTTCCTGTAGCTTTACTCAGTGGGTTAGCCTCTCTCAGTCATTGGCTGGGGTTTACTTCCAGGTCTTTCTGCCTTGAAAACCACTATCCTAGCCTGCTAGCAGGACAGATCCACTTAGAAGGGACCGTTTACAAGGTTCCAAGGTAGATGATTTTGATTGACTTGTCTAGTTAGAGAGTTAGACAACACTTAAGTCATCAAAGCTCTAATTCGTTGAGGTTCATGTTGTTTGGTTTCAAGCAGTAAAAGAGGATGGGCTTTTTCTCGATCAGTGTTATATGACTACAGTCAGATAGCAAAGAAAATTCTATTGGTAATACAGTGCACATTATTTTGTCACAGCTTATGTAAACAGTATTATTATGAGAGCCTCTTTGAACAGAAATGATTTAAAAAAGTTGAACGCTTTTCGTAATGTGTTGATTTTAATTTGATTGCAACCAGTATTCCCCCTTTCCTATAAAGAAGACTGAAAATAAATAGCTCTTTTAGTTACAGCACACTGAAAATTCAGAAACTAGTAAGTGTAGTGTAATGGTTTATCTTTAAACGTTGGGCCAGAGTGTAAGGCAAAAGAATCTCAGATTAATGTGAAAATGATCAGGGATCTAAGTCCATTCTTGTTGTTCTCAGTAGTTCTGTTCTATATAATCACCATAGACACTGAATTAGTGAATACTGAACCATTGCTCCAGGGGGAAATACCGAGTTAGGTTCCTGCAAGTTTCCTTCTTGTGCTTAGAGCACTAGCCAGCACTTTAGCACTGCACTTGGGAGCCATTTAAAACAATACATTCAACAAAAAAGCAAAAGACGTGGCACTAAATGGACTGCAAGAGAGACACTTGTTTACAACGTGAACTCTAAAACAAGAAGATGAAGTATCACCTTGTTTAACAGCTGGGAAGATGTGCATGGAGCGACTCAAATTTTCCCCTGTTATGTGCATTTCTGTGAGAGATGGGGAAAACGCCTCAGGTATTGATTTTGGAGTTACAAATAATTTTATCAAGTAGGCATATTTGCAAATTCAGAATCTGCAGGTAACTCTACCTTTTATTGGTGCCTTTATCAAGTAAAATGCAGTCATAGTTTCCTTTTTCTGCACACACTACTGCTTTGTCCTCACTTCATTAGTTGTGAGGATATTATTTAACATTTTATTTAACATTAAGACATGTCACTAAGGGATTTTTTTCCCCCTAAGACCAGAAGTTGAGTTGTCTTATTTCAGTGGTCTCTAAACTTTTTTATTATGTTATGTTTATTATTAATATTTATATATTTTTAGTAGGAAGAAAATCAAATATGCTTCAATTATGTTTGTTTATAATGTATCTCACATATTACTATCATTAGGTAATATTTCATGGCCCATTATACATTTAAAGTGAGATTCATATAATGCCATATTTCAAATAGTCCTGGAATTTTTTTCATATAGTTTTTGTCAAACTTTTTTTGATGTCTCAGTGCTATTATTTTCTTATTCTCTTTATGGAACTCTTATCTTCAATGAATGGTTTCTTCAGTTACCACTTGTCAGATACCATTTTTTGAGTGTTAATTCAACTGGGTAGAATCTGTAAATCCACGTAATCAGTCATGGATAAAACTCAGTCTGGGGCGTCTGGGTGGCTCAATGGGTTAAGCGTCCAACTTCAGCTCAGGTCATGATCTCACAGTTTGTGGGTTCGAGTCCTGCATCGGGCTCTGTGCTGACAGCTCAGAGCCTGGAGCCTGCTTCAGATTCTGTGCCTCCCTCTCCCTCTGCCCCTCCCCCACTCATGCTGTGTTTCTCTTTGTCTCAATAATAATAAATGTTAAAAAAATTTTTTTAAGGGGTGCCTGGGTGGCTCAGTCAGTTAAGCCTCTGACTTTGGCTCAGGTCACCATCTCACAGTTCATGGGTTCGAGCCCTGTGTCGGGCGGGCTCTGTGCTGACAAGTAGCTCAGAGCCTGGAGCTTGCTTCCGATTCTGTGTCTCCCTCTCTCTCTGGCCTCCCTTGCTCACGCTGTCTCTCTCTCAGAAATAAATAAAAAATTTAAAAAAATTAAAAAAAAAAACCCCTCAGTTGTATCCCATTGTTCAACTAGTTAGAACACCACTGTCATCTATGATATTGGAATTCCCATTCTATCGGGCTACCTCTTGAATATAGTGTACAACTTGTGAAGGTCTAACATACAGATCTGGTGAGTAGCTAGGTGCATTTCATCAAAAATAAGAAATCATGTATTCTAAGATGTACCATGCTTTTATGTACCACCAAGAAAGAAAAAAATAATTGTCAGTCATGAGATGCCATCCATTTTTAGATACACTGTTTTCAGAGATGAAAATGAGAAACATTCATTTTGAATTGGTGAAAATATGAAAGAAAATGTTACTAAGGGGTGGGGGGATGCCTGGGTCGCTCCGTCGGTTAAGCATCCGACTTAAGCTCAGGTCATGATCTCACAGTCTGTGAGTTCCAGCCCTGCGTCAGGCTCTGTGTTGACAGCTCAGAGCCTGGAGCCTGCTTAGGATTGTATCCCCTCTCTCTCTGCCCCTCCCCCACTTGCGGTCTGTCTGTCTCTCTCTCTCTCAAAAATAAGTAAACATTAAAAAAATTTAAAAATGTTACTAAAGCCTATTTTATGAGAAATGTTACAGGTTAGTGATTCGTCTGGGGCTAGATTGCCTGGGTTTGGATTCTACTAGTTACTAGCTCTTTGACTTCCAGTGAGTTATTAATTGTATCCATGCCTAGTTTAATTATTACATGAATTAATAAATGTAAAGTTTTTAACTCAGTACCTCACCCCCTAATGTTAATCTTCAAGTAGAAATAAATATAGAAATCTAATTTTTCCCACATCTCCCTAGGTTGTTTTGCATATATTCTTTGAAGTCACTATGTTCCATTCAAATTCTGTGGTACTCTTAGGTGATGGAGGCAAATTCTGCTTCAAAACATTGTGCTTGAATTAATTTCCTTGAATATGATTTTAGATAAGCATGGTTCAGTTTCATCTTTTTCTGCCTGTAAAGGGACAGGGACTACAGTCAAAGCCTCGCTGAGCAGTTTTCCAAAAGTGACTTCTTGATTACCAATTGTTTTTATTAACTCTTACTTAATTGTTCAGTAATTGTGTCAAGCTTCAAAGTCTTGTACTTTGTCGACCTATGTAAGTTGCATCTTTATTTATAGAAAGAACCACTTCTTGCAATGTGCCATTCAAAGTGTAACACCTTGAAGCAAAATCCTGCTTCCCGCTGGAAGCCTGGCTAAAACTTATCAAGGAGCAAGTCAGGAGCAACAAGAAGTTCGAGTAGGTTTTGAGGTGGCATCATCTGAGCTCTCAAAGTGAAAGTGAGAAGGGGTGACTTTTTCTGGACCAGATTTAGGCTGCAGGAAAACCAGTCTCTCAAGCGGGAGGGGAAAATGAAACCAGCAGGTGCTGTCGTGCTCCTAGCAGACCTGCGGTGTAAGTGGTGGTGCCCCTCTTGTTTCTAGGGGGAGAGAATGGACTGTAGAAGGTCATTCAGACATTTTGGAATTAAACTCAACTTCTGCTTTTTGGATTCTGTTACTCCAAAACTAATGTTAATTCTGCCAAAACTTGAGACATGGTAATTTCCATATTTAGTGTCCTCTGCTGAGAGTTTCTTCTATGTCACTACCTTCTACCTAAGAATTCTGGTGTGCTCTGTAATATTGTTTTATGCCCTTATTTAGATTGATGCTCTTGCAAGTTATTGTTATCTTCTTTGGAGTTGGTTAGTTCTAAGAATTTCTTTTGCTCTTAGTATTAATGTTGAGGAAGTAGAGTAAAGCTTTGACTATATACAACTTTAGTTCTGTTTATAGTGGAGAGTAAACGGCAAAAGAAGACTTTAGGTTATATATAATGTGGTTTATATCTTATATATATTTCTTTGGTTTATGTATACATAACATGGTTTAAATCTTTAAATTTGAGTTCTCTAATAATTCATCATTGTAAATCTATGTAGATGTGAAGAAGTTACTCATATCTAAAGAACTTAGTCAACCTTAGAAGGTTTCCAGTAGAAAGGCAAAGTATGTAAGCATAATTCATAAAAGGAAAGTAAGGGGCCCCTGTGC
This sequence comes from Hyaena hyaena, assembly GCF_003009895.1. Lineage (NCBI taxonomy): Eukaryota > Metazoa > Chordata > Mammalia > Carnivora > Hyaenidae > Hyaena > Hyaena hyaena. The sequence goes on along the minus strand of NW_024080677.1, from coordinate 2,367,895 downwards.
GGATCAGTCAGTTACATGTCTGACTCTTGATTTTGTCTCCGATCATGATCTCATGATTCGTGAGATCAGGCTCTGTGGGCACAGCACAGAGCCTACTTGGGATTTTCTCTCTCTCACGCGCGCGCGTTCTCACGCTCTCTCTCTCTCTCTCTCTCTCTCTCTCTCTGTGTCTTCCCCTACCCCTTTGCGCATGCACACTCTCAAATAAATAAACTTTTTAAAAAAAGAAAAGTAAGGGGCTGACAGCTCAGAGCCTGGAGCTTTCTTCAGATTCTGTATCTCCCTCCCTCTCTGACCCTCCCCTGCTCACACTGTCTCTTTCTGTCTCTCAGAAATAAAAAAATAAAAAACCCCCAACATTACATAACTTAAAAAAAAAAAAGTAAAATTACAAGAATTTCCCATATTTATAAGGTAATGAACAAAGAAGCAAAACAGCTTTTATTTATTATGATTTTTTTTAATTTTTAGAGAGAGCGCTCATTTGTGGGGGAGAGGGAAAGAGAGAGAGAAAATCTTAAAGTCTTTTAAAAAAATTTTTTTTTATGTTTTATTTCTGAGAGAGAGAGAGAGAGCATGAACAGGAGAGGGTCAGAGAGAGAGGGAGACACAGAATCCAAAACAGGCTCCAGGCTCTGAGCTGTCAGCACAGAGCCCGACACGGGGCTTGAACCCACAAACCCTGTGATCATGACCTGAGCCAAAGTTGGGTGCCTAACCGACTGAGTCACCCAGGTGCCCCAAGAGAGAGAAAATCTTAAGCAGGTTCCACTGAATGTGGAGCCTGATGAGGGGCTCAGTCCCTCAACCCTGGGATCATGACCTGAGCCGGAATCAAGAGTTGGATGCTCAACTGACTGAGCCCCCCTTTTAAATACTGATTTATACCTACTCAGGTGGAGAAAACACATACACAAATACCCAATTGTGGCAAAGTTTGGTGATTATTGGGGACATTACATATTGTTCTCTCTATTAAAACTTTATGACAGGGACCTCTGGGTGGCTCAGTCAGTTAAGTGTCTGACTTTGGCTCAGCTCATGATCTTGCAGTTCATGGGTTCAAGCCCCGAGTAGGACTCTGTGCTGACAGCTCCGAGCCTGGAGCCTGCTTTGGATTCTGTCTCCCTCTCTCTGCTGCTTTCCTGCTTGCGCTCTGTCTCTCTCTCAAAAATGAATAAACATTTAAATAAATAAAAGATAAAACTTTTGACAACATGGAGTGAACTATAAAGCTCTGGATAAATTTTAACGTAGATGCACCTATGCTACCAAATTATCTTAAAAATGTCATTGAATAGAATGTGCACAAATAAGATCTTCTCTGCTTTATTCTAAATAGGAAAATCTTGGATTCAATATAAATATCTAATATTAGGTGAATAGTTTATTATTGAGTCTTATGCATTTATTAAAAAAGACTAGAGGGAAGCCTGACTGGCTCAGTTGGTGGAGCATGTGACTCTTGATCTCCTGCTTTTAAGTTCAAGCCCCAAGTTAAATGTAGAGATTACTTAATAATAAAATCTTGGGCACCTGGGTGGCTCAGTCAGTTGAGCGTCTGACTTTGGCTCAGGTCATGATCTCACAGTTCGTGAGTTCGAACCTCACATAGGGTTCTGTGTTGAGAGCTCAGACCCTGCTTCAGATTCTGTCTCTCTCTCTCTGCCCCTTCTCCCCCTTAAATAAACAAACATTTTAAAAAATAAAATAAAATCTTTAAAAAATATAAGTGGCTTGTTATAAAATATATATAGTAATAGCTTTCATATCAGTATATTTATTTTTATATAGTGTATTTATTTTATATGTGTATATAGGCTGTGTATGTGTTTTTATATATACTGAAAGCTTATATATTATTTCCTATAATAACAGAGTATACAGAAATCAAAATTGGTAATGGGTTCAGGTGCTGGGATTATGATTACTAAATTTTATTCTTAATTTTAAGGAAACAGTTCTTAAAAAATTTTTTTAATGTTTACTTTTGAAAGAGAGAGAGAGAGCATGAGTAGGGGGGCCGGAGGGGGGACAGAGAGAGAGGGAGACACGGAATCTGAATCAGGCTCCAAGCTCTGAGCTGTCAGCACAGAGCCCAATACCGGGCTGGAACTCACAGACCATGAGATCATGACCTGAGCCGAAGTCAGACACTTAACCAACTGAACCACCCCGGTGCTCCAAGGAAACACTATTTCTGCTTGTATCCTACAGTTCTTTTTTTCATATTCTCTCACCAAATAGATGTATGTGGTGTTCGGTTTCCCACCAATTAGAAGAACCTTTTAAATTCCAAAGGTCTATCATTCTCCTATCCTAAGCAGTCATGATGATAAATTAGTCATTTTAATTCAATATTGTTGACATCATTTAGGAAATAACTTCTTTTCTTTGAAGTTAGGAAGTACCTAACAAGGTCATTAATATGTGTTTATATTTAAGTATTTTGTGACATAATACACATATTCTTATATAATTTTAAAGCTTAAGAAATTATAAAATTATAAATTATATTTGTTATAAAATTATATATCTTACAGAACACCCCTGTAACCACCATCCTGTTTAAGAAAAAAAAAAGTTTCTCTTACCTCAGAAATGTCCCCTGCATTTTCCAGTCACACTCTTTCCTCCCCTTGCTCCCAACATAACCGCTTTCCTGTCTTTTATGAGGATACATCCTTACACACTTTAGTTTTGCCAGCTTTTGAACTTTATATACGAATGTGTTCATTTTCTTTCATAGTATCTTTAATAGGAAGTGCTAATAGGACTATTAATACAGGTTTTATGAAACTCTTACCTGTGCTTTTGTTTCTGATACTTCACTCCAGATGTCATTTCAAAGACATTTGTTTCCCAGGAGGGAACACTAGTTATGGTATCATAAGTCTCCCTTTGTTAAATTGAATTGCTTCCTTCACAGACTTAAATTCTCTTAAAGCTTGTGTATGTATATTTCTTTCATGATTCTTCTAATCAGAGCTTCTTTATCATGTCTGTTAAATCTTTAGAAATGTATCTCTTCATTATTAATTTCCTTATATAGAATATGACCATGAGTGGACCTAGTCATTTGCTTTCTAAATTCACAGAAATTTATAGGTAAGAAATGTTCAGCAAAGTGTCTGAAACTGTAGACTTAGATACAAAACAGATTGCTTTTTAGAAAAGTTCATTCTGTAGCAGATCTTAAATATTTCAAAATCATTTAAATGTTGAATCTTACGGGGCAAGATGGAAGACATTCAGTTCAAAAGCAATTAAAAAAAATTTTTTTTAATGTTTATTTTTGAGAGAGACAGAGTGTGAGCAAGGGAGGGGCAGAGAGAGGGAGACACAGAACCCGAAGCAGGCTCCAGGCTCTGAGCTAGCTGTCAGCACAGAGCCTGACGCGGGCCCCGAACCCACGAACCGTGAGATCATGACCTGAGCTGAAGTTGGCGCTTAACCAAATCTTTTTAGAGGGCCCTTTTTAACCCATTGGCTATAGTGCTAAGTGAGATATGATTTCAGGATTTTTAACCCAAAGCTTTAGATTTTAAAATCATAAAAACTCCTATGTTTGTATGGCGCCTTTATAATTTTGTTTTCACACACATTATTTCAGTTGATTATCTCAATCCTGTATTGTAAGAAAGACTTACTAAAACTCCCCTTTTATTATAATTTACATGTAGAATAAATATAGCCCAAAGGAGGGTGTTTGTGGGACTTGCCTTTAGTCCTAGAACTAGTGAAAGTAACTAACTGGAACTTGAACCTTAAACATCTGTCTCCCAGTTAAACTGTTATGTATTACTCAATAGATAGCAACTAGACCTCTAAAGAAATCAATACAATGCAGGATCTATGTTTCCAGTTTAGTCCAATCAAGTTTTTTTTTTTTTTTTTTAAGAGTAGTGAGATTTAAATTTGACTTAGTTCAAAGTTCAGGTGCATTCCATCCTGAATTTTCTCTCTTTTTTTTTAATGTTTATTTTTGAGAGAGAGAGAGAGAGAGAGAGAGAGCATGAGCGGGGAAAGGGCAGAGGGAAAGAGAGGGAGACACAAAACCTGAAGCAGGCTCTAGACTCTGAGCTGTCAGCACAGAGCCTGATGCGGGGCTTGAACTCACAAGACATTGAGTTGTGAAGGCGCCCCTCCATCCTGAATTTTAAAAAGAAAAAAAAGCAACTCTTCAAAGAAGAAATCTTGTTTCTGTGCTTCAGTTAATGGACCCATATGTCTTAATTTTTAGCTTCTTAACAAGTTGTAAGATTTCCTCTGTTTCGCGGGGCGCCTGGATGGCTCAGTCTTCTAAGCATCTGACTTCGGCTCAGGTCATGATCTCATGGTTGGTGGGTTTGAGCCCCACATCGGGCTCTGTGCTGACAGCTAGCTCAGAGCCTGGAGCCTGCTTCCGATTCTGTGTCTCCCTCTCTCTCTGACCCTCCCGTGCTCACACTACCTCTCTCTCTCTCTCTCTCTCAGAAATAAATAAAACATTAAAAACAATTTTTAAAAAAGAAAAGATTTCACTTGTTTCAGGGCACCTGGGTGGCTCAGTTGGTTAAGCATCCAACTCTTGATTTGGGCTCAGGTCATGATCTCACAGTTCATGAGTTCAAGCCCTACATAGGGTTCTGTGCCGACAGTGTGGAGGCTGCTTGGGATTCTTTCTCTCTTTACCTCTTAAAAAAAAAAAAAAAAAAAAAAGATTTCACCTGTTTCGTGGTAAGGAGACATTAGGTAATTTCTGACTGCTTTTTGGGGAAAAATGGGAATCTCAGTCACTTGAGTATGTCTGGGCCAACCTTTGCCTCTTGAAAACATACGGTAAGTAACTTGAAGTTGTAGTCAAAAGTACTTAGTCTGTGGTGGAATATTCAGCCTTAAAAAGGAAGGAAATTTTGATACATGCCACAACATAGGTAAACCTGGAAGACATTAAGTGAAATAAGCCAGTCACAAAGGAACAAATACTGTATGAGTCTGCTTACGTGAGGTACCTAGAGTAGTTAAATTCGTAGAGACAGAAAATGGAATTGGGGTTGCCTGAGCCTGGGATACGGGAGAATAGGGAGTTCGTGTTCACTGGATAGTTCTGGAGATTGGATGGTGGTGGTTTCACAACTGTGTGAATGTACTTAATACCACAGACTACTGTACATTTAAAAATGGTTAAAATAGTGAATTTTATGTTATGCATATTTTATCATAATAAAATAGGAAGAAGAAAAAAGTTCTTATTTAGTCTGAAATAGGGATGCAGTGGGTGCTTTGGAGGAGAAAGCAAAAGAACATAAAAGTCAGGCTTCACCTACCATGAATAGGCACATAAAATTTTGAGTGACTCAAGGCATGGAGAAGGGAATGTGATGGTAGAAGTTCAAATGTAATTTTTCAAGAGCATTTCAGAATCTGAGTGTTGGTAGATATAGGAAAATTTAAAATACAGTAAACCCTCACCAGTGTGGACCAATGCAGAAAAGATTTGAATCTGTGTAAAATCTACATTGATTTTTATAATAGTTTTATTTTCAATATATAACCAAGGCACAAACTGTATATGTAACAAAATATTTTTGGGTGGCAGAGGTCTTTGATATCTCTTTTAATGAGTAGATCAGAATTTATAATCACATTGGCTAATTATTTAGCACCTTAAAAGTTGTGTAAATATTTTTTAATGTATATTAATGAATGTGTATAAAACACTTATTTTTATTTCTCTTAGGTAGATTTATCTCAGGTGCTCTGAATATACCATTTCTTAGCAAACTCTTACTTTTCTAGATTAAAGAAAAACTGAACTGCAATTTTATTTGCAACCTAAATATTAATGGTATTTAAATTAATAAAGTATTCTCTGTAGTTTTATGTTCTAATTCCTTTGATTGTTTTGAAATCTGAAAAACTTAGGCCAAGGAGATTTTCGGTGTGTTTTGTTTTTATTTATTTTATTTGCGTGTGTGTGTGCATTCCAGGCTTCTTTATGTAAGAAAGTAGTGAGTGATGTGGGGATTAAAAACAAGAGCATCCTTGGACTTTACCTTACCTCCAACCAATTTCCCCCAAACTCCCTGTCCCCACAACCCTTTGTGTTCCCAAATCCTTTCTTAGTGAATGAAGCACTTAATCCCAAAGTCCTGGTTTGAACAAATCCCTGGTTTTCTTTCCCTAGCTCTTCCCCTTCCTCTGGCCCCCATTCCTGGGGAGGGCTGGCACCTCACTTTGAATGCGTGGGAGAGTCCAGAGTGGAGACAGACGGAAAGGCTTCAACCTCTTAAGGAACTGAGGAGTACAGTGAAGTGAGGGCCACCCCATAGCTTGGGGTACCAGAATGGGGCCCTGGTGCCAGAGGAAAGGATACTGGTGCCCTTGAGAAAGGGACGCAGCAGCCTCAGAATCCTCAGTAACTGCGAACAGTTACTGCTTGATTGTTTGCCTTCCGCTGAGGATTGCAGAACCACACTCCTGCCACAATCCTTCTCAAACCTGAGCTGCTGGGCAGTGTAGCTGACCTGTTGCAGGCTACGTTTGGGGCACTGCAGGAGCATGGCCTCCAGGTTGCCTCTCACTCAGTTCTCCACACTTGTTTGCTTTCTCTTTTGGGCGTGCCTCAGGATCTCTGCTTTGCTTGGCTCCTGTAGATTTTTGTTAGCTTCCTCTACCCGCTTCTGCTGCAGTCGCCGTAGCTTACACATGTTCTTGAAACTGAGCTTCAGAGCCTCAAAACAGCAGGTGGTCATTTGGCTGAACACCTTTTCAAAGAGAACCTCCAGGGTGAGCCCCACATTGGCCTGAGCATATTCTGGGGTGATCCCCTTCTGCTTCAGGAGCTTGGCAAATTGTTCCAGGTGTGCAGAGCTTTGATGTCCTGGGATTCCTTGGGGTTTTTGCTCCTGCTCCACAGCCGCAGGTCAGGCACTGCAGGGCTTGAGGCAGGCCCTCTCAGAGTTGCTCTCCAGCTTGGCTCCCTACTCACCCTCCAGCTGAGAGGTCTCCAGGCTGGCTGCCTTGAGGCACTAGCCCCACTCCAACCTGAGGCCCACAGTGGGCCATCCCCCCACAGAATTCATACAGCATGGGGGCACGAGGAAGTCCCCCACACCTCAGGCCTGGCCCAAACCCCTGCCCTATTCCTCACCCACTGGGAGGGCTTTGGAAGCTCAGCCAGGTCTGAGGGTCAATCCAGCTGGGCTCTGGCCTTCCCTGCCCATCACCTCCACTGCCCGTGGGGCAAAAAGGCCAGAGCGGAAACCAGGTGCCCCACCATGGGGAACAGAGGTACCCCAAGCTCAGAGCCTGGAAATATCTTGTTTTTTATTGAACAGTTACCAGTAAAGAGTAGATAAAAAAATCCTCAACTGCTGAGATCATGCAGTGTGTAAATTTCAGTTTTTTTGCTGTTCCATATAGGTTAGATGAAGACTAAGCATGTCATGATGTAATAGTGTCTTGAATGCCTGGTGAAGATTCTGAATATGTGGGCACTAAGTATTCTATAAAATATTTACTGACAATTATTGTAATTACTTAGGCTTTTACCGTGAGTCTGTTTCTATTCCAAGAAAGTGTTTGTAAAAATAGAAGCTAGCAGTTAAATAAAAGTTGAAATATGGGATTTGGATGTTTGTGAACTTTAGATGTGCACATTTTTTATCTTTTAGTTCACTGAGGAAATTTGTTTTTCTTTTTAATTTTAGTAAAAAATCCCAGAAGTGGGATGAAATGAACATCCTGGCGACATACCATCCAGCAGACAAAGACTATGGTTTAATGAAAATAGATGAACCTAGCACTCCTTACCATAGGTAATGTTTTCCAGACATCATTCCTTTTTTACTTGTTTCCATTTTGCATTCGATATGAGCTTCTGGATAACAGCTGATTTAAGTTTCTGTATGATTTTATATTTGCTACTGGAACACTAATCAATAACTCAACTGCTTATGGGGCACCTGGGTGGCTTAGTTGGTTAAGGGTCCGACTTCCACTTAGGTCATGATCTCGCAGTTCGTGGGTTCGAGCCCCGCGTCGGGCTTTGTGCTGACTGCCAGCTCGGAGCCTGGAGCCTGTTTCAGAGTCTGTATCTCCCTCTCTCTCTGACCCTCCCCTGCTCATGCTGTCTCTTTCTCTCCTAGAAATAAATAAAATATTAAAAAAATAATAATAACTGCTTATTTTTGTACAATAGTAATAAGTAATATGTAACTCAAATTTGGGGGAACCCATTTTGTACATCATAATTGGTGGTAAATGTTTGTTGTAACTCAGTGGTCCCTAGTAAAAACAGGAATAAACATGAAGATTGTGACAAAGGTAGAAAGAGGTAATGAAATAGGTACAGGTACTGAAACTCAGTACTAATAAAGCTTGAGGGAAGAAGTAGACATTTATGAAAAGTTTATGCCCTTATTTTTCTAATTGCAAGTATATAATTTAAAACATATCTTAAAGCTTTTATTGTACCAGAAGCAAAAATCAGGGCTTTCTTCCTTTTCAATAATGGTAATAGATAGATATCCTTTATTATCTGTGTTGGTTAGAAATAACTATCTTAAAGGAATTAAAATTATTATTTTAGACTGTTTATACTTAAAATATAATAAATCTGAATAGGTACTGCTTTCCCCCCTCCCCCTCTTTACCTTACCCATATCCTTCCTCTGGAAGTTGTCAAAGTTATTTGGTCCTTAAGTAATTGAGGCCACACACACACACACACACACACACACACACACGTGCAGATACATGTGCTTAGTTTTGATCGACTTAGTGCTCAGTTTTACCAATTTCTTTCATGGCCCATTTTTAAAAGAGTTTTATTTAATAGAAGAAGATGCTTTTATTAGACCATGTTATACTCCTGAAGAATTTCACACTGTTGGGGTGCCTGGATGGCTCAGTTGGTTAAGCATCCAACTCTTGATTTCAGGTCATGATCTCATGGTTTGTGAATTCGAGCCCCATGTTGGGCTCAGTGCTGCTGGTGTATAGCCTTCTTGAGATTCTTTCTCTGTCCACCCCTCCCCTGTTCTCTCTCTATCTCAAAATAACTAAACTTGTAAAAAAAAAAAAAAAAAAAGTAAAATCTTAAAAAAAAACTCACCGTATACAAAAGTTATTATTGTTTTTATATATATGGACATGTTTATATATATATACACACACACAAACACATAATTCATAATATAAGTTTTATAGCATAACCTAGAGTTGTCTGTAGAAGTTCTGCAAATTGATAGATTATTTTATCCTACTTGATTTAATTATATCCAATAATGTAAATGAGTTTATTTCAACTTCTGTGGAGAAAAAAGCATCATCTAAACTATTGCACTTACTTAACTTGTCTCCTCAACCAAGAAGGGTATAAATCATTTTTTAAATATAGATGACTTCTGCTTTTATACACCTTTCAGTGGCTTGAGAATTACGATGCCCATGTTTGCAATTAAGTGGGGAGAAGATCTTTTATTAATAAGAGTTAGACTGGGAAAGCTAAATATAAATAGCTTTTTAACTTCCTGAATTAGGTCTTCTAGGATCTAATTATGGTAGTTTACCTAACCTTATGTCTGCATAGATCATTTGTTTCTGTCTTCAGGTTGATGTACAAATACATATTCTGAAACCAAGCACTGGTTTTGTTTTTGTTTTCCTACATATTTGTTTCCTCCCACTGGATGGAATAATTGAAGTACTTTTAATTTTTACAAATGATTCGAGTTCTTAATATTTATTTTCATGGCTGCAGTAGAACATTTGGAGGATTTTCTTGATTGGTGCTGAATTTCTAAATGTTTGCATGGAATAGAAACAAAATTAAGCCTTAAAGATGACAACAGAGCTATACATATGTTGATATAACTAAAGCAATAGAATTATGGTTCTCTACCTTGTTTTTCTGCTTGAAAAATTACAGTTCAGGTATTAATTATAATGTGCTGTCATTCTAGTATGGTAGGTGATGATGAAGATGCGTTGAGTGATTCAGAAACCACTGAAGCCTTGACCCCAGATATCTTAGCTAAGAAGTAAGTACTGATGACTGTGAAGCATTTTTACTTGTTTTTAATTGTGCAGAGTTAAATATATTCCACTTGTCCAAGTGTAAATAAAAAGCACGTGCTAAATTTATCTGGATTTTTCATAGCAATTTGTATAGTCTCGTTTCTAGATTAATATCAAAGTACGCCAGTAGCAGAAAGATTAGAGTACTAGAGCCTTGTACGCAGACTCCTTGTGTCAATACCCTATTCCTTTTTTTTTTTTTTAATATCCTATATTTTAAAGATCGAAGTAAAACGGAGTATCTGGTTGGCTCAGAGACAAGGGACTCTTGATCTTGGGGTCATGAGTTTGAGCTCCACATTGGGTCTACATCTAGAGATATCTTAAAAATAAATAAACTTTAAAAAACATTGGAGTAAGAAAAGCAAAAATAAGTGGGTTCATAAACAAAAAGCTCTATTCCTTTGCTGTTCATTGATTTCTGTCACCCACCACTGTTCTTGTTGCTTACTGGTTTCTATACTCATTCCCACTTTTTTTTTCTTTTCCTCATCAGGTTATAACTAGCATATTAATGATCTTTAAATGTTTTTATGAGACTCAGAAGTTGAATGAGACATTTAATAAAAGAATATCACAGTGTTGATTTCTTTGTAAATGATTGTTGTGTAGATTAGCTGCTGCTGAAGGCTCAGAGCCAAAGTATCGGGTTCATGAACAAGAAAGCAGTGAAGATGAGGATAGTGACCTCTCACCTGAAGAACAAGGTAGTTGATTTCCTTTACTGCTTTTAGCAGTGTGCTCATAATTTTTGCTAAAATAAATCCATTATTTGGAGGTTGTCAAGTGGTTTTCCTTTTGAGGAAGTAGATGGTGGGGAGATCAGGGAGCAATATTTTTGTAATTCAGACTCGTGTGGGTTTATTGGAAAACAACTCTACCCCCGTCCCCCCAATTTCAAGAATTTGGGAAAATATTACCATCTTTTCAATAATTGTAAGTGTTATTTTCTTTGTACTTTTTTTTTCACTACTTGGTATAGAGTAGATGCTCAGTTAATATTTAGCAAATTAATGCTTTGGAGTCATTGAGTGTTTGGGTCATCTTAAAATGTATAACAGTAAGAGCTAATTTCCCAATTGCCTGTGCTTTTTCTGTTTTGAAACAGCAGTGAAACTTACCAAATGAATCAAGATGGTCAGATGTAGAGTGAAGATCTTTATTAGGTACCATTGAACATTGAACAAAAAGAACAGTAATATCATAGACAAGGAGATAAAGAGCTCTTGGCAATAGGGTAGGAAGAGGCCATACAGTAGATACACAGTTAAGGCATTGTTACCTACTCACGGTTTCTGTTTTTACAAATAACATTGGTTATCTGGAGGTAAGAAGACAAGGAAAACTTCACTTCATTACTTTTTAAACTATGTGAATGTATAGTCTTTTCAAGACTTAAAATTGTTTATATTGTTTGTTGTTAACTGTTATTAAAAAGAAAAGCCAAGCTCATATAGAGAAAAAGATGCAAGTAAAACACATGTACCCTCCCAAAAGGAAAAGAGAGTAGTAGTGTACTTGAAGCCACGGATGTTACCTGTCCTATAAAGGAGTTCTGAACTATACAGCTAAGATTTTGAATATTTTGCTAGTTAATCCTCAGGATCTTTATCATGTGTAGCTCCTAAGATATAATTTGTTATTCCTGTCTGCCAACTTCAGAATATAGCATATTTGACAAAGTATGATGGCCTGAGCCTATTGTTCTACCAAAGAGCCATATACAGATAGCCTAATCTCAAATTGTATTTCGTATCTTCTCTCATCAGTGACTTCCTAATTTTCCAAAAATATAGTCCAAAAGACCCTTGAAAACAGTTTAAAATAAAAGTTTCTAGAGCTGGTTTCCTCATTATTCTCTTGAAAACATGATCTGTTGAGAAAAGGAATTTATTAATAACCTATATTGTCAGTTTTCATTAAGGGATTTTTTTCCCCCCCTCAAATTGTAGTTTCATGGATTAGCCAGCAGGGGGAACAATTTGATTACGATTTCAGAAGTTTAGTTCTTGCTAGTAGAGTTACTGACTCATGTAGGTGTTTATTGCTTTTAAACAAATTACATATCTGAAGGTCCTTGTTTATTGGTAGAAACGCTTAGAAAAAATTATCTTGTAACCAGTAGTATAACAATTACTGGCTGTGGAGTCAGACAAATCTAAGGTTGTACTCCAGGTATCACTTTTCTAATTTGTAATTTCTCTGAGCCTCAGTTTCTTCATTTCAAATAAAAATATTTAGAGGTATTGTGAGTATTAAGTAAGATAAAGGATTTAAAGCACTTAACACTGATTCATATTGTAAGTGTTCAGTAAATAATAACTTAATAATTTAAATAATTGGTATGTTTGCATTATATTATAGAATAGTTAAAAAAAAAAAGTATAAAAAAGATACTCACTTGTGAAGTTCACATGGAGAGTTGATTATTGTTAGCGCCGGGCCTCAAATCTTAATGTCTTTGTACACTTTGTAATATATTGTTCTACCATACAAGAATTGTAGATGAAATGGTCATAAATATTCAAAGATTGAGACCAGTTGTATTAGCATCTTTCTGTGAAATGAATAGTTGTGTATTTTAAATTTAAGTAATACTTTTAAGTATTGTAAAATTAGAATATATCTGTAAAAAGCAAAATCAAGTTCAACATCTCTTAGAAATAAATTTAAAAAATTAAATAGAATTAAAACAAATCATTTTTAGACTATAAATATTAAAGTAATTAAAATTATTTAGAATTAAAAGTAAATAATTAAAAATACATAATTTTCTTAGACTATAAATGTTTTTCACAAGAAACACTGTCACATCAACCCCTCGGAATAAGAAACTACAAATTAAAACAGATCAACAAAGATTAGAAAGAATGACAAATTTTTTTTGGCTGTGAATGTGGAGAAATAAATTACTGATATAATGTGGGCATGACAAATGGTTTGGTTTTCTGGAAGGCAGTATGGCAATATATGAGCCACAGGCTTCAAAAGAAAATGACACCCTTTGATCTAGCAGTTCAGTTTTCTGGAGTCTATTCCAATGATTTGTAAACATTTTTTACTAAGTCCTACTCCATATGCCTGTCTGCATAAATTACAAAAGAAAAATTTCACAAAACAGTACTCAGCTTTACTATATTAATGCAATCCAGTTTATTCTGTTTTGTTTCATTTTTGTAAAAATATTGGTTGTGACTCTCTAAAGAGTCCTGATGCATGGTTTGAAGAAAACACTAGTTCATATTGAGAAAATAATAGAGCCAAAGCACAAAAATGTATGCATATTACACTATAAAAACACTGAAAATACAAAGGAGGGGAAATCAGAAATCTTTGACTAAGAATAGAGGATTAAATGGTAACTCAATACTTTATGACCATTTAAAAATTATATAAATCTGCTATGTACACGGCCGAATTTTACTATATCTTCATATACCTTATTGTCTAAAATCTGGATCATGGTGAAATGAAAGAAAGGGTCATACTGTGTTTAATCATATGGTGCGCATAAACTGAACTTGGCTGAGCAAACTGGGACATAACGGTAATCCTAAATCTATAGTAAGTGAAAAAACAGCATATATAAAAATATATGAGTTATTTATTTAAAAAAATCATATTTTTAGAAAATTACTCTAAAGTCATAAAATGTTAATGTAATTTGAGTGAGGAAATCAAGTGATTTTTTTTTTAAGTTGCTAGCATAAATGTATGTTACTTTGTAATGATAAAAAGTGTTACCTTTTTAGTAAATATATCTGGTATTGGAGTCCATCAGAACCATTTTTAAGAATTTATTATTGAGGTATAATTGATGTTACATTAGTTTCAGATATACAACATACTGATTCAACAATTCTATACGTTACTCAGTGCTGATCATGATAAAACATAGTCAGCATCTGTCACCATTTACAATGTTATTATGATATTACTGACTATATTCCTTATGCTGTATCTTACATCTCCATGACTTGCTTTGCTATTGAAGCTTATAAAACCATTTTTTTTAATACTGGTTTTTATATCATGTGAATACTTGAAAGACATCACTAAAAATTTAGTTATGAGGATTTGGTCTTTTTATTAGCCTCTTTTCTAAATTTTACTTCCTTCTACCATATCATGTTCTCAAAGAATAAATCAAATCACAAAAGTGATTTTTAAGTAGGGAAGAAGAAAGATGCCTGGCGAAATCTTGGTAGTTTGAAACAAATTTTTATGGAATACTGAGATGGCTTTTAGTTTCAGAACCTTCCTTCTATCCCAAATAGAGGCTGAGAAGTGATTGATCAGTACTAAGAAAAACTATAAATGCCTACACTTGAAACACAAATAGTGCTAAGGCATCTATAAGTGTAGATGATGATGAAAACTTAGAGGGAGTTAGAGGAGACTGAGAAAGTACTTGAGTAGCCTTATTCTGAGATTTCTCTGTGCTTTTTGGCATTGAAATGGTTTAATGAATACTGTCATAAAACTATTGTAAATGAATTTTAATACTCTTGTTTGACAGAATAAACAGTTGACAGTTTTATGTCACACACACACACACACACACACACACCTTTTTTTAAAATTTAATGGTCTAAGAAATTTTAAAATCTTAGAACTATTTCTTTGTATACCGTTAATGTTTAAATACTGTTAACAAAATATCAGTTATGTTGATTTACTGCTAAATTTTTCTTCCTATTCTGAAGACTGTAAATGAAAGAATAGTCTCGAGTCACTTCACTGTGTCTTACAGTTGCCTTAAAATTACTCTGGGAATGAGGTTATGTTTTTAGCTAGCAGTGTTTTAAGTCACGGCAGTTTCTTAATGGATCATAGGAGTTTTAAAAGGAATTTGTAATTATAAAAATGCAAGACTCAAATTACCCCATAGTTCTTTGACCCAGAATTAACCACTGTGTATTGTTGAGTTATATTTTCTGTGTGTATGCATACACATATGTGCAGGCTTTGTCCCTGACATATAGTATTATATACCTTACTTTTTTTCCCATTCCACTCTTGATATTTTTCTTGGATCTTTAAGTTTTCATCACAAATATAAACTATTAAGGGCTTTTATTCCTATTCTCCTTTTAAGATGTACTTGAACCATCTAAAGCAGAGATTTACAAACTTTTCTGTAAAGGGCCAGATAGTAAATATTTTAGGTTTTGTGGGCTAGATAGTCACTGTTGTATCTACTCAACCCTGCCATTGAGTTCAAAAGCAGCCTTAAGCATTACAAACTAGCAACATTGTATTCCAGTAGTAGTTTATTTACCAGACAGATATGCAGGCTATAGTTTCCTAGTCCTTGAGCTAAAGACTTCCTAAGCCTACTTTTTGAATCTTGTAGAAAAAAAGCGACAGTTTGAAATGAAAAGGAAGCTTCACTACAATGAAGGACTGAATATTAAATTAGCTAGACAATTAATTTCAAAAGACCTGCATGATGATGAGGAAGATGAAGAAATGTCGGAGACAGCAGCTGAAGAAAGCATGAACACAGAACAATCAAATCAAGGTTAGATGTTTCTGAAATTATCACTGATACTCATACGATTCTTTGTGCCTGTACTTTGTTTTGCTTTACACCTAAGTTTGAAAAACCTCAAAAATTTTTTTGAAATTCACTTACTATGCCACACTTTCTGAAATTTCAACTCCTGTTGCTAATTTCAAAATGAAGTTTTTATGCCCGGAGTTGATTTAAGACCATGGGTTATGTATATGGCTGGGGTTTTTTGTTTACTTGGCTTAAGCAATGATGTTTGTCTTCGCATTAAGCTGTGTTTTGTTTTTGATGTTTCAGATTATATTTCATCTGTTGTACCAATCTAAGGTTTAAACTTTTTTTTTTCAAAAAACATGCTTTTAATACAGAAGATTTGTTTTAACAACATCCTTTCAAGTACAAAGTATGTCCTATCTTTCCAATGTTGAATCTTTTGACTGTTGGATTGATAAAATATCTGGCTGATTTTTATTTGTTTTTAAGTCTCGGATAGTTACCCTGGCAACCTACTAGCTCTTGATCCATCATAGTAATCGATTTTATTTTTAATAAACTATTATTCTGGTATTTAATGATGGTGAATCTCCTATACTGCTTGTGCAGGCTTTGTGCCCATTTACCTACTACTCTTTGTATTTAAAAACTGATGCTTTGTACTTGAAAACTGGAGATATAAGTTACTTTATTTGTTGTGCCTCAGATAGTTAAGTCTCAGGAAAATAAATAATTACTACATTACTGTTTTGGTGAGCATATATGAAACATGAATCTATTGGGGCACCTGGGTGGCTCAGTCGGTTAAGCATCTGACTTGGGCTCAGGTCATGATATCACAGTTTGTGGGTTCAAGCCTCACGTTGGGCTCTGTGCTGACAGCCAGCTCAGAGCCTGGATCCTGTCTTGGGATTCTCTGTCTCCCTCTCTCTGATCCTCCCTTGCTCGCTCGCGCGCGCGTGCTCTCTCTCTCTCTCTCTCTCTCTCTCCCAAAAAAGAAAAAAAAATGAATCTATGGTGTAGGACCAGATGATTCTGTATCTCATTTCATGTTCTAAATTACAATATTTTTGTTATTCTGTATTATGCCTTAGCCTTTCATTTTGCTTCATAATATAGCATTTCATTTCCATTTTATTCACCATAGTTTTTTTTTTAGCTTATATTTAGCTGAACAATCTTCATTTTAAGTAATTACTGTTACATATATCTCTCTTCCTTTTTTACATTTTATTACCTATTTTTAGGTGACATACCCTAATCAGTCTTTGTTTCCCATTTACCTATATCTCAGTGATGTATTTTGATGTATTCAAAGTGAATGTCTTTTTGCTTATAACTTAATCAATTTCTGCTCAGACTTCCAATATTAATTCTTTAATGACTCTGACAAAGCACTAGGAATACCCTCATTTGCTGGAAATTTGCACCAGTACCACCGTGCAAATGTTAACAGGACTTTTTTTTAAAGCCATGGCTTTCGACAGTTAACTCTGGCCTTTTGTCTGTCTTTGCTTTTAAGACTTAGATTTCACACGTTTAGTAACATACATACATTTTTTTCATTTAAATACAATAGATGATTAAAATTTGTGTTAGCTCAATGCTGATTTTTCTTAAGTAGAGATGAAGTATTCCTTACACAGGAGTTTATCTTAGCATTATAAAGTCCACAAAGATAGAAAAGACTATGCAATAAGGCATAGGCAAGTAAGTTCCTTATTTGTCCTCTACAATACATTTGTACATTCTTTTGAGCCTTTGGAAAAAAAATCTTAATTGGCTTTTAAAATCTCCAAGTTCTATGGAGCTCACTATTTAAATTTTTTTAAATGTTTATTTATTTATTTTGAGAGAGAACACGTGCACAGGGGAGCGGCAGAGAAAGAGGGGGAGAGAATCCCGTGCAGGCTCTGTGCTGTCATCTCAGAGCCTGATGCGGGACTTAAACTCACCAAATTGCAAGATTATGACCTGAGCAGAAATCAAGAGTTGGACACTTAACTGAGCCGCCCAGGCACCCCTGTTTTATTGGTGTTTTTATACAAAGAAAAGTAGCATGTTTAGACTCTAAGGAAATATTTTCTTGTTTTGAGATCATAAATGCAAATCTTTTTGTAACTTTGGGTATTTGAGTTGCCTTAACTGCCTATCTGTGATTTATTCAACAAAAATGTTTGATCTGAAACCTTTCTGTCCCATCATCAAGTAGACACTCTTGTTCTGCTCTTTAGAATATTTAGGAAATACACAGATTGTTTTATGTCACACTAATTAGGCTATATCAAATATACCTTGTGTTTAGGTTTTTATATTTGTTTATCATCCCTGACAGTGGAAGGGAACTTTAGCTCAAGTAGTGCCAAGGTTGGCAGTACGCAACAAAGTATGTTGACCTTTTTTTTTTTTTTTTTTATCTTTGCAGGATCTACTACAAGTGACCAACTGCAAAACAAATCACAGAGTTCATAGAAAAGATTTGTTCAACACTGTAATTGTCTGTCAGATACAAACCCTGTTACTATAATACACTGCTTCTTGTTCTCAACAATTCATGACTTAAGTACCAAAATGCATACCAATTATTATATATTGCCAAGAATTAAATAACTTTAGAGACTAATTAGACTGAAATGCCTACTTGATACATACATTCTTGTGCCTAGTACTTCACCACAAATACAGCATAATGTCATCAGTCCAAAACTGATGTTTTATAAGAACACTGGTTAATTTGTATAAGATATTATATAGCTTTTTATGCTTTAGATGTTAAATAATATCTCATGGGGGGATCTAATTTATTTTCTTCACTTTTAGATGTGATAGCTCTTATAAAAAAAATTTTTTTTTTTTTTTAATTCAAATCCAGTTGGAACAACCAATTATATAGGCTGGTAAATACTCAGTCTGAAAAGTCTTTTAACATGTGTCTTCAGCTTGATTTGTCTGTTTAATTGAAAAGGATTATAAGAGTAATTGTTGCATTTCTGGCCTATTATCTTTAAAATTCCCCTTGAGTTTCTTTATGTTTACAAGGACAGGATTGAATTTTTTCTCATCAAAACTAGCTTTTTTCACAAATAAATTATCAGGTTAAACTTGCACTAATATCTGCTCTGTTTTTTGTACACTTGATGGGCAGACTTTCAGATCAGTTTTTTAAATATAATTCTAATGTAATCTCAACATTCCCTTTATATACCTATTTTAACCTGCTTTTGTTTCTTACTCCATTCCGCATATACATGCACAGTCCTTTACAAGGTTATAAAGATTGGCATGGAATTAGGAACTCCTTCTCTTACATATTCTCATTTGCTTCTTACAATGAAATTTTTATTTTGAGTATCAATGCCTATTAGCTCTAATACACGGAGAAAATGGAATAGCAGCTGTACTATAGACAGGAAATACAGTTGTTGAACTGTGGAATTTCTGCACCTCTGTGATTTACAGCTTGCTAATTAAATTGCTATAGTTTATTGTTTGACTTGATTAGACCTTAGAAAACGACTAACAGATTTTTTGCATGATGAGAGAATTATGTGTAATTAGTGATATGATGATAGTTTCTGAATGTACAGACAGAAGTAATCCTGAACACTTTTTAATTTAAAATTTTTAATAGTCCCTGCTTTAAGGGAATATGATAATGTATACTATGACAAATGTACTTTATTCTTCTAACACAGTAAGATCTGGATTTTTTTCCTGAACTGAAGTGCAGTTCCCGTGTATCTTAGTTTAGTGATAGTTTTATTTCTAGTCAATTATTTGTCTCTTAATTTTTTGTCAGTACCAAAAGAATTCATTATATGAACAGACTTTTAAAATAGTTTCTGTATATTGTATATATGAAATGGCTTTTATTGAACAGCTTATCTTCCACTGCAAGTTTATGGAAATACCAATATGTCAGATTAAATAAAAAAGTGGGAGAATTCTTTGCTGTTAGAAGAATGTGCTTATTATTTTGACTGGCTTTTTTTTAATGGGCTCCAATCAGAATTTTTTTTTTTTTTTTTAATTTTAGGGAGAGCATGAGTTGGGGAAAGGGGCAGAAGGGTAGAAAAAGAGAGAGAGAATCTTAGGCAGGCTCCATGCTCAGTGTGGAGCTGGACATGGGGCTCTATCTCATGACTGCGAGATCATGACCTGAGCCGAAGTCAAGACTTGGACACTTAGCTGACTAAGCCACCCAAGCGCCCCCAGTCAGAGTGCTTCTAAACTATATAGTACTCTAACAAACTTATTAGCTCATAATACCACAGATTTATAAACAAAATAGTTTTTATCCTTGCTTTCTGAATTTAGAATGCTGAAGTATTCTTAACCAGTTTAAATCCGTTTTGGGGGATTTAAGCTTATACATATATCTGTACATATGTTCATACACAAACACTTCTGGGTTTTCTCATTTTGAGTTCTTAGAAAGTATCCACATATTCTTTATTTGTAGAAATAACATATATGAGGAAAAGGTAAGACCTTTAACGACCGATTTGTTTGCTGTTTTCTACAGACTGTCTTGAGACTTAAATCACAGGCAAACTCTCATTTCTGGTTTCAGGAAGTAGCTAATTATCTCAGAGGAGTAAGGCATGGGAATTGGCATGCTCAGTAGGATTTTAGGTAGTTAAATGTAACTGAAACTGTTTTCTTCATGTCAGGAGTTCCTCATTGACATGGTATTGGGCTATATAAAAAATGAATCCTTATAGTTCAAGTTAGATTTTCCTTTGGAGAAAGTTGTCTGCCAGTGTTTAGTTCTAGTCAAGGTAGATTTTATTTTCAACTTTGTAGTCTGTATCATTTCTGCTTAACTCTTTTGGTGTCGTCTTTTTTATTCATTTTTCAGTCTGACATTCAACAGTGATGCTCTTTAAAATCTGAGACTTATAATGGTATGAAAGATTATTAAAATAAGAATTACTTTAAATTGAATACGGAAGGAAAGTGTGCTTTTCCCTCAGACATTCATTTTATTTACGTTTTCCCCTCCTTTAAGTTAGCACAGTAAACATGTAATAAACTATAGTAGTATGACCATTTTCTCCCAGTGGGTTTTATTTTGTTGCTACTTAGGACTATGTTTTGTTGACCAAGTGTTCTGAATACCAGGAGACGGTCTTGGACTATATTGTAGCAAACGAGTTGTTTTGTGATGGAAATGGTAACAAGAGCTACCATTTCTTAAGAACCTATTGTTTGTTCTTGCCCAGCATTTTGCTAGGTCTTTAATACCTAATCCTCAAAACAACCACACAAAGCAAGTATTTGTATTAACACTTTGTAGTGAGGAAAAAGCTCTTGACTAAGTTACTCAGTTTCAGTCTCTCGTAAGTGCTAATGAAGGATTCAAATCTAGACCACCTAAATATTACGCTCTTTATCCATGCATTTTCAGATGTAGAAAACTTAGAAATTGTATCTTACAAATAAACTTTATTTGGATCACTGATACACATTGTGTGCTCTAGAAGTAATGTTTTTCTCGAGTGTTTAGTTGGAGATTTTATTTCTTGTTTTAATCTTAAAACCTGGGAATAATTTTATTTTGTTTGAGGTTAATATGCCATTTAGAAAAAATTTCCAGCACAAATAATCAGTGACTGGAGATGTCTAAATACATGTGATTTGGTTGTATTTGGCAAGTTTATTCCTAAGCAGGTTGTTTCAGAACTTAGTTTTCTCATAGAATTAATTTTATGAAGAAAGAATTAAACTAGCCTGTAAAAACATAACATGTACCTAAACGAGTATTTTCCAATGTGTTCCATGAAACCTACATCTCACAATATGTGAGATCTGGAAAGGATTCCATTTGCACATAGTATGTACTTTATTCTCCTACTCTCTTGGAGATCTAAAATAATGTTGATCATCATATTAAAGAGTCTGAGACATTCTCCATAAACAACCCCCTTAAAAATTTAAACTACCATTTTCAAATAATGTTTCACTATAACTTCCTTTCCCTTAAGTAACATACCAGATAGAGGTAGGGGAACATGATAGTTGAACTTCCTCCTAAAAGAGGAAGAGAATGGTTTACTATTGAAAGAGGGAAGCCTTGGTAGCAATAACTGCACAGTAGTTTCAGGTTGTACATAATTTGTTAAACATAAGACTTTAATTTTTGGTAATTTGTAACTGGAAGTTTGTACCTCCTTAATCCCCTTTTTTCCCATCCCCTCGTTCCCCTTCCTGCTGGCAAACCCCCCGTTCTCCTTATTTATGGGTCAGTTTCTGGATTTTTTTTATTCATTTGTTTTGATTTTTAGATTCTACATATGAAATCATATGGTATTTGCCTTTCTCTGTCTGACTTATTTCATTTACTAGCATGATACTCTGTAGGTCCATCAATGTTGTCACAAATGGCAAGATTTGTTTCTTATGGCTGAGTAATACTCTCTTGTATATATACCACATCTTTATCCATTCATCTATATTGATGGACACATATGTTGCTTCCATGTGTTGACTATTGTAAATAATGCTGCAGTAAACATAGGAATACATAATATATTTTTGAATTAGTGTTTTCATTTTCTTCAGGTAAGTGCCCAGAAATGGAATTACTGGATGATACTGTGTTTAAAAATTAAAAATCTTTTGAGGAACATCTATTGTGATTTTCTTAGTGACTATACCAATTTACATTCCCACCAACAGTGCATGAGGGTTCTATTTGTCCACATCCTCACTCACTGTGGTTTTGATTTGTATTTTCCTGATGATTAGTTATGTTGAGAATCTTTTCTTGTGACTGTTGGCCATCTGTATGTTGTCTTTGGATAAATGCTTATTGAAGTTCACTGCTTATTTTTTCATTGGATTAATTATTTTTTTGGTGTTAACTTGTATGAGTTCTTTATATATTCTGGATAGTAACCCCTTATCAGATACACAGCTTGCAGATATTTTCTTTTTCTTTTATTCAGTCGATTGCCTTTTCATTTTGTGGTTGGTTTCTTTACTGTGTAAAAAGCCTTTTAGTTTGATGTAGTCCCAGTTGTTTATCTTTGCTTTTGTTGCCCTTGCCTGAGGAGACAAGTCAGATTTATATATATGTAAGTATATATATATAAATAGAGATAGAGGGAGTGTTATATATATATATATACATATGTATATATATGTACATATAAATACACATACATATATATACATATATATACACTTCCTATATTTTCTTCAGGAGTTTTATAGTGTCAGGTCTTAACATTTAGGTCTTGAATCCATTTTGAGTTTGTTTTTTTATATGGTGTGAGTAGTGGTTCTATTTCATTGTATAGTCCCCATCATATAGTTTTGCCTCCTTTGTCATAGGTTAATTAACTGTGTAAGTGTGAATTTCTTTTCTGGGCTCTCTGTTCTGTTAATCTGTTTGGGTTTTTTTGTATATGTATGTGCCACAATTTTTGTATGTGTGCCAATTACTGTTTTGATTACCATAGTTTTGTAGTATAGTTAGAGATCTGGGCCTGTGATATCTCTAGCTTTGTTCTTTCTCGAGATTACTTTGGCTATTTGAGGTCTTTTGTAGTTTCATACAAATTTTAGGATTCTTTGTTCCAGTTTTGTGAAAAGTGCTATTGATATTTTGATAGGGATTGCATTGAATTTATAGATTGCTTTGGGAATATGGACATTTTAATAATCACGATTATTCCAGGGGCACCTGGGTTGCTCAGTCGGTTGGGCGTCCGACTTCAGCTCAGGTCATGATCTCACGGTTCATGAGTTTGAGCCCCGCGTTGGGCTCTTTGCTGACAGCTCAGAGCCTGGAGCCTGTTTCAGATTCTGTATCTCCCTCTCTCTCTGACCCTCCCCTGTTTATGCTGTGTGTCTCTCTCTCTGAGAAATAAAACATTAAAAAAAATTTTTTTTAAATAATACTGATTATTCCAGTCCATGAGCATGGTGTACCTTTCTATTTATTTGTGTCATCTTCAGTTTCTTTTATCAGCATCTTATAGTTTTCAGAGTATAGATCTTTCATCTCCTTGGTTAAATTTATTTCTATGTATTGTATTCTTTTTGAGGCAATTATAACTGGAATTGTTTTCTTAATTTGTCTTTCTGTTGGTTTGTTAATTGTGTATTAAAATACAGCATTCCTGTGTATATTTTTTATTTTGTAATTTTACTGAATTTATTCTAATATTTCTGTTGTTTGGAGTCTTTAGGGTTTTCCATATATAGTGTCCTGTCATCTACAGTTGTGAGAGTTAAACTTTTTCCTTACCAGTTTGGATACTTTGTATCGTTTTCTTGTCTGAGTACTGTGGCCAGTACTGCTAGTGCTGTGTTGAATAAAAGTGACAGGAATGGGCATCCTTGTGTTGTTCTTGATTTTAGAGGAAAGGCTTTCAGCTCTTTACTATTGAGTGTGATATAAATTGTGGGTTGGTCACATATGGCCTTTATTGAGGTTTGTTCCCTATTTCTTTGATAGTTTTTTATCATAAATGGATATGATAAGTTGTTAATGTGTCATGTCACATTGATTTGGAGATATTAAGCCATCCTTGTACCCCTGAAATAAATGCCATTTGGTCATGGTGTATGAACCTTCTAATGTATTGTTGAATTTCATTTGCTAGTATTTTGTTGAGGAGATATATATATATATACATATATATATATATTTTTTTTTTTTGCATCAGTATTCATCAGGGATATTGACTTACCTTTTTCATTTTGGTAGTATCTTTCTAGTTTAGGTATCAGGGCAATGCTAGCCTCATAGAACAAATTTGAAAATGTTCCTTCCTCCAGTTTTTTAGAATAGTGGGAGAAGGATAGATATTAATTCTTCAAATGTTTGGTAGTATTCACCAGTGAAGCCATCTGGTCCTGGACTTTTGTTAGGAGTATTTGTTATTACGTACTATATTTCATTGCTAGTAATCAGCTCATATTTTCTATTTCTTCCTGATTTTTAGTCTTGGAAAATTGTATGTTTACAGAAATTTATCCGTTTTTTCTAGTTGTTTAACTTATTGACATCTAATTATAGTAGTCTTAAAAAAATTTTTTTTTTAATCTTTATTTTTGAGAGATACAGACAGAGCCTGAGAGGGGAGGAGAGGAGCAGACACGGAATCTGAAGCAGGCTCCAGACTCTGAACTGGCATCACAGATGACAGATGTGATCACGCAGGGCTGGAACCCACAAACCATGACATCATGAACTGAGCTGAAGTCAGATGCTTAACTGACTAAAGCCACCCAGCCACCCCTGCAGTAGTCTCTTACAATCTTTTGTATTTCTGTTGTGTTGATTGTAACTTTGTTTTTTGACTTTGAGCTCTTTTTCTTGTTGAGCCTAGCAAAAGGTTTTAATAAATTTTATTTGTTGTTTCAAAGAACCAGCTCTTATTTTTACTGATCTTTTCTATTGCTTTTTAAGTCTCTCATTTATTTCTTCCCTGTTCTTTATTATTTGCTTCCTTCTACTAATTTTGGGCTTTGTTCTTTTCCTAGTTCCTTTAGGTATTAGCTTAAATTGTTCATTTTTCTTGTTTCTTGAGATAGGTCTAAGGCTATGAACTTCCCTCTTAGAACTGCTTTTGCTACATTCCACAAATTTTAGAATGCTGCGTTTCTATTTCTATTTGTCTCAAGTTATTTTTTAATTTTCTCTTTGATTTCTTTATTGAGTCATTCATTGTTTAATAGCATGTTGTGGGGAACCTGTGTGGCTCAGTTGGTTAAATGTCCTGCTTAATCTCAGGTCATGATTTCATAGTCCATGAGTTTGAACCCCGCCATTGAGCTCTGTGCTGACAGCTCTGAGCCTGGAGCCTATTTCAGATCCTGTGTGTGTGTCTCTCTCTGCCCCTCCCCCACTTACACTCTGTCTTTCTCTCTCAAAAATAAACATTAAAAAAATTTTTTTTTTTTTAAATAGCATGTTGGTTAGCCTCCATGATGAATTTTTTTTCTCCATTTTTTGTTCTTACAGTTGATTTCTAGTTTCATACTGTTGTGGTCAGAAGAGATACTTGATGATTTACGTCTTAAATTTCTTGAGATTTATGGTCTAATGTGATCAATCCTGGAGAATGTTCCATGTGGACTTGAATGTATAATCTGGGATAAAATGTTCTGCATATTGTCTGTTAAGTTCATCTGGTCTAATGTGTCATTCAAGAATATTTATTTATTTTCTGTCTGCATGATCTATCTACTGATGTAAGTGGGGTGTTAAAGTCCCCCATTATTGTTTACTGTCAGTTTCTTCCTATATGTCTGTTAGCATTTGCTTTATGTATTTAGGTGCTTCTGTGTTGAGTGCATCAATACTTAGAATTGTTATATCCTCTTACTGGGTTAATACCTTTATCATTATGTAATGCCTTTCTTTGTCTCTTGTGATGGTCTTTGTTTTAAAGTCTATTTTGTCTGATAAGAGTATTGCTATTATTTTATTTTTATTTCCATTTCCATTTGTATGTAATGTACATCTTTTTCTATCCCTTTACTTTAAGTCTGTATGTGTCTTTAGGTCTGAAGTAAGTCTCTTGTAGACAACAAATAGATAGGTCTTGTTTTTTTATTTATTCAGTCATCCTGGTTTTTTTTTTTTTGGTTTTTTTTTTAACTGATTTGATAGCCACCTTTTTTCATGAGCTGGCTGGAGTTAGGTTCTCTTACTTTCTGCCAAAAATGCTGACAACTCCAGCGAATGTTGGGAAATGGGCCAGCGAGTGGAGAGGCCATTTTTTTAGGCATAGCACACCCCATCACTGACAAAATCACTTGTTGATTTTGTCTCAAGTGCTGACATGTTGCATAGAGTTCTTAAAGATCAAGCTATTCACCAAAGAGATACATCAGATTGGATGTGTTTTGCCAGTGGAGGAAATGGGGGATAGATTTCAGCTGACATCTCAAGTCCACTTATGTTTAAAGTGATTATTGATAGGTATATACTTTCATTGTCATTTTTAAATTGTGTTTTGGTTGTTTTTGTAGTTCTTCTCTCTTCTTGCTCTCTTCTCTTATGGCTTGATGACTTTCAGTATTATTTTTGTATTTCCCTTTATATTTTGTGTATATATTAACAGGCTTTTGGTTTGTTCTTACCATGAGGTTCATATAGAACACCCTGTGTATGTTAGCAGTTTCTTTTAGGTTGGTGGTCACTCAAGTTTGTACAGATTCTAAAACATTACATTTTTACTCCTCCCCACTCAGGTGTTATGTATTTGATGTCGTATTTTATACATTTTATCTTGTGTATCCCTTAACTAATTACTATAGATATTAGTTGATCTTAAGTACTTTGTCTTTTAATATTTATACTAACTTTATAAGTGGTTGATCCATTACCTTTTGTTTGCTTTAACCAATGAGATTTTTTTTTTCTTTTAAAATTTCCTTCTAGTTATGACCTTTTCTTTTCTGCTTACATCCCTTCAGCATTTCTTGTAAGATCAATTTGGGGGTAATGAACTTCTTTAAGTTTTGTTTGTTGAGGAAACTCTATCTTCAATTCTCAATGATAACCTTGCCAAGTAGAGTACTCTTGGTTGTAGTGCATATCCTGCCACTTCTGGCCTGCAAAGTTCCTGATGAAAAATCAGCTGATAGTTTTATAGGTTTCCCTCTTATATAACTAGTCATTTTTCTCTTGCTGTTTTTAAGATTCTCTCTTTATCTTTAATTTTTGACATTGTAATTAGTTTGTGTCTTTGTGAGACCTCTTTAGGTTCATCTTGTTTTGGAGTTCTCTGTGTGTCCTGGACCAGGATGTCTTTCCTTCCCCAGGTTAGGGGAGTTTTCAACTATTCTTTCTTCAAATAAGTTTTCTGCCCCTTTCTCTTCTTCTGGGACTCCTATAATGGGAATGTTAGTATGATTGATGTTAGCCCAGAGGTCTAGCCTCATTAAATTTTTTTTAATTGTTCAGCTTGGGTGATTTCTAGTACCCTGCCCTCCAGATCACTGATCTTTTCTTCTGCACCTCTAAGCTGTTGTTGATTCCCTCTAGTATGTTTTTCATTTAAGTTATTGTATTATTCAGCTCTGATTGGTTCTCTCTCTCTCTCTTTTTTTTTTTTTAAGTTTATTTTGAGAGCGTGAGTGGAGGAGTGGCAGAGAGGGAGAGAGAGAATTCCAGACAGGCTCTGCACTGGTAGTGGGGCTCAATCTCCCGAATTGTGAGATCATGACCTGAGCCAAAATCAAGAGTCAGAAGAGTAGGATGCTTAACCAATGGAGCTACTCAGGTGCACCTGATTGGTTCTTTTTTATATTTTCTATCTCTTCTTTGAAGTTTTCACTGTGTTTGTCTATTCTTCCCAGTTCAGTGAGTATCTTTGTGACCTTTTAACTGTTTATCAGATAGATTGTTTATCTCCACTGTACTTAGTTCTTTTTCTGAAGTGTTGTTTTATTCTTTTATTTAGGAACATATTCCTCTGTGTTCCCATTTTCCCCACCTTTCTGAATTTGTTTTTATGTATTAGGTGAATCGGTGATAGCTCCTGGTTTTCAAGGAGTAGCCTTATGTAGAAGGAGTCCTGTGAGGCCCAGAAATACAATCACCCCTGGTAACCAGAATCAGGAGCTCCTAGAATATTCCCTTTGTGAGCTACATGTGCCCTCCTGTTGTGGCTGGGCCACGACTACTGTGGGTGCACTGTGGGTCATGACGGGCTGGTCCCACCAAGGTCGCCTGCCAAATGTGGCAGAACAGGAGCTGTTTTGTGCTCTGGGTTTAGTATTGATCTGACTATTGCTTAGAGACTTGCTGCTCTAAGCAATTTTCTAAAATGCCACTTCTCCCCATCAGCTCTTGTATAACTGGTTGACAAGAACACATCTGCTACACATTAGGAAAATAAAAGAGCAGATAGCAAGTGTCTCTGGTCTGTGGCTCACACCCCCAAGCCTTGGTTAGCTGCCCCAGCAAAGTGTTTTGGGGGTTTTGGTTAGGGGGGGTTGACTCATCTAGTTTTTTATTTGAGGAATTATTTGGGGGAGGTAATGCTGAAAGTAGGTAAGTGAGGGTGGATTTGGCAAGTGTTTAGTCATGATTTTATCTCAACTGCCCAACCTGAAGTGTTTTTCAGTAAGTCTGCCAAGTTGAGTGTTCAGTATTTCAGTTCTATTACCAATAGGATTATTGGAATGGAAGAGAACTTCTATAAATTTTTGTTCAATTATTTTTGGATTGATAATAGAGTGTTTGACTAGAAATAGAAGAGGGTTGTGCAGGCTGATCTTTTTAAATATCATTTGAGTTCATTTTTTAAGCAAAAAGGGATTATAAGCAGCTTTGCAGTATGACTTATTCTAAGAAAATATCTTACCAGTAATAGAACTAACAAACATGGGAAGAAGAAATATTCTTGTTTGGTTATACTCCCTAGTATCTGAAGTATCTCTTACATAAGCAATTACTTAGAAGACAATATACAGTTGACCCTTGAATATGCAATGGTTAGGGGTGTTGACTTAACGGCACAGTTGAAAATCCATGTATAACTTGACTCCCCCCCAAACTTAACTACTAATAGTCTACTATGGACCTGAAGCCTACTAATAATATAAACAACTGATTAACACATATTTTGTATGTTATATGCATAGTATACTGTATTTTTACAATAAAGCAGAGGAAAGAACATGTTTTTAAGAAAATCCTAAGGAAGAGAAAGTACATTTATAGTACTTTAGTGGATTTATCCAAAAAAATTTGCATGTAAGTGGACCCATGCTGTTCAAACTGTTGTTTAAGGGTGAACTGTGTTTTCTTTTTACTTTGTATGTAAAAGAGGTACCCAATTGAAAAATAAACAAGCACTTTATTGTATGGCACCATGCCAAGCTAATTCGGAGCTGTGGCCATAAGAATTCCCCTGCCTTTTCAAATTTATGTATACATATAGAGTAGAAACTACTGCTTTGTGGGGAGACGGAAGGAGTAAGCAATGTACTCACCCTCTCTAGCCATTTTGAGGAGGCCTTTCTGGTAGGGAAGGCTGGGCTGATTATAATTAGCAAGACTTTGCTGTTTAGCAGATTTTTTATGCAGTTTTCCTGAAAACCAAAGTACAATCTCTTTTAGTCACCTACCCAGCAAGAGAAATCCCACAGAAATCAGAAATGTCAAGTGATTTTTTTTTTTAACAAAGTCTATTCCAAAATGTTGGATTTCAGAAGTTGAAGCAGATTATGGATAGTTGGCAATTAAGCCATTTTAGTAATCCCTAAATCAGTTTTTTGGGGGTAGGGGAATGTGGTGAGAAGGTCTCAGTTAAGACCACAATTATGGGAGTCCCACTCTAGCTTGAAACTGTCAGGAAATGTGCTCTGATCCAGTGCTAACTTTGAGAAGCAAATTATTCTCCACTAAACTACTAGGAATGCCTTGAATTTTTCATGGTAAATCACAAAGTATAGAATCTAATCTAGGAATTTTACAAATAGCCCTAGTAGCCAAATTGGCTAGACTGCAAAGTGAATCGGATGCAGAATAGTATACCCTGTTATTCTAAACTTCAATTATGTCTGTAGACCTAGGCTAGAGTTATCCAGAATTTTATGGTTTGGATGAGAGCACACTGATGAATATAAAGTTAAGGGAGAATGATGTTTGTTTTTGAGAACATTATTAAACATTAAGCACTAATATGCCTAGGAATTTGCTGAGCAATGTGTATAAAAAAGTAAAAGATAGCTCTTAGAAAAAATACATGCAACTACTGTGACCAAAATCAGAACATAAGCTACAAGAAGTAGAATAGAGTTCAGAATGTCTATTACTTACATAGGATGGGCTCCCGCATCAAACATTATGTCCAAAATGGAGTTCTTTGTCCTTCAACTATTCTTAATTGCACCATTCCCCCTACTAAGCATTCTTATACTATGCCATTTCTCAGTGTTGATTTTGTTCATTTTCTCAAATAAATAAAACCAGTCCCTTAGGTAAACATTTTTGACTACTCCGTGATGTATCTTAAATCTCTTTCCTTCTCCAATCCCTTCCATGGTATCCTAGTCAAGTTCCATTATCATTTGCCTATACTGTCACAGCTTCCTGATTTCCCCACTTTCATTCTGTCGCTTTCCAATCCATTTCCTATAACAGCAAGCATTGCTGCCTTACTTAAAGCCCTTCAGTGATTTCTTTACCACTTCCTCTGTATATACTGGTCCCCACTTAGCTCTTCAAATCTTTCTGTGCCAATCCCCTGCAGTGTTCACAAACCAAGGACCCCAGACTTAATCTTTACTTACTGACTCCAGTTTGTTTTTATAAGCATGACCATTTGTGTTGTCTGAAAGTCTTGCCCTCAAGGGTCCATTAAAGGGGATTTTCCCAAGTCTAACATGCCGGTCCTTTTCAAAAGTAAAGTGTGTGAAGTTGCCAGCTTCTGGGTGTGGGCTTTATTTCCTTGATGCCAAGAGGCTTTTCATTTCTAGCTTAGTGTCTTGTTTCTGGCTGTAATTGCCAAAAATTTCATAACATGGTAAATAGGTTATTACTGTAATGTAATAATGCTTGAACCGTGCCCAGCCCTACCTGTTTTAGGAAGGTCTTTTCACTTTTGAAAAAATACCAGTTACTGAGTTCTGTGGTCCAACTAGAATATGAGTTTTCAAAGTTCTGTGAATTTTGAGAACCAGACTTTAAATACTTGGAGCACTTAGCTTTTTCTTATGCCCAAACATATATTGATGAGATTCTTCTGAAGACTTAAAGTGGAAGAGCATACTTTACCTTATTCTTCTTTTGCTTTTCCTGGTTTTGTTCTTTAAATACAATGAGTAAAAATGTGATGGCTTTTCAATTTTTTTAAATAATGAAAAAATCCACTTGCTAGATTTACCTATAGAAGATGTGGCTACACCAATAAAAGATACATTTGGAAGAGGTCTTTAACATTTCAGACACTCTACTGAGTACAGAATTAATTCAGTTCCCAGAGCAAGAGGGCTAACATGACAAAGTCTTTATTAGATGAAGACCCACCTAGCTCCTGGTGATCTTGGTGAGAACAGACTGACTTAACTGGGCTTGTGAAGGTGGAAGGGGACTGAGGAGTGAATGGAAGGTGTGGACGCGGAGACTGCACGTGTGGGTAGCTTGTTCCAAGTTTAGTTGTGAAAGGGAGGTTGGAGATAGAACAGTAGACAAGGTAGAATAGAGATTTGTATGTTTATAATTGTATCTTAGAAATTAGTGTAGACTTGAAAGATAGGAAGAGAAAGTATATAGGTTTAAATGTACAAATTACCAAAGTTTAAAAATTAATCACCAGCAGTAACAGTTTGAACAGAGACCTATGAAAATTCCTAATCAGTAACTGCCTTGCAGTTCTTAGAAGTAGCCGCCTCCTTAACTGTGCACGTTGTAATGCACACATCTCATTGTAGCATCTTCTCAGCCTGTTCTTTTAAAGCAATGCCTGAAGCACATCATTGTATTTTGTAGTGTAGGTTTATGAGAGTTATATTAACATTTTCTTTTATTTTCATGTCATTTGTCTTCAAAAGATCATCTATTTTTAAAGCATTAAGTAGTCTCTAAACAGATGGCACAGCAACTAAAAAATATTTCTTTAAAGTCAGACTTTGGTATAAAGTTAGAACCCCAAACTTTATGATTCTTTGTTCACCCATCTTACTAACAAAGTGAATTGCATCCAAAATTTAGTTACAATAAAAATTAAAATATCTCCTGATAGCAGTGGAGGGAATAGGCTATTGAGAAAAACATTTAAGATTACCACCACTTACTTGTTTTTAAATGAAATTTTGGACAGTAAAAGTGGCAGATCTTAGAGAAAGGGGATATTCTAACTCCCCGAAACAAAGCACTTGAGCACCGAGCTAGACAGCTCAGTGCTAATTTTGGAACTTAGCAGTCAACGCAAAATTTTTCAAAAGGAATATCTGAAAAAACAAAACAAAAGCATTTAAGTTTGCATTCTTTCATTTAAACTCAATGTGTACAAAACTAAATTCATAAAATTTATCTACAAAACATTGTCATTGTGGAGCAGTGTGTTCCTGTCACCCATGCTATGCAGTCATCTTTGATGTCCTTGTTGCCTTTATCCACATCTTGTAAATTACTAGATTCTGTCAATATTCCCTTGAAAGTACCACTTTCATCTATCCCTTTCTAGCCCCTCTGTAACTGTTCTCATACTTTCTTCCCCACCTTCCAGCTGGTCTCCTGCCTTCAGGCCACTTCTGTCACCCTTGCTAATCTACATTCTATTCCTGGATGCTAATTTCCTTTTAAAATGAATGTAATCATACATTAAAATATTCCCAGTTTAGAGACCCCGGTCTCCCTACAGCCTGCGAGATAAAACTGAGACTCCGTGGCCTTCGGTCCTTTATGCTCTGACCCTGGTCTACCTTTCCACGTATATTTCTCTCTACTCTTGGTATGTCCCCTGGATTTGGGTGAGGCTGACAGCTCTCTTTTTCTCTAACATAGCTCTTTCTTACCTCCTTTTACTTTTTTCTGTCAACCCAGTATCATTCTGATCTTTTCTGTTGTTTCACTTCTTTCATTAATCTTTTTACCATGTGATTTTACCCCCTTTGAATCCTTATTATATTATTAGGCTTATTTCTCCCCAATAATGTTCTATTCTGTGTTATAATTATTTGTGTATCTGTCTTCTCTTTTTTTGAACTAATCATGTATGCCTTATATTTCCTAACACATAGCAAGGTGCATGACTTTAATTCCTGAGTTTTGAGGTATATTGACTAGTGAAGCATTAGTATATAATTCCAATCTCTAAGGATAGAGCCTATGATATAATGATTTGACCAAAATATATTTCTCAAACATACTTGGTCTTCATCCACTGCTCTGAAAATGCTTCAGAGACATGAAGGTGAAATGGATGTCTTACTAAAGGTGGCTTTTGGGCCCCACCCAAGCATGAGCCTAGTTGCCAGGAGGACCAACCATGTAATTAGAGGGTTGGGGCTTTCACCCCTGCTCCCCTCCCTCCTTAGGAGAGGGCAGAGCTGGAAGTTGATTTAGCCAGTGGCTAATGACTTAATCAATCATGCCTATGCAATGAAGCCTCCATTAAAACCCAAAATGACTGGGGTTGGAGAGCTTCCATGTTGGTGAACACGTGGAGATGTGGAGAGTGGCACACCCGGAGAGGGCATGGAAGTGCCATGCCTTTTCCCCATGCCTTGCCTCATGTACATTTTCATCTGGCTCTTGATTTCGTATCCTTCAACCTATCCTTTTACAAACTGGTAAAAGTAAGTGCTTCCCTGAGTTCTATGAGCTGCCCCAGCAAATAATCCAATCTAATAGGAGGCTGGAACTTCCACAATCTATAGCCGTTGGTCAGAAGCATGGGTAACAGTGTGGGGCTTGTGAGTGACTGATGTCTGAAGTTGGAGGGGTAGGGAGCAGTCTTGGAGGACTAACGCATAACCTTTGATATCTGATGTCTCTGGGTAGATAGTAGCAGAATTGAGTTGAACTGTAGGACACTAAGCTGATGTCTGGTGCATTAACGCCATGTGTGGGGAAGCCTCCTATCTCCATGTTATGGATGTTGAGTCCAGGAACCTAAAAGAGAGCCCTAGTGTCAATTTATAGCTGGATATGGGTGAAGGGGCCAAGAGGAAAGATTCCGGTGCCTTGGACCTGTTTCTTTATTCGATGTAAGAGAACATTACAGCTGTGTTGCTCTTCCTTCTCTACATCTGGGCACCAAACAAACTTGCTGGATGCCAAGGTATTATCTATATGTGGATTCCACCAGATGCGATTTGGGCTACCACAGACACATCTATTCAGTTTGGTTTGATCTGAGTTTATCCACCCTGTCCAAGGCCTTACAGTATTCAAAGGAGATAGGAATTAGTGATAACATAGTTCCTCTCTCACAGGACTAGAATAGGTTTGGCTTGAACAGCTGCTTCCAAATGCTGGTTAGCAGAAAAATAACAATGATATTTTATATTTTTCAGTGATGAGTGGGTCCATGGAGATAAAAATGTTAATTTCAGCAGATGTGTCAATTTTACTCAGGGAAAATGTGTCAGAACACTGTACTGTTGCCAAAAATAGCTTCTTGAAGGCACTGGGTGCCTGGACTTAGGTTAAAAATAAAAACAAAAACATGTTTACTTTTCAAAGGTGGTAAAATATGCTATGCTTTACACCAGGACTTTTTCAGTGTGCTTATTTATCAGGATAAGTTCTTACATGACCTAAATGATAAAACATCTCTGCCAAGTTTTTATAAATCCCTAGGGATTTTTCACCCTTCTCTTTCTTTTAAACTATTTACTAATGGGAGAAGACTTGTTTAACAGCATTTTGTTATTCATGCATCTTAATCCAGTTTTGAGGAGAATTTGTATTTGGCTGCTATCCAGTTCCAAGGGAACAAATTAAGTAAGGTAGGTGACTGAGTAGCTGGTTGGCAGCTGGGCTTTAGAACAGCTTTGTCCTTAGTTTGGTTTGCTTCAATTACACATTAACTTCCTTCTTCCAGTCAAACCGCAAAAATAAGGTTTTTCTAAATATTGTAAGGGGGAAATTATAAAAATATAAAATAGGGTGAATTTGTGGATATGGAATCACATTACACTATTGAAAACAGATGTTGCCTTTTTATTATTACACAAAAATGCAAAAAGCATCATCATGGTACTACATGTATTCGTTTTTACCAAGATTGAAATCACTTTATCTGAAAGTAACAAGTACAACGAAAGCTTGATATGACACAGGTCATTCTTAAGGTGCCTCCAGTACTAACATGAGATCCTCTGTAGTCCTGAACACATAGGTTACCAACAGTATTGACAAAGTCTATGCCTTGGTTTATCAGCTAAGCTGACAGTTGATTTCTAACTTTCATCCTTATCCATCCCATAACATCTGTATTGAATTTTTAAATTCTTGAAGCATTGTATAGGAATGTTGTATAGATGCAAGCTCTTACAGATTTTAGAAAATCAGAGTGTCTTTCACAGAAAATAGTATATTGAGAATCTTATGGTACAAGTGACAGAAACTATATTCTTGAGCAGAGTAGAAATTTATGGCTCACGCAACTGTTCAGAGGTAGATCTGACTTTAGATATGGCTGAATTCTCAGCAGGGCTCTGGCTCCACCTTTTGATTGCTTCTCTCTGTGTTGGCTTCCTTCTCTCCACCTGGTGGTAGATAGTGTTGGCTGCTGGTACTTGGTCCACATCATCTGTAGAAGCCAGATATACCAGAGAGAGAACATCTTTTCTCCTGCGTAAGACAAAAACCCCAAGGAGGACTCTGATTTGTCCTGGTCTGGGCCTTGTGCTGTTCATTCTTTGAACAGTCACTGTGGGTGCACATTGCAGAGAGTGGGTGGGGACAGTGATGGCAGTTGGGGACTCTGAACAGACCTGGATCTTCCCTCCTCACCAGGATTACATGAACCAAGAAAAATCATGGGAAGAGGGAGGGCTGGTCCCCTAAAGGAAAGAACAATGTGCAGTAAAGCCCTTCAGTATGTTTATTAACATCCTTTATATTTAAGCACCTTATGTTATTCAGTACTTTGGGGGTGATTAATTTCATTTATTGCCTGAATTCTACAACACATGATATATTTAAAAAAATATATGTTTAGTTTTTCTGTTTAAAATGTTTTTTCTTTAGGGGCACCAGGGTGGCTCAGTCGGTTAAGCTTCCGACTTCTGCTTAGGTCATGATCTCACAGTTTTTTAGGAGCCTGCTTCAGATTCTCTGTCTCCCTCTCTCTCTGTCCTTTCCCCTCTTGCGCGCACACACACACACACACACACACACTCTCTCTCTCTCTCTCTCTCTCTCTCTCTCTCAAAATAAATAAACATTTTTGGGGCGCCTGGGTGGCTCAGACAGTTAAGTGTCCAACTTTGGCTCAGGTCATGGTCTCATGCTTCGTGGGTTCAAGACCCGCATTGGGCTGTGTGCTGACAGCTCAGAGCCTGGAGCCTGCTTCAGACTGTGTCTCCCTCTCTCTCTGCCCCTCCCCTACTCACACTGTCTCTCTCTCTCAAAAAACAAAACAAAACATTAAAAAAAACCCCACACTTAAAAAAAAGTTTTCTCTTTATATGTCAATTTTTTGTTTAAAAAACAAATTGTAGGGGCATCTGGGTTAAGTTGGTTAAGCGTTGGACTCTTGATTTTGTGGGATTGAACCCCACCTTGGGCTCTGTGCTGACAGTGCATGTAGAGCCTACTTGGGATTCTCTCTCTGCCCTCCCCTGTTTATTCTGTCTCTTTCAAAATAAAAAAAACTTTAAAAAATTTTGTAGATTCTGAATTAGAGAACTCCGCATTAGTGAATTCAATCTGTTGCACAGGTTGGTAATTAGTAGTAATAATGGCTAACATTTATTGAGCACTTGTGTTCTAGAGATTATAAGGGTTATATATGTAATATCTCATTTAATCTTCAACACAACTCTAACATGACAGGTACTATTACTACTACTATTTTACAAGTAAGGAAATTGAGGCTCTGAGAAATTAGCTTGGCCAAGGGCACACACAGTGGGTGTATCCAGGATTCCAACTCGGGCAGTATCAGAGCCCATGCTCTTAAAAGGTGTGCCACATTGCTGCCCAAGTCTGTGTTACAGCTTCTTTGTATACCACTTGCTCTTTCCACATTTTTGCTTCCATTTTCTTCTCATTTGTATAATATAATCCACATTGTGCATGACTGAGCTTCTGCCTATGTCTTCCGCATCATCCACCACTGTTCCTGCTTACTCATTCCTTGCTGTTGATGTGAACCCTAAACTCATTCTGACCTCAGGAACTTAACAAATTCTGTTCCCTCTGCCTGGGCTGCCCTTTCCCCAGATTATTGTCTAGGTTGATCTCTCTTTATTCAAGTCTGTATCCAATGTTACCTCCTCCCTGGATCACTTTATAAGTCCTGTCTTACATTTTTCTTTTAAAAAAAATGTTTGTTTATTAACCTATAATGTTTATTTATTTTTGTGAGAGACAGAGCATGGGTGGGGAAGGGGCAGAGAGAGAGAGGGAGATATAGAATCCAAAGCAGGCTCCAGGCTCTGAGCTGTCAGCACAGAGTCTGACGTGGGGCTTGAACCCCTGAACTGTGAGATCATGACTTGAGCTGAAATTGGATGCTTAACCAACTGAGCCACCTCCTGTTGTATTTTTCTTGATAGCAATTACCACTCCTGGAATTATCTACTTATTTGTTCTAGTTTTTATCAGTTTCCCTTTCCACTAGACTGCAAACTCCATGAGGGTGAGGATTTTGTCTGTTTTGTTCATGGTGACCCCCTGGTGTCTAGAGCAGTGCCAGGCACACACAGTGCTCTGGATTTATTAAATGAATACATTTAGTTTCTCCCAAGAACCTATGAAGTAAATAAGGCAGAAAACATATCCTTTTCATAGTCAAGATGGTCTCAGAAAGATGAAATAAATACCTCAAAATACATTGGCTAATAAGTGGTTGGGACT
This sequence comes from Hyaena hyaena, assembly GCF_003009895.1. Lineage (NCBI taxonomy): Eukaryota > Metazoa > Chordata > Mammalia > Carnivora > Hyaenidae > Hyaena > Hyaena hyaena. The sequence continues at coordinate 2,329,811 of NW_024080677.1, read as the reverse complement.
GAAGTGAGATGTACTGAAATCTCTCCCTTCTCACTCTCAGGTCTGGAGCACTTTTCATTGTAGCACCGTGGTCTGTTGACATCATCTGTTTTTCTCCTCTTTGCCTTCAGAGTAGTTACAAAACATTTCTGAAATTATTGTCTGCCTCACTCAGTCAGGTAACCAAACCACAGCTAAATTGACTATACTTTGAGAATTTGTAAGTTGTGCCAAGGTTTGCTGTTTTCTTGACATGGTTTGTCTATGCCTAAAACCAAAATATTTATAAGCCTGTGTTTTTTTTTTTCCTCCATCTCCCATTCTGCATGTGATCAGAAATATTTAGCTAAACCTCAAATTTTGATTAATTTGAATTCATTTATTTATTCAATGTAGATTTAAATCCCGGCTCCTGTATTTACTTATATAAGTCCTTTAATCTTCCTGGGCCTCAAAAAAAAAAAAAAGTATCTGGGCCTCATTTTCCTCATTTAGTAAGTAATGGTATTGATAGTACCTACTTCATGAGGCTGTTCCAGTGATTAAATGAGATAATCTAAAGTCCCTGACACATAGTAATAGCCAATAAGCATTAATTATGAACTGTATTGCTATGTTCTACACACTCATTAATGTGAGAATACAACAATGAACAAGCCAGATTTGAGCCCATTTCCCTTAGAACTCAGTCTAAAAGGGAGTCAGTTAAACAAACACAACATCTGTCAAGTTCTGTAAGCAAGGGAGAGTATATCAACCTTGTAAATATCCTTGACTCCTCTCGTATCCCACATCCTATCCGTCAGCAATACTATCAGCTCTACCTTAACATCCAGAATTTGATCCCGTCTCTCCATTTTACTGTTGGCACTTGGCCTAGGCCTTGGTGAATCTCACCTCTAATAGCTTCCTACCTGGTCTCCCTGCATCCACCCCAGAGTGATCCTGTTAAAACTTAAGTCAGATCATGTGACTTGTAGGCAGAATAATGCCCCCCTCTCCAAAAGATGTTCATGGCCTAATCCCTGGAACTTACAAATATGCTACCAAAGGACTTCGTAGATGTGAGTAAGGCCCTTGAGATGCAAAGAATATTCTCAATTATTCAGGCGGGCCCAAGCTAAATCACACGAAACCTTAAAAGTGGCTGTGGTCAGAGGCAGATGTGACTACTGAAAAATGGCCACAGAAATGTACACTCCTGGCCTTGAAGATGGAGAGGGTCTCTGGAAGCTTGAAAACACAAGGAAACATTCTCCCCTGTAGCCTCCAGAAGGCACACAGCCCTGCCAGCACCTCGGATTTATCCCCGTGAGACCTGTGTCTGACTCCTGACCTCAAGAACTGTGAGACAGCCAATTTGTGTTGTTTTAAGCCACTAAATTTGCGGTTTGTTACAGCAGGAATAGAAAACATACTACTCTTCTGCTCAGAACCTTCCAGTGGCTCACTCAGGCAGGGCAAAAGCCTGTGACCTGCAAGGCCCCAAGCCATCTGGCTCCCTCCCTCTCTGACTCTCTTCTAATCTCACTCTGTTCCATCCATACTGGCCTCTTACTCTTCTTGAACCCTCCATGCACTCAGGGCACTTGCACTGGTTGTCTTCTCTTTATGGGCTATTCCTCCCCCCCACAGCCACATGGCTCTGTCTTCCTTTGATCTCTGTTGAGAGGCACCTCTTCAGTGAGCCCTTCCCTAGTCACCCAGTATAAAATAGGCACATGCCCCTTGCCCTGTGCACTCCCTATCACCAGCTGACACATTATGTAGTCATCTCTTCTCTCTTCCCCTCTCCCCTTTTTGGAAAACACGAGCTCATGAGGACACGGATTTGGTCACTTTTGCTACTACATCTTGCATGGAGTAAGTGCTGAGTGTTTATCAAATGAATGGATGGACAAGGGGGAGAGCAGGGACAGAGGGAAACGGAGTACTCTAGGGACACAGAGGGGACATCTAAGGTAGTGTAAAGGAATGAGGAAGGCCTAACGGAAGCTGAAATGAAGTAGGTGACTCATTTTAGACACGGAACAGCACGTGAGAGGTCCTATCACTGGTCAGGGGGCCGGAACCAACGGGTAGCATGATGAGGCTTGGAAAGCATTTTAAGCAGCTGGATGAACGGTTACCTGCCAAGGGGGGAGAGGCCCTGTGGCCAAGAGCGCTGACCCTGGACCTGGACTACTGCTTAGGTTCACGTCCTAACCCTGCCTCTGATTAGCTGTGGGTCTTTGTGCTGGTCACTCATCATTGTTGTAAGAGGAGTCCGAGAATAGCCTAACCTTCTAGAGCTATTGTGAGGAAGAAATGAGTGAAACATGTGAAATGTTGAGAACCGGGCCTGGCATGTTGTAAGCATGGCTTGAGTGTCAGCTATTATTATTAGAGGAAACCAGAGGCCGCTGAGGAGTTTTATGCAAATGACTAACATGGTAGAACTTACACTGTAGAAGCTTTGCTGTGGCTATGTATGCTTAAATGGGAGTGATGAACAGGGTTTTCTGAAAAGAGCTTTCCTTACATGAAATGTGAGACCTTTTGGGCGGCACTTGGGTGGTTCAGTGGCTCAGTGTTGAGCGTCCAACTCTTTTGATTTTGGCTCACGTCATGATCCCAGAGTTGTGGGATTGAGCCCTATGTCAGGCTTCACACTGAGCACGGAGCCTGCTTCAGATTATTTCTCCCTCTGCCCCTCTCCCCCACTTATGCGCGTGGACTCTCTCTCTCTCTTTAAAAAAAAAAAAAGATTTAAGAAACAAATCTATATGTTTAAAAAAAGAAATATGAGACCTTTTGAATTAAGGGTAGTGATTACTTTTATTTTCAGAAAATTTTACTATATAATTAAAACTGAGTTAAATGGTTCAGTATGAGATAGCACAAGGAGCTTTTGCTTATGTGTGTGGTACTTTTCAAATTACAGGTTGTGACTCTTTAGTGGATCATAGACCAATTTAGTGGGGCAAAAATAGCTTAAACAAACAACTTAGCATTTGGAAAGGGTACCACTGTATCATGACATTCCTGCTTTAATTACATATATGTATATATTAACCTCCTATATGTAGATATTGCACTCTCTGGTTACTAGGTAAAATGTACTTCGGACCAGGGGCGCCTGGGTGGCTCAGTCGGTTAAGCCTCCGACTTCGGCTCAGGTCATGATCTCATGGGTTTGAGCCCCGCGTCGGGCTCTGTGCTGACAGCTCAGAGCCTGGAGCCTGCTTCGGGTTCTGTGTCTCCCTCTCTCTCTGACCCTCCCCTGCTCACGCTGTCTCTCTCTCTCTCTCAAAAATAAATAAAACATTTGAAAAAATAAATAAAATGTACTTCGGACCATGGGTCCTGGCTTCACAAATTTGAGAAACACGGCTTTCGGGGGTCTGCTTTAATCTTGTTCTGTAAGCTACCAGTGACATCCTGGGGGAGTCCTTTCCAGGATCTTCATGGTTCTTACGGCTTTGTAAAATTATGACTCTAGATGTAGGAAATCCTCTCTTTTGGGTGTGTGGCCAAATATCATTCTGTGACCTATAGTGAGTTAAGAGGCAAAACCCAACCACTCCTTGAGGACGGTCCCAAGGGAAGCAGTTGGCAAAGCATAAGCCATAGCAGAACAGCTGCGGGAGGCTGAATCCAGATCCAAAGTACCTTGTGTTTCCAAGTTAGGGAGTGGGAGGAAGCACGGGGAGGTGTGAATTGCCTATCTCCATAGTGCCACCCACCTCTGCTGCCTTCCAGTCACTTCTACAAGCTGCCGGCAGCTCAGTGACAGTGCCCCTGCCCACCTTGGCCCCTTCAGCTGCCAATTACAGAATCAGCTGGGGAGAACAGTGAAGGTTGGTGTGCCCACGAGGAGACTGGCAGCCCCTGCATGCTGACGGTCACCTCTGTGGAATTTTGCCAGAAGTTGCCTGGCGGGTCCGCTGCTCTATGGTGGAGGGGAGGGTTGACCTAGCTAATTATAGGTAAATAGCACTTTACCCAATGCCAATGGTGCTACACACCCATTTGTCAGTGTCGGCATGGCACTGGCACTAGCCCACCTATTAGTTTAGCTCTAACACTTGTGCTAATTGAGAGGTAAGAAAGCTGGGAGTCACGACTGTGAAGAATTGGGTAGTGGTGGCTGGGATCAGAGGAGCTGGACAATTTCTTCTCCTTGAACGTAGCTATGTTGTGACCAAACATGTAGAAATCACAGTACACTGAAGAGCATTACACTTTGAGGCACTGAGGCCCCGTGGCTGGAGGTGCAGAGTGTTTAATCCCCTGTACTCCTAGACTCTGCCTCTTCTTTAACAGTTTATTCCTTGTTCTGGCTATTTTTTTTTACCAAATTGAAACATCACTTTTCCTCTTGTATTCTCAGATCACACAAATCTGGTGTTTTGAATGTGTAGTTTAGGATCGCTAGCATTTTGGCAAGCATTTGTTTTGGTGCAAAAGGCTATTAGTAATGCCAACATTACAACATTTTAAAAACGAATACTTCAACTGTATTCAAATAAAAGATAAAAATGAAGACTTCCCTCTGGTGAAACTCAACCTCTTTTTAAAAAGACTCTTTTGGGGCCGCTGGGTGGCTCAGTGGACTGAGTGTTGACTCTTGATTTCTGCTCAGGTCATGATCATGATCATGATCATGAACTCATGAGATTGAACCCCTCTTTGGGCCCTGCACTGAAAGCGCAGATCCTGCTTGGGATTCTCGCTCTCCTCTCTCTGCCCCTCCCCTACTCGTTGAGCTCTCGTACTCTCTCTCAAAATAAATATTTAAAAAAGAAAAAAAAAAGAATTTTTTGAAGTCATAATTATAATGTAGATCTGCACCATGATTTAGGATAGTATGTTCAAAGGAACTTACAAACAGGTAAAATTTGTCCTCTCCCTTTCCAACCCCCCACTTTTTTTTTTTCAACGACAAGAAGCTCCTTTTTCATTAGGGGAGATTCAAGAATGAGGCATCTATAAACCATGTTTGGCAGATAGTTTGGTATAGGTAGTTTCTTAGCTTCCCCATTAAGGGAACTATTTAGCTCTATTTGTACGCTTGATAAAAACTGAAGAAATGTTTTAAATTTCAACCATGGAAGTCAATACCTTGGTTTATCTTCCAGTACCAATTTTATCAGATGAAGGAAGAAGACATTTATTTCTATTGCCTAATACTTCCCCTAGCATCTCCACCTAGAATCTAGAGGCAGTTAAAGGGAAAAGAAAGATACTCAGAAGAAAAGCAGTTAAGGGTTCATGCCGAAGGTTGTGAGTCCACTTTGGCAATTGGCAATTAAGGAGAGAGAGGCAGTGAAGTCCAAGACTTGAGTTCCCCCAGCTTCAGCAGCAGCAGGAGGGAGACCTACTCCTCACTGCATACCCCTTTGTACCATGAGCAAGTGTTTAAAGTATTTAAATCATAAACAATAGCAACAAAACTAAAGTCCCCTAATACTTGAATTTAACCTTCATTTTCATGTTTTCTTAAAAATAGTAAAAGCAAATAATGTTTATTTTTGAGAGAGAGAGAGAGAGGGACATGGATTCTGTGTCTCTGCCCCTTCCCTGGCAGAGACACAGAACCCAAAGCAGATAGCTCAGAGCCTGACATGGGGCTTGAACCCGTGAACTGTGAGATCATGACCTGAGTCAAAGTCGGACACTTAACCGACTGAGCCACCCAGGTACCCCAGGTACCCCAGGTACCAAAACAAATATGGTATGTGTTTTGATGCCCACCAAAAGGAAGTACCAAAATATCCTCATGTGTAAGCACTTTCAAAGCTGCAGATTCAGCATTTCAGAGAGGTTTCAGTGGGAGTGCACATTAATTGGCTAACAGGTAACAGGAATATTGTATAATGTATAAATTCCTCTTGGAACTCAGGAAAATGTCTTTCTTGACATACTGGTTTGAATTCTCTCTTTAGCTAACTAGAACAACATAGCACAGTGTATTTCGTTTTTAGCCTTGTCATAAAACAAAGCCTAGGTTTTTGGCATAACTTTTTACTCTTTCTTATAAGGTGTTCATTTTTCTAAACTTTCGTTTTAATTGCCTTATTATTTATTTTAAATTCAAGAAATATGCAGGATATAAATAATTAAATGAAAGTAAATAGATAAAATTTGAAATTCTTGGGGTGCCTGGGTGACTCAGTTGGTTAAGCATCCGACTTCGGCTCAGGTCATGATCTCACAGTTTGTGTGTTTGAGCCCCGCATCGGGCTTTGTGCTGACAGCTCAGAGCCAAGGGCCTGCTTTGGATTCTGTGTCTCCCCTTTTCTCTGCCCCTCCCATGCTTATGCTCTGTCTCTCTGTTTCTCAATAATAAGTAAATGTTAAAAAATTTTTTGAAATTCTTCAGGATCCACTGGTCTTTGAATAATGGGTCTAAAAAATTTTTTTGGGGGGGCTAGTAAGGCAACATAGATGTGTAAACAGACAAAAAGTAATGTGTTATAATGGACTTTTCAGTGCATAGCACTGGGGAAATGAGCTATCAATATATTTTTTTAAAGGTAGCTACCTTGGGGTGCCTGGGTGTCTCGCTTGGTTGAGTGTCTGACTTCGGCTCAGGTCATGATCTCTTGGTTGGAGAGTTTGAGCCCTGCATTGGACTCACTGCTCTTGGTGCAGAGCCTGCTTTGGATCCTCTGTCCCCTTCTCTCTCTGCCCCTCTCCTGCTCAAGCTCGCTCTCTCAAAAATAAGTTTAATAAAATAAAGGTAGCTATCTTGCACCATTCACAAATATTGAGTCCACATGGGATCAAAGATTTATATGAGAGGACCAGCATTTTTGAAGATCATATAAAATAATGTCTTCTACAAGAAACACAAATCATAAACAGATTCGTCTACTTTAAAAATAATTACTTCTATTTATTCAAAGTCACCATATAAAAAGAAGAGCATCCATACCTGAGAGAAGAGAGTTGCAACACATATACTTGACAAAAGATTGATACAAAGATGTTCTGCAAGTAGAGAAAAAATAACTAATAAAAGCTAGGCAAAGGATGTGAATAAACATTTTATAGAAGTGGTAACATGACCAATAAGCATGTAAAAAGATGTTCAACCTCATTAATCATCAGGGAAATGTATATATGTAAATTGTAAACTCAGTGAGATGATTTTTATACCATCAGACTGGCAAGAATGAAAACATTTGACAGCACCAAGGATTGGTGATATGGAGTAATGGGAGCTCATGCTGGGTGGAGGTAATACAAAGTGGTTTAACACTTGGCAAGGAAGCTGCCTCCTTCGTACAAAGTTGAAGATATGTATACTCTGTGGCTCGGCAATTCCACTCCTAGGCGTATGCCCTGGAGATACTCTCGCAAATGTGTACATATGTGTGCGTGTATCTCTGTATCCTTTCCTCTTGTTATAAGGGCACCACTCATATTGGATTAGGGCCCCCAACTTGTGGACAAGAAGGCTCACTGCAGCATTGTTTCTGAAAGCAGAACTATACACAACTTAAATGTTCATAGGAGAATAGTAAACAGTATTTTCATACAGCAGTGAAACTGAGTGACCTAGAATGATCTAAAACTACAGACATCAATATGGGTTAATTTTGTAAACATGATTCTGAGCTAAAATAAAGAAGAAAGTTACAGGAGAATATATATGTATATATGTAATTAAAACCTATATAAAAGTGGGGCGCCTGAATGACTCGGTTGAGTGTCCGACTTTGGCTCAGGTTGTGATCTCGCAGTTGATGTGTTTGAGCCCCGCATTGGGCTCTGTGCTGACAGCTCAGAGCCTACTTTGGATTCTGTATCTCCCTCTCTCTCTGCCCCTCCCCTGCTCATGCTCTGTCTCAAGAATAAATAAACATTAGAAAAACTTTTTAAAAATTATACAGAAGTAAACAATATGTTATTTAGGGATACAAATCAAAACAGAACAAAAAGTAAAGGAGTAACAGATACAAAATCAAGAAGTTTTGGTCTGGGCTCCTTTAATCTAAATCCACCTTTTCACCTCAAACCCTTGGCTTGTTAGATGTAAGAAATGTTATGTTCTAAATGTTGACAACATAGATTTCAATTTCAACTCAATCTATATTTAGTGAGCCCCTACTACATTGCTAGTCTCTGTGCCAGATCCCAGAGTTACAACATGAACAGCAGCGAGCATTTATTGAGATTCAATTATGAAGGCTGTGCATCAGAATCATCTGCGGGACGTGTGCCCAGCACCCCCTCTGGAAAATATGGTTTAGTATGGAAGGCCCATGGATCGATATTAAAACAAACACAGAGAAACTCTCTAGGGGATTCTGTTCTACAGCCAGGAGGGCACTGCTGCATCAGGCATCATTAGGCACCATGATGTGTATCTTCTAGAATCCTCGAATCACCCTAACATACACATATCATTCTCTGAGCTCAGATTCTGTTAGACAAATACATGCGCACGGGTAATCATGGGGATTTGAATAAGGAAAAGACCACTTTGGGAGAGAAATACATCCATTTATTCAACCTTTATTAGATACTTCAGTGCCAGCCACTGGGCTAGGTTCTAGAGCTACAAAGATGAAGACAATGCCACTATGCAGAAGCTCCAGGTCTGAAGAGAATATGGGTATAAAAATCTGAAGTTATAATGCTAAACTCTATTCTAATAGTTATATTCAGCAGATGACAAAATAGCCAGAGCACAAAGGAGAGGTCATGTCATTGTGAGGAGGGAGGACCTGAGGAGTTTCCAGTTAAGCCAACTTTTAAATAGTAGACGCTCACCAGGCACACAAAGGGAGGAGGCCCGTTCAGGCAAAGGAAACCTCATGTACCAAGGTGGGGCTGAGAAAGCACACTGAAGCGGCCGAGAGAATTCCTCTGTGGATGCATGAACCCTGCTGGAGTAGACAGACAGGCGGCAAAGAAGATATGGAAGTTTGGTAGGTGCTGGCTATTGAAGGAAACTTATGTATAAAATTAAGAAATTTGGAATTTATCCTACAGATCTGTGGCTTTCAAATTATATATTTCTCAGTAGAGCTGTAAGCACCCCCTGGAGTCTACCGGTGAGTCATCTGTGGTGGGGAGTGAAGCCAGGCAGGCAGGGCTCTGCGTCTCCCATCCATTTCAACCACACCAACTCCACTATTATCCATTAATGGTAAGCATGGGTGAAAGACTTTTTCTTTTTTTTTTTAAAATTAATTTTTGTTTTTTTAATTTAGAAAGACTTTTTCTTTTAAACAAAGGGTTCCATGATTAAGGAAAGTTTAGAAAACCAAAGCTTTAGGCAATGACAAACTGGTAAAAGAGTTATAAGCAGGAGAGCGCTGTGCATTTCCAAGGTGAAAAGAGTTGTGAACAGTGTCAAGTGCTAAAGTGATGTCAGGAAAAATAAGTACTGAAAAGTGTCCTTTGGTTTGTCAGTTGGAAAGTGACTTATTGAAAAGTTGATGGGGGTGGGAAGGGAGTGGAAAAGAGAATGCAGTGCATAGCAGAATGAATAGGAGAAAATGGGGAGACTGTGTGCTTAAGAGCATTAGATAGAAGGCAATGGAGGGGCGCCTGGGTGGCTCAGTTGGTTAAGTGACCGGCTCTTGATTTCATCTCAGGTCATGATCTCATAGTTCGTGGGTTTGAGCTCTGCATCAGGGAGACGTGTGGAACCTGCTTGGGATTCTTTCTCTCCCTCTCTTTCTGCCTTTCCCCCATACTTGTTCTCTCTCGTTCTCTCTCTCTCTCTCAAGATAAATAAATATTTAAAAAAAAAAAAAAGCAATGGAGGGAAATTTGGCCATAGCTAAAGGGAAATTGTCTAATTCACGGCTCCCTTTTTTTGTTAACTGATCCCCTACCACATGGTCATAGGAGTGGGCTTCTGGAAGCCATGTTTGTACACACTGCCCTCTTGCTGTAGTTGATTGGCCCTTGATGGGATTACATCATCCAAGCTAGGCCAATATTTTCCCAAGAAATTTATAATTTGGGGGTTGCCTGGGTGGCTCAGTTGTTTAGGCTTCTGACTTCGGCTCAGGTCATGATCTCGTAGTTCATGAGCTGGAGCCCCCCATCAGGCTTTCTGCTGTCAGTGCAGAATCTGCTTTGGATCCTCTCTCCCTCTCTCTCTCTTTAAAAAAATAAACATTAAGGGGCACCTGGGTAGGTCGGTCAGTTAAGCGTCCAGTTTCGGCTCAGGTCATGATCTTGCGGTTTGTGGGTTCGAGCCCTGCATCGGGCTCTGTGCTGACTGCCAGCTCAGAGCCTGGAGCCTGTTTCAGATTCTGTGTCTCCCTCTCTCTCTGACCCTCCCCTGCTCACGCTCTCTCTCTCTCTCTCTCTCTCTAAGAAATAAATAAAACATTAAAAAAAGATTCAAAAATAAACATTAAAAAAATTTCTAATTTGGGCCATGAGAGAAAAGCCTTTCTCTCCAGTTGGCTGATCTTGAGACCTAGGCCTGGAGCATCAGATGAATGAATTATAGATGTGCAGAAGAGCAAGACATGTGTGGAAAGGATGGAAGAGAGAGAGCATCCAGGCTTTACAGGTCCTGGCTCCAAATCCTTCTCAAGGTCCATGGAGAGCCTATCATCTGGGCTTGGAGTGAAACCATCCTATCTTATCATGAACTCTTTATTTTTGCCCTACTCAAACAATTCTCTCTCTTTCTCTCTCTCTCTCTCTCTCTCTCTCACACACACACAGACACACACACACACCCTTCCTGATACAGATGATGTATACTTTTATTTTTTCTTCAAAGAGAAAAGAAAGGTCATTTGAGAAAGAGTTTGAGGATGCAGAGAGAGGATAATGGATAGAGCCATTCTCAGAGAAGAATAGAAGGGACGAGGTCAGGAGCACAGGAAGAGGTGCGCTTTCCTTTGAGGTAGGTGGGTAAGAAGTAAAGAAGATGGGAATGTGGCGGGGGGGGGGGTATGTGGGTCAGAGCTAGGAGTGTTCCCACCTAAAGATTCCTACTCTCTGTGGGAAGAGTCAAAATTATCTACAGTTTATGAGTGGAGTGGGCCACAGCTTAGGTGGCAAGGTTAGGAATGGCTATTGTACCAGTGGGCCAGAGATCTGGCCACAGGTAAAGAATACAAAACCAGCTGAAAAGTAGGTAATGTTCAGGTCTTGCATAACTGAATGCAGTAGTTTCAGCGCTAAAAGCATTCACCTCTTGCCTGCTCAGCCCCTTTTATTTTAAAAAAAAATTTAAATTTATTTCTTTAAATTCAAGTTAGTTAACATACAGTGTAGTATCAGTTTCAGGAGCAGAACCCAGTGATTCTGCTCAGCCTGCTTTAAAACACAAATCGGATCACATCACACTCCCTGGCTTAAGATTTTTCCAATGGCTCCTATATACAAATAATGTATATATGCATATATATTCATTTATTTTTGAGAGAGTGAGCACGAGTGGGGGAGGGCAGAGAGGGAGACAGAGATCTGAAGCAGGCTCCTTGCTGACAGCACAGAGCCCGACATGGGGCTTGAACTCATGAATGTGAGATCATGACCTGAGCCGAAGTCGCTGGCTTAACTGACTGAGCCACCCAGATGCCCTTATGTATATATATAAAGTTTATTTATTTTGAGAGAGAGAGAGAGCATATGCATGACCTTAAGTGTGAGAGCAAGGGTGGGGCGGAGGGAGAGGGAGAATCCCAAGCAGGCTTCTAGCGTCAGCACAGAGCCCTGTGGCACAGGGCTTGATCCCACAAATAGTGAGATCATAACCTGAGTGGAAATCCAGAGTCAGACACTTATTTGACTGAGCCACCCAGGGGGCCTTTAAAAATTTTACTAATTTATTATCATCATATTATCATTGTTGTTGTTTTGCTTTAAGATAGAAATGGCCTCCAGTACTGCTCAGGAACTAGGAGGGGAAACATGAAGGAAATGTCTGGATCGATCCAGTGCTGGGAGTGTGACACTGTCAGGGAGGACCTGGGAAGAGGTCTGGGGCCACTGTAATTGGAGTTGTTCAAATGGTAGCAGGAAGGCAATACAGCTGGATGCCAACAGCCTAGGAGATAAAAAGCATCCTGGGGTGGGGTTGGGGGTATGAAGTGAATGTATGGGAATGAGACAGCAGAAGACATTGGAGGTCAAGCTTGTGTATGGAATGTACTGGGTGAGACAAGGTTTAGGGTGGGAACATTTAAGGCCTGTCTTAAGTGACATATTTTGAGACAAAGAGAAAATTTTCTTCTGTGAATAGCACCACCTCTCACCAGTCACTCTAACTTGAAACTGGAATCACCCTAAGCGTTTAGTCTTTTTTTTCCTTCCTCACTTTTAGTTGACCATTAGATCCTTTTGATTTTGTTTCCTAAACATCTTTTGAATTTTTTTTTTTTCTGAGAGAGAGAGACAGCGTGAGCAGGGGAGGGTCAGAGAGAGAGGGAGACACAGAATCTGAAACAGGCTGACGTGGGGTTTGAACCTACGAGCTGTGAGACCATGACCTGAGCTGAAGCTGGACGCCCAACCCACTGAGCCACCCAGGCGCCCCAAATATCGTTTGATTGTAAAGGCCTTATTTGAAAATCTCAGAATTGTCAACAGTGTTTGGTCTCAGTCCTGACAGTTCTACCTCCTTGGCGCACTTTCCTTTGAAATTCAAATGAGTTCTTCTCACTCCAGGCTTAAATTCTTGCAAAGGCTTCCAATTGCCTTAAGATCACCATTCCTTGGGGTGGCACACGAAATCCTTTGTCTTGGTCACTGTACCTCTGCTTTCCTCATACAATTCCCTGTGACTAAAAGGTCCTTGGAAAACCTTACTCACCTTCTCTTGGATCTTACTTTTTCAAGATTCCTTATGTCTGCAAGGTAAGAGAACCCTTATTTCCTTCTCTGGGAGAAATGAATGTCAGAATAGGAGTAGCTTTCTGAGCTCCAGAGGGGAAATACTATTTATTTCACTTCAGAGCCTGTCAGGGTGTCTGGCCAGCATACCTGCTTAATGGATATTATTTTTAAAGTTTGTTTGTTTGTTTAGAACTGGTGGGGGAGGGACAGAAGGAGAGAGGGACAGAAGATCTGAAGCTGGTTCTGTGTTGACAGCAGAGAGCCCAATGTGGGGCTTGAACTCACAAACCGTGAGATCATGACCTGAACCGAAGTTGGATGCTTAACCAGCTGAGCCACCCAGGCACCCCTATGGATATTATTAAACGAAGTAAGAATGAATGAATGTTGAAATCACCCTAGCTGGTGGCAGGAGTTGGGTGGCAGACTGTGAGTCAGAGGCCAAATGTGAGAGTTTACTACTGTGCTATATGGGACCAAATCACTGATCCCTTCTTTTAGGGAAACTGCCTTGTCTACTAGGCAGCTGTCATGCAGCTCCCAGTGACCCCCATTCCTGTGTAAATGATTAAATTGGGTAATGCTACCCTCCTATCTGCCAGCTCGGGACCTGTGTGATTTGTCATGAAAAGATGAGCTGGGTTAATCTGATTTTCTCCTGAGATGTGGGAATTAGGAAACAGATTAAAGCAATAAGCTCCAGGAGTTTAGGTTGAAAGGATACATTAAGTATTGTCACAAAAGGGGTGCCTGGGTGGCTTAGTCGGTTAAGTGTCCGACTTTCGCTTAGGTCATGATCTCACGGTTCGTGGGTTTGAGCCCCGCGTCGGGCTCTGTGCTGACTGCCAGCTCAGAGCCTGGAGCCTGTTTCCGTCTGTGACTCCCTCTCTCTCTGACCCTCCCCTGCTCACGCTGTCTCTCTCTCACTCTCTCTCCTAGAAATAAATATTTAAAAAAATACTTAAAAAAAAAGAATTGTCACAAAAGATATAGGAGTTGCAGTGTGACCCTGAAACTTATTTTCGTGACCTGTGCAATGTCTTCTAATATTTTGAAAGTGTTGCCAACGTTTGAAAATTGGGAAAGTTTCACATTAAAACCTGGCTATTTGGCTTCTCTTATAAAATCTGAAGGCCCAATACGGCAAAAGCAGGCTGGAGCTGAGCAGTACACAAGATACTTTCTTCCCTCTTGACCATGGGCGCCATGGCTGCTTACACCTGGCCAGCTTCACTTACACCACGTGCTTGCCCCTGGAACCATCTGACAGCCAACTTGGTGAAGGAATGTGTAGCAATGGAGGGTTATGCACAAGCCAAGCCCATAGGGAACAGAACCCACTCAGAGAAGAGAGAAGTACTTGGTGGGAGTTGGGCAACAGGTGACAGAGAGGGGATACAGCCACCAAGAGAGGGAAACCAGTTCCCAGAGATGTTTGGGTTCATGGGCTTCCCAGTTTCAGTACCTGCCCATAGTTACTCTCATAACTCCCTGTTCTTGAGATAATCTGCAATGCAATTAGCCAGGTGAAGGCAGGGAGTTACTGGGAAATTGGTAGAGAACAGCAATGAGGACAGTAAGACAGTGGTGTAGCTGGATGACATTACCCCCAAACAAGATATTCTTGTATGAAGGTGGAATGTAAATTCTAAGTTTCAAGAGTTAGATCCTTGTTGACTATGTATCCTGGCCTGGGAGGATCAGGGAAGGTGTAGTGAACAACTTCTGCTCAAGACGATGTTACAGTTAAAAGTCTCCTCAGAGGAAATCAAAAGCATTCTGGGAAGGGCTGAGGATACAGGGTTCCAGAGACTTTGAAGGAAGGAACTGGGAAGCCCAGGGAGAAGAAGTTTCTGAGAGACTTAAGGTTTGACATTTATATTTATTAACTAACTTTCACTGTGTGTTGAAAAGAGAGGACTGTATTTCAGCAAACTGAGAAGCTTCCTGAAAGAGGTGGCATTTAAGCTGCATCTTTTTATTGTTATTATTAATGTTTGTTTATTTTTGAGAGAGAAAGAGAGAGGGATTGCATGCACAAGCAGGGGAGAGGGGGAGAGAGAGAGGGAGAGAGAGAGAATATCTGAAGCAGCCTTCAGGCTCCCAGCTGTCAGCACAGAGCCCTATGCGAGGATGGAGATCCAAACCAGGAATCCTGAGATCATGACCTGAGCTGAAGTCTGATGCCCAACCTACTGAGCTACCCAGGCGCCCCACTCCCTCCACCCCTTTTTAAAAATTTCAGTAGGCTTCATGCCTAGCGTGGAGCCTAACTTGGAGCTTGAAGTCACGACTCTGAGCTCAAGACCTGAACTGAGATCAAGAGTTGGACGCCTAACCAACTGAGCCACCCAGGTGCCCCTGCATCTTTAAAATGAAGTGGATGAAGGGGCACCTGGGTGGCTCAGTCAGTTAAGCGTCTGCCTCTTGATTTTGGCTCAGGTCATGGTCTCATAGTTCATGAGTTCAAGCGATAGTGCAGAGCCTGTTTGGGATTCTCTCTTTCCCTTTCTCTCTGCCCTTTCCCTGCTCTTGCTCTCTCAAAACAAATGAACTTAAAAAGTTATTTAAAAAATGAAATGGATGAAAAGGAAATGTTTCACATATAGAGCTGCACCTGTAAAAGTCAAATTCTAAAGGGAGAGCGGGCAGTTTGTAGTTAGCCTTGTGACACGGGGCCTGTGTTTAGCTTGAGTCACCCAACAAGTTATTTTCACACCTTGGGGCCTTGGTTTTCATTATTATAAGTTAAGAATCATAATATTATATTTCTTCTAAGACTTACTGTCCCCACCCTAACCCACTTTTAATATTTCTTAATTTAGGACACATCCCGCAACTGACAACCCCAGGCAACTGGCTTGCTTTGCCCCAGGTCAGAAAACGATTTTTTGGCAGTGTACTCACTAACTGGGTGTACATACATTTAGCTGTCTACAGAAGGAAAATGCTCAGTTTTTGATAATTAGCTTAGTTATTTTCATTGATAGTGCCATGCAGCTAAATTTGAATTTGAATTCCAAAGCGTCACTTAGGCCTCTTCCAAAAGGTTACACTGTGTGGAAGTATTGAAACCATAAGTTATTATATATACAGATTAGCTGCCATGCATCAGGAATACAATTAAATGTTGAAATGGCTACCTCTCTTTCTAAATTTGACATAGAAGTTACAAATCTAGAAGAGGTTGGTTGGACCATCTGAAGTGTGTGAGGACACTGAACGTGTAACTGTCATTGGTTTCCAGTTATCAAAAACAGCTGTGGAGAGTTCAGGGCTGTGCAATTCAATTTAAAAAAGAAACCGAGTTACCATATGATTTCACCCATGTGGAATTTAAGAAAAAAACAAATAAGCCAAGGGGGAAAAAAAGAGAGACAAATCAAGAAAGAGACTCTTCATTATACAGAACTGATGATTGGTTGGGGGGATGGGTGAAATAGATGGTATTATGGAATACTCCATGGCAATGAGAAACAATGAAATCTGGCCATGTGTAGCAACATGGATGGACCTTGAGGGTGTTATGCTGAGCGAAATAAGTCAGGCAGAGAAGGACAAATATCATATGTTTGCACGTATAGGAGGATTAGGAGGAACTTGACGGAGGAACAAGGGGGAGAAGAAGGGGGGAAATGGTGGGGGAAAGGGAGAGAGGCAAACCATGAGAGACTCTTGAATGCTGACAAAAACTGAGGACTGATGGATGTGGGGGGGAGGGGGGGATGGGCATGGAGGAGGGCACTTTGGGGATGAGCACTGAGTGTTATGTAGAAACTAATTTGACAATAAACTATTTGTAAAAAAAAAAAAAAAAGAAATAGATGGTATTAAAGAGTGCACTTGTCCTGATGAGCACAGGGTGATATATAGAAGTTCTGAATTACTATATTGTACACCTGCAACTAATATAGCACTGTATGTTAACTGACTAGAATTAAAATAAAAACATTAAAAAATACAGTAAAAAAGAAACCACGTTTATAACCAAAGAAGAAACATATATAATGCTTGTATATTCTTTCTAAAGGTGCTAAGGAGATCAAGATACGACCATTGGTTATGTAAAACATCATGTCATCATGCTACACTTAGCCAGATGGTCAAAATGGTTATATAAGACTTTAAGGCAGTAGAAGTAAGAAGGCTTACATTTATTTATTTATTTTAAAATATGTATCTTATTTTAAATGTTTTATTTGTTTCTGAGAGAGACAGACAGACAACGTGAGCAGGGGAGGGTCAGAGAGAGAGGGAGAGACAGAATTTGAAACAGGCTCCAGGCTCTGAGCTGTCAGCACAGAGCCTGACATGGAGCTTGAACCCATAAGCCGTGAGATCATGACCTGAGCTGAAGTCAGACACTTAACCAACTGAGCCACCCAGGTGCCCTGAAGGATTACATTTAAACTTTGATTACGGCACTGAAGAAGAAGGTGGTACAATTATGATAAAAGCCAACATTTAGTGAATGGCTACTATGTGGCACTGTATTTTGTCTTTAGAGTTCTTATTTCAGCTTCAGGGCAACTCTATCAGATCAGTGGTGTTTGTTACCTTCCTTTTGCAGTTAGAAGATCGGAAGGAAATCCAGGAAGTTTGCCTCCAGACTCTCACTCATTGCCACTATGCTGTCACAACATTTGTGTTGCATTAACATTTTTTTAACAATGTCTATTCATTTTTTTTTTTTTTTGAGAGGGGGGGATAGGGGTAGAGAGAGAAGGAGACAGAATCTCCAGCAGGCTCTGTGCTGACAGCGCAGAGGTGGAGCTTGAACCCAGGAGCCCTGAAATCATGACCTGGGCCGACGGTTGGACACTGAACCCACTGAGCCACCCAGGTGCCCCTTTTTGTTGCATTTTCATGGATACACTTATGCTTTTAGATTGGGTTACATTTAAATATAATGTATCCCTTTTTTTTTTTTTTTTTTTTGCAATCAATGGCATTTTAAAATCAGAAATACCTGCCTTGTTGGATCAGGTGATGCCTATCTTGCACGGCTCCAAATCAAGCGTGGATCGGTGGGCAGGTGAGGCAAGTTGGAGGAAGTGAGCTGATTTTCAAAACCCTATCATCTTTGAACCGGTGAAAGCTCCTGAGAGAAAAATGTCAGTAAGGAGAAATGTGTTCTGCGGGTTTGAAAGCCTTCCTCCCTACGAAACGACCTATTCTCCTACCTGTCGGAATCCTTCTGAACCCTTCGATGCTCACCCTAAAGGCCAACTCCTTCAGGAAGTAGTTACTTGAGAAGATGTACGTGGGTGGTATTTCCAAGTCATTAAGAGATGAAGTTAGTAAGTAAAAGACGGATTTTGTCATTAAAGCTACCCTC
Source organism: Hyaena hyaena (assembly GCF_003009895.1). Lineage (NCBI taxonomy): Eukaryota > Metazoa > Chordata > Mammalia > Carnivora > Hyaenidae > Hyaena > Hyaena hyaena. The sequence continues at coordinate 2,311,687 of NW_024080677.1, read as the reverse complement.
GCTCCTCTCCTGACCTCAGTTCGGTTTCTCTAAATGGGAAGAAAGTGGTTGGCTTAGCCTAGCTCTTCCTTCGGTAATTTTCTACTCCCAACCTCTTCAGATTTCTGCCAAAGCTGCCTTAAAAAGCAAGTCTCCTTCCTCAGACCTGCAGGCGGCGGCTCCTCCGCGTTGGCAGCCCGGCCGGGCGGGGCTGAGAAGCCGGAGAAGAGGCGGAGGCTCCGAGGGAAGCGGGGCGCGCAGCCACGTGACTTCCTTCCCAAGGAGCCTCAGCCGCCGGCCTCCCAGCAACCGGTGCGTCCCGCCTAACGACTGCTGCACCTCCCGGTTGGCCCTCGGGGACGCTTGCGGCGAGGAGGCACCCACGGTCGCGCTGCTCATTGGCTGGAGCTGCCGTCGCTCAGGCGCGTTGCCGGAGCGCCCGCAGGCGGTGCTGCCGGAAGCCCCTCCCATTGGCCGCCGGCTTCGTGGCTGGCTGGCGGAGGCTGTCACTCCCGGGCGGTTTCCCTGTGGCCGCCGCTCCGCTGGGGGCGGGAGGAAGAGGGGCCGGACTGGGGCCTGACGAGCCGCCGCTGCCGCCGCCGTCTTCGCGGCTGCTATGACCAGCGGGCGAGGCGCCGTCCGCAGCTCCGCGCAGCGCTAGTCGCGGCCGTGCGCCCGCCGTCGCTGTCCGTCCCCAGCGCAGCCGCTCCCGCGGCTCCCCCGGCCCTTCGAGCGCTGCCTGCGAGGCGAGGCGGAGGCAGGATGAAGATGACGGTGGATTTCGAAGAGTGTCTGAAGGACTCGCCCCGTTTCAGGTAACCGGCGAGGCCGCCCGGCGCCCGGCGGCCGTCTCCCCGGAGCTGCCTCCCCCGGGGGTGGGGGCGTGAGGGCAGGCCCGCCGAGCGCGCCGAGGGCCGCGCAGTCCGCGCCTTCCGACGAGGCCGGCGGCCGTTGTCGCAGCTCCGGACCCGGCGACGGCACTGCAGCCCCGACCGCCCCTCGCCGAGGGCTGAGGCTGGGCCGGGCGGGAGACGTCGTCGCCTCCTCGTCCCGCGTCCTCACCCTCTGCGCCGGGGAGGAGCGCGCCGGGGGCCGGGAGCAGCGTCCGCTCCGAGGAACCGGGGTGGCAGCCGCGTCCCCGGACACTCGTGCCCTTTGCGGGCGCGCGCTCGTCCCCTTCCTCTTGCCGCTGTTTCCCCCTTCCTTCCGCTCCTTCTTCGTTTCCACTCCGCCCCGCCCCCTCTTTGAGGCGCCCGCAGCGCACCCTCCCGCGGTTCACTTAGTTCCTCTTTGCGCTTTTCCGCCCCCCGTGCCCCGAGGAGGAGGGAGGGGGGCGCGCCGGGACTGCCCCTGCCTGCGTGTCCCCGGCCCGGCGGGCGCTCCGCGGGGCGCGGGATCGGGCCGGGGGCGGGGGGGCCGTGGCCGGCCGCGTTGCGTCCGCCGCCTGCTCTTCTTGCCGCTGGGGCGCTCCCCGCCGCCGGGAGGTGCGGGGCTGGGGGGCGAGGACTCAGGGAAACCGTGCGTTTCTGTTTGGAGGACGGAAGTAGGAGGGCCCTGAGGGCGGCTTGTGTGTTCCTCTCCCGGCAGCGGCGGTGCGGGAGGGCCCCGCAACCACGCGCGGATGCTCCCGGGGGATCTGTCGCGGACACCGACGTGGTGGCTCTCCGGTTCACGTGCGCTGGCCTCCTTCCCACGTGAGGGGCGGCGCTCCCGACGGGGTCCACACAGCTTGTTCCTTACGTTTCTGGCATCTTAGGAAACTCTTGATTGCTTTTTGGAGAAGGGTTTTGATGGTATTTTACGGTGCATTTGTAAGGCTGTGCTTAGGCCCTAAGAAAATAAGGTCTCAGGACTTGGGTTCGATGATGACATTTCTTGAAAGCTTTCGCTGAGCCTTGGCGCGTGTGTGCCCGCCGATCTCCAGGCCCAGCCTGAGTTGTAAATTCTTGCATCCTTCTCCGGGGAACTAACTGTTCCTTCTTATCACTGATTTCCCATTCTCTTTTCAGCGAAAAGCAAAGACAACTGTAAAACGAGGGAACTCCTCCAAGAGAAAATTTAAGATCTTGGTTTTCTTTTGACCTTTGCTTTTTTTTTTTTTTTGGCGAGGGAGGGGTGTTAATTTTATTCGGAGCTTTATTTGGAGCTTAATAATAGCTAGGGCTATTGCTTGTAAAAAGCTGCGTCTGGTCTGATTGCTATTGTTGCTATTCGTTTTTGAAAGTTTTATGTTCTGTGTGCATAAAAGTCCCGGAGGAGGCACACGTGGGTTGCTTAGGACAGCTTTGTAGGTTACAGTCCAGACTGCGTGGCCAATGAAGTAGTTTTTGAAGCGTACCTCAGAATAATCTGCTTTTTATGAATTTGATTTATATGACTCAGCCTTTTTTTTTTTTTTTTTAAGTTTATTTATTTTGAGAGAGAGCGAGATAGCCAGCATGCGCACCAGCGGGGGCGGTGGAGAGCGAGCAGGGAGAGGGGCGGGGGGGGGGGGGGGGGGGGGGGGGGGGGGGGGGGGGGGAGAGAGAATCCCAAGCAGGCCCCTGGCCGTCAGCACAGACCTCGAAGTGGGGCTGATCTTTCCAACCACAACATCATGAGCTGAGCCGAAACAAGAGCTGAAAGCCACCCAGGTGCCCCAACTGTTTTTTGCCTGTTTGTTTTAAATGAAGGAACACAGCCTGTGTGCTCAATATATTTCAAACAGGCTTTGTGATGTTTGATGTAAAAAAACAAGTTGAGAGAAGAGATATGGAAATACTTGTAGCCACTGGGTTTTATTCGTAGACCATGTGATGTCTCTGCTTTTGAAACCAAAGAATGTAAGAGGGAAAGATACTGATTAAGTTGTATGGAATACTATAGTGAGTTTTGTTAGAGTTGAACATTATATCTATTCAGTTTTATTTAGATATTAGAGATTTTTCCAGAGTTGCTTCCCATATTCCAGTTTATTGGCTGCAACTTGGGAAGAGAAACCAAGATTCAAAGAACTCTAATATTTGGTATACATTTTTGGAACTAGATTAGATTTGCAGTAGAGGGAAGTATATCGAGAAATAAAAGTCTCATCATTCACATTCCTAATTTTTCCAGTCTTTCTACAACCTCATACTGTGAAGTTTATATAGCATTTGAAAAGAATACTTGAGTCTTTTATTCATATGCTTTATGTATAAGAGAAATTTGACTTTTAAGAATATTGTGCATGTTACAGGTGATATATTGAATCTGTCATATTTGTGAGGGCTGGGCTTGTTTTCTTTCATTTTTGTTTTTTGATAGCAAGGCAGCTGCACTCTATTCCTTGTAGAGTCCTGATCTCTTGTGTTGCTTTTAAAGTAATTCTTTTATTTTCCTAAACAAGGGAATCTTTAAAAAATTGCTTTTAATGTCTATTTTTGAGAGAGAGAAAGCGTGAGAACATGAGCGGAGATAGGGGGCGGAGGATCTGAAGCGGGCTCCGTTCTGACAGCAGAGCGCCTGACGAGGAGCTTGAACCCATGAACTGGGAGATCCCAGCTGAATCAAAGTCCGATGCTTAGCTTAACTAACTGAGCCACCCAGGTGCCCCTTTGCAGATGAATCTTATGGTATTTAATCGGCAAGGGGCCATTACTACCTTGGATGCTGTAGAATTGATGCAGAAGGCAGATCTTGCTGAAGAAAAATCATCAGTATTAAAGTGTTAAACATTAATTTTCCTGCTAAGTTGATAAGGAAAATAGGGGGATTGGTTGAAAAAGAGAGATGTTACTATTGCAACATTGTCTTTAGTAATTCCAATAAAGCCAAAGCGAATGGTTACTTTTGCATTCCAAAGCACATTTTTTTTTGGTTTTGTTTTTAGATTGGAGGGCACATTTCATTGTGTAATTTTGTGTAAATAGAAATTACCTTTTTGTTTTTTTTTTTAAAACCCAGTCTAAAGGTCAAAATCTTATTCATCTAAAAATCTACAAGAAAGTATACGTGTTTAAGTGTACTTTTGTTTAAGTGGTAATTTTCCATTCTGACCAACATTTTTTGAAGACGTTTTGATTTGTCTGGACCCTAAATTGTATGTGTAGTTGCTCTTTAAAATTTTATAAAATCTTAATAAAATTTTTGCTTTTCCTTTACTTAAACATGTTATGGTTCACGCAGGAAAGGACTATTTTGTTTGAAACAAAAAGTTGAATTAATTTGCGCTTTCTGAATTGTGAAACATTTTTGTTCTAAGCAGTGTTCAAATGTGAAAATATTGTGAAACATTTTTGTTCTAAGTAGTGTTCAAATGTGAAAATATTGGTATTAGCAAGTCTTTAAACCTTCTCTTTACCTGATACATTTATGTTTTATCCTTAACAATGTTTATTGTGCACCATTCTGAAGGTTTTTCATTTGTAGTTTCTATTTCAGATATGATCCTTGTTGGAAGAACTTAGGAAAAGGGGAGAAGGGTTTTAATGGGTGAAAGACATTGACATAAGATGTAACTATGTATATATTAGTCATGTTTTGCTCTTAAACTAGTGGCAGTCCTGGCTACATTGCCACTTTACCTTTGGTCTTTAAAACAGATACTCTTGGGGCGCCTGGGTGGCTCAGTCGGTTAAGCAACGGACTTCGGCTCAGGGCATGATCTCACGGTTCGTGGGTTCAAGCCCCGCGTCAGGCTCTGTGCTGGCAGGCCTGCAGCCTGCTTTGGATTCTGTTGCTCCTTCTCTCTCTGCCCCTCCCCCTACTGATGCTGTGTCTCTGTCTCTCAAAAATAAATACATGTTAAAAAAATTTTAAAAAAAGAAGCATATTTTAGATTCAAGGGTGCAAATAGGTTGGAAGTAAAAGGATAAAACCGATAAATCATTCAAACAGTATTCAAAAGAGAGCTGGAATGACTATAGTAATGTCATCTACAATATACCTTGAGACAAAAATTACTAAAGACAAAGGACATTTTATATAATAAAAAGGTTAATCTGTTGGGAAGACATAACACTTAGAAACATGCACTTAGCAGAGCATCAAAATACATGAGGCAAACCCTGACAGAATTGAAGGAAGAAACAGATAATTCAATAATGAGATTTGGAGACGTAAATACTTTCTTTTTTTAATGTTTTATTTTTGGGAGAGAGAGATGGAGACAGAATTGCAAATAGACTCTATGCTGCCAGCACAGAGCCTGATGTGGGGCTTGAACGCACACATCGTGAGATCATGACCCCAGCTAAGATCAGGTTGGACACGTAATGGACTGAGCCACCCAGGCACCTCTCAGTACTTTCAGTAATGGGTAGAACAACTAAGCAGAAGATCAGCAAGGAAATAGGAGGTGTGAACAACAGTATAAACCAACAAGATAATAATGGACACATAATAAATAGTTACATAATAGGTATAATTATAATAGGTAAAATTAATAGATATTTATAGAAAATGTCACACAACAAAAGCAGAATTATGTTCTTCTCAAGTGCATGTGAAACATTTTTCAGCATAGACTATATGTAGGGCTATTAAACAAGGTTTTCAGTAAATTTGAAAGTTTGAAACCATACAAAATATGTTCTTTGACCACAATGAAATGAAATTAGAAATCAATAGCAGAAGAAAGTCTGAAATATTCACAAATATATGGAAATTAAGTAACATACTCCAAAATAACCAATGGATCTGAGAAGATATCATAAGGGAAATGAGGAAGTATTTTCAGACAAATGAAAACTGCACACAAAAGCTTATGGGATGCAGCTAAAGCAGTGCCTAGAGGGACATTTATACCTATAAACACTTGTAAATACCCGTGATCAAACCGTCCATCTTAAGAAACTAGAAAAAAAAACTAGCAAACTGATCTCAAAGCAGACAGAGGGAGGAAATAAAAAAGACTAGAGCAGAAAGAAATGGAAATAGAGAATCAAAGAACAATAGAAAAAAGTCATGAAACCAAAAGTTGGTTTTTCAAAAAGATCAATAAAATTGGTAATTTTTCAGTGAGACTGACCAAGATAAAAGAGGCCTCAAATGACTAGATTCAGGCATGAAAGGGAGGCTATTGCTCTTGTCCTACAAAAACACAAAGGGTTATAAGAGAACACTGTAAATAATTCTAACAGTAAGTTAAGCTAGATGAAATGGCTATATTCCTAGAAAGATACAATCTACTGAAACCAGCTCAAGAAGAAATAGAAAATCTGAATAGAGTTAGAGAGAGATTGAATTAGTAATCAAAAAGCTTCCCAAAAGGAAAAGCCCAGGCCAAGATGGCTTTACCAAAGAAATCTTACAAGTGTTTAAAGGTGATTAACAATACTCTTTTACAAACATTTTCAATAAAATAGAAGAGGAGGTGTTACTTAGATGAAGTAATTCTGTGAGACCAGTATCACCCTGCTACCAAAAGCCAAAGATACCACAAGAAAACAACAGACTGATATCCCTTATAAATAGATATAAAAGTCCTTAACAAAATATTAGCAAACACAATATAGCAATATATGAAAAGGATTGTACATCATGACCAAGTAAGATTTATCCAGGAATACAAAAATCAATGAATGTAGTATACCACATTAGTAGAATAAAGAGCAAAAACTATTATTTTTTTATTAGAGAATGAGAGTGTGAGTGGAAGAGAGAGGTAGAGGAGGAGGAGAAGAAGAGAGAGAGAGAGAATCTCGAGCAGCTTCCATGTTCAGCATGAAGCCTGATACGGGGCTAGAACCCATTAGCCTGGGATCATGACACAAGCCAAAATGGAGTCGAATGCTCAGCCAACTGAGTCACCCAGGCACCTCTGTAATCATTTTAATAGATACAGAAAAAGCATTTGGCAATCCAACACACTTTTCTGATCAAAATACTTTCCTGGTAGAAAAAGTCAATAAAGCAGGAATAGAGTACTTCTTAACTTGGTAAAGGAAGTCTGTGAAACATTCCTGGCTAACATTATACTTAAGTGTGAAAGACTAAAAGATTTCCCTTATGACCATGAACAAAAGTCTATCCACTTCTGTTCCACAGTGTAGTGGGGGTTATAGCCAGAGTGTTTGGCAGGAAAGAAAAATAAAAGGCATCCATATGAAGAAAGAAGCAGTGGGACACGTGGATGGTTCAGTTGGTTAAGCATCCCACTCTTGATTCAGCTTAGGTCATAATCTGATCTTGGGGCCAAGCCCTGTGTCAGGCTCTGTGCTGGGCATGGAGCCTGCTTAAGATTCTCTCACCCTCTCCTACTACCCCTACCCCACTCACACATGCTCTCTTAAAAAAAAAAAAAAAAAAGTAAAACTGTCTTTTAGATTATATATCTTGTATATAGAAAATCTTAAGGAATCCACCAAAATCAGTTAAAACTACTAAGTTCAGCAAGGCTGCAGGATGTAAGGTCAGTGTACAAAAGTCTTTTGTATTTCTGTGTACTAGCAAAGAACATCATTTCACTTGATGGTGACATCAAAAAAGGATAAATTTAATCAAAGAAGTGTAAGACCAAACACTGAAAACCATCTAATATTACTGAAAGAACTTAAAGGCCTAAATAAATGGAAAGATATTCCATGTTCATGGATCAGAAGGCTTAATATTATTAAGATTAAAATATTCCAAATTGATCTACAGACTAAACACAACCTCTATCAAAATTTTAGCTAATTTCTGTGAATATTGGTAAGCTGATCCTAAAATTCATATGGAAATGCAAGTGACCCAGAATAGACAAAATAATCTTGAAAAAGAAGAACAAAATTGGAGGGTTCACTTCCCAGTTAAAAAACACTACAAAGCCAGGGCACTTGGTTGGCTGGTCAGTTATACATTTGACTTTGGCTCAGATCATGATCTGGTGGTTTGTGAGTTTGAGCCCCCACATTGGGTTCTATGCTGACATCTCAGAGCCTGGAGCCTGTTTCAGATTCTGTGTCTCCCTCTTTCTCTGTCCCTCCCCCCTCAAAATTAAATAAACATAAAAAAAAAAACACTACAAAGCTATTGTAATCAAGACAGAGTGGTATTAACATTAAAACAAGATGTATATATATCAGTGGAATAGAATTGAGAGTCCAGAGACCCTTACATTTATGGTGAACCAGGGTTTGACAAGGGCTCCAGTATAATCAGTGGAGAAAGAATAGATTTTTTAAGCACATGGTGCTGGAACAACTGGATATCCACATATAAAAGAATGAAGTTAGACCCCTGTATTGCATGTATGCAAAATTAGGTCAAAATGGATCACAGACCTAAATGTAAGAGCTAAAACTATAAAATTCTTAGAAGAAAACATAGGCTTAAGTCTTTGTGGCCCTGATTTAGGCAGTGGTTTTTTTTTTTTTTCTTCGATATCTTGTCTAAAGTACAAGCAATTAAAGAAAAAATAGACAAATTGGACTTCCTCAAAATTTAAAACTTTTGTGCTTCACAGGACACATCAAGAATGTGAAAAGACAACCTTGAATCTTTAGAATGGTAGGAAATATTTACAATTCATGTGAGGAATTTATATCCAAAGAATATAAAGAACTCTACAACTCAACAATAAAAGAGCAAATAACCTAATTAAAGAATGGGCAAAAGATTTCAATAAACATAAGGTATACATATGGTCAGCACATGAAAGCTGCTAATGATCATTGTTCAGCATATATTCAGTAACTATGTAGGGATTCTATATTGTGAATCTTCTGGCTTCAAATTGGCTTTACCAGTGCATTTTAAAGCCTTAGGTTTTAGCTTTTTCTCATCTAAGTGAGTTACTGTTCTTTTATCTGCCTTCCAGTTGCCAGAATTGTGTTGCTACTGTTACTGCTTCTCTTCCTTGTGGATTAGCACTTAAAATTTTTTTCCCTGTCATTTTAATTGGACTTTTGGAGAAAATGGAGGTAAATGGGTTTCTGTGCTGTTGATAGGCAAAGCATAATTTGTACTGGAGAACACTCATTTAGGGTAGTGAATATGTACCAAGTATACAACCTCTAGAAGCAGATGATCTGTTTGACTTGTGTCTTTTCAATTTTTGGTAGATTTCTGAAGTTTTGGGCAGGTTTCTGAATTTTTTCAGGTTCTGTGAATAAGAACAATACTGCATTTCACAGAAGCAGGTAGGGAGGAACCCACGTAGTATTGGTAATTCCCTTTCCTCTTTTTCTTGTATCTTTGAAGGGAAGTTTGATGATTTAGTTAAAGATGCTGGCTTTTGTGTGTGGAAATAAACTACTAGTTGGATGTGTCTAGAAAGCATGAAGAATTAGGTATGTTACTTGTATATATGAAAATCATCTGTGTTGTGGATAATGAAAGACTATAAATAGATGGACAAACTTCACTTTGTAGAAGGAGAGCAGTGAAGGTCTTAAAAAAGAGCCATTTATAGATTTTATATTTAGAGTAGAAGGTAGAGTGAGCAAAAGAAGAAGAGGAAAAAAACAAAATGGAAGACATAATGCCTTAGAGATTTGCATCTGAAAGGCTGTCAGAGCAAAGGATAAGTAAACTGAGAGGTCATGGAAGAAAACTACTGTGAGGAAATATATATGTTTATTTGAGATTACTGGAAGTCTGTTTCCTTTGAATTATATCTCTGGAAGTTAGATGAGAAGCAATGTGAGTTCAGTGAGTATATCACTATTCCTATTCCAGAGATGAAGAAATTCTCACAGAAAGAGTTGACTTGATTACAATCTTGTAGTAATTTGTATTTTGTGTAAGGGACGCCTGCCTGACTGGCTCAGTCCGTGGAGCATGTGACTCTGACCTCAGAGTTGTAAGTTAAAATCTCACATTAGGTATAGAGATTACTTAAAAAAAAAAAAAAAAAAAAGTCAGGATTCCTTAATGAAATATAGTCAATTTTCCCTTTACAGTTTTTATATTTTCTGTGATGCCCCAGACATACTGAAATTTAAATATCAAAATTTTCACTGATAAAAATTACAGTGCAGTATTGATGTGTAAAACATAGTTAAACAGTTCAATTAAAACGCAGAAGAGAGGGCACTCAGACAATTAGTATTCAGGTATACTTTGAGTATTTTAAGCCACTTTTAGACAAGATGTGTGCAAAGTGTGTATACTAATGCAAAATTAAAATTGATGGAGCTAACCATTTTAATTTTTGTAGTTCTAGCCGGAAATGTGTTCATTTTTAAATAAACAAAACTTTTCCTGTTGATCTTCTTTTTTTTAATGGTTAACTTGGTTGCTCTATTGTTTTACTTTGATTCCCACTTTTCTGCCTGTTGGGAATCCACCTCTTTAGATTTTTGAGTTAATGTATTATACTAATATAGTAAGAGAGTAGGTTTTATTGGTTATTGTCAGGTAATAGTTTTGTACGGATAAAACAACATACTTCCTAGCACGTTTATCATTTAATTTGAGGGCATCCTTTGGTATTTCTTTTAGGGTTTATCTGCTGGCTAAGTGTCATCTCAGTTTTTGTCTGATAAGGACTTTGTTTTTCTTTGATGTTGGAAGGCTATTTCCCAAAGCATGGAATAGTAAGTTGGCTTTTTTTTTTTTGGTAGAACAATGTCATTTCATTGTCTTTTGTTTGCTTTTTCAGCCTTTATTATTTATGTTACAAGTTTTATTAGTCTTTTTGTTGCTCTTTTGAGGATAATGTATCTTCTTTTCCCTCTGCTGTTTTTAAGAATCTTTTTCTTTGACTGGTTTTCAGCAATTTTCCTATTATGTGTATAAGTGTGGTTTCTGTTTTATTAATCCTGCTTGAGGCTTGTAGTTGCTTCAGTATAGGGAGTTCACAGGGTATGTCTTTCATCAGTTTGTAAAATTCCTGGCTATTACCTCTTTAAATATTTCCTGCTTCTTCTTAACTTTATTCTCTCCTTCTGATACTCAATTACATATATATTAAAGTCTTTTGTTGTGTCCTACACATCTCTCATATTCTTTTCTGAAAGGATATGCTTTACAGAAAAGTAGAATATTGTCTGTTGATCTATATTCCTGTTTTTAAGCTCATCCTCTACTGTGTATAATCTGCTATTAAACCTATTTGTATATTTCTTCAATTGTGTTTTTCACTTGTAGAAATTTCATTTATTTGTATACATATTTTTTTTTTTCGAAAATTTTAACATTTATTTTTGAGAGACAGAGACAGAGAACGAGCAGGGGAGGGGCAGAGAGAGGGAGACATAGAATCTGAAGCAGGCTCCAGGCTCGGAGCTGTCAGCACAGAGCCTGACGTGGGGCTTGAACTCATGAACCATGAGATCATGACCTGAGCTGAAGTCAGTTGCTTAGCTGACTGAGCCACCCAGACATCCCGAAATTTCATTTTTTTAAATAGATTCTTCTTCTTTGGTGAAAATTGCCACCTTTTCATCTGTTTCTTGAATATTTTTCTCTAACATTTTTAACATATTATTGCCGCTTTTAAGTTTCTAATGAAACCAATATTTAGATCATTTGTATGTCTATTTCTATTTGTTTTTTATTCTTTCTTCTTCTTTACTTTTTTTAGGGGGCCAGCAATTTGATTTAATGCTGCACGTTCTATGTAAAAAATTGTAAATGCTCTGGGTGATGTTATCATTCTCTATAGAGGGTCTCACTGTAATAAGCTTTATTAGTTTCCTTTTGCTGCTCTAACAAATTATCCCAAACAGTGGCCTAAAACAACACAAATTCATTATCTTGTAGTTCCTTTCAACACAGGTCTCACTTGGCTAAGATCAAGGTGTCGGCAGGATTGCATTCCTTTTTTTTTTTTCTTATTTCTGAGAGAGAGAGAGAGAGAGAGGCAGACAGACAGACAGACAGCGTGAGCAGGGAAGGGTCAGAGAGAGAGGGAGACACAGAATCTGAAACAGGCTCCAGGCTCTGAGCTGTCAGCACAGAGCCCGATGTGGGGCTCGAACCCACGAACCATGAGCCGAAGTCGGATGCTTAACCGACTGAGCAACCCAGACGCCTCAAGGATTGCATTCCTTTCTAAAAGGTCTAGAAGAGAATTTTTTTTTTTTAATCTTCCCCAGTATCAAGAGGCTGTCCACATTACTTGGCTCATGACACCCTTGTATCTTCAGAGCTAGCAATTACTGGAGCACTCTCTGTTCTGCCTCCCTCTTTCACTTTATAAAGATCCTTGTGGTAATGTTGGGCCTGCTTCAGTAATTCCAGGATAATCTCTCCATCCCAAATTAGATGATTATCAGTGTTAATTCTATGTGCTGCATTACTTCATCTTTACAGTATAACCTATTTATAAATTTGGGAGATTAGGATGTTGACATCCTTAGGGGGCCATTATTGCATCTGCCATAATTCCTCCCTCTGGTTCTCAAAGATTCACCTCTTGCTTACATGCAAAATATATTCACCCCATCCCAGCATCCCCCAAAGTCTCAACTTTTGCAAATTATATCACCTGTTTATAATCATATTGCAGATTTTTGGCAGTTTTGCTATTTTTAAATTTAGGCCTATGCTGTAAATTTTCCATATTGCTAGAAAGATTTTATGATTAAAATATGGTTGTATCATATGTTTTATCAAGATGTTATATGTAACATTTAGTGATTATACATGTTTTGGATATGTTGGTCTCCTGCTTTCCTGGATTATCGGTAATATGAGCTAATAATCTCATGTTACTTACTTTTTTGAAGAGTGTAGGCAAATTAAATCTTGTAGAATATCCTACATTGAATTTTCTGATTGTTTACTCTGGATAGGTTCAGCTTGAACATTTTTGACAAGAATACTCATAGGTGGTCATTTAGTGTTTTCATCAGGAGGCCAGTGAGGTTTGGTTGTCTTCTACAACAAGAGGACATTTGGGTCACTAATTTGGATCACTGATGCCAGGGTAGGGGTGAGAGGGTGGGAGAGGATTGTAGATCAGACACTTTGAGGTGGGAAGGAGCTTGATTTTCAAGGAGAGAAAAAAAAAAAAAAAAAAAGCCAGTGTGGGTTGCAGCAGAGTGAGCAAGGGGAAGAATGGTAGGAAATAAGTTCAGAGAAATAGCAGGGATCAGATCATGTTAGGCCTTATAATTCATCCATAGAAAGAAGTTTGGATTTTATGATTAGTGGAATAGGAAGCCATTCGAAAGCTCTTATCAGTGGTGAGCAATTATAAGGCTTATATTTTAGAAATATTTTTACTACTGTTTGGGAAATGAGTTGTAGAGAGGCAGAAGTGACTATAGAGAGACCAGTTAAGGAAGCCATTGCAGGAAACTGGTTATCAGGGTAGGCCAGGCAAGGGATATTTTTGGTAGAGAGTTGAGATAATTTTTGTGGTAGAATCAATAAGAATTACTGTTGAAGTTTTTGTAGGGAATGAGAAGATTAAACATGACAGTTTTGGCTTTAGCAACTGAGTGGGTAGAGGTATTGCTTACTGATAAGGGGAAGGCAAGGGAAGAACAGGTTTTGGGTAAAAAATCAAGGATTTAGTTTTTTTACTTGTTGCGGTTGAGATAAACACCCAGGTGGAGCTAGTAAGTAGAATTGGCACTTGTGTGTAGCCTTTTGTAATTTTACTGATATGGTCACATCTCACACTCCTTTTTAGATTATACTTAAACTCTCTGGTAAGAGAGGCTTCTGGTGTCTTTGTATCCTTTAACTCCACATGCTTTCTTGAACACAGATGTTAGGCTACAGACTTCTTTGTTTAAATTTATTGATTTTGAGAGAGTGTGTGCACATGAGCAGGGGAGAGGCAGAGAGAGAATCCCAGTCAGTCTCCGCAGTCAGCATGGAGCCCAGTGGGGGACCCGATCCCAAGAACCATGAGATCATGACCTGAGCTGAAATCAAGAGTTCAGCGCTTAACTGACTGAGCCACCTGTGAGCCCCTAGGCTACAGACATTTATTGCCAAAAATTACTTTCATAAAATAGTCCTATATTCTTCATTTTCACATAACATACTCTAATTTTTATTGTAGGACATTTTTCTGTTACTATACTATTGACAAATTTCAAAACTGTAAATATATGAATTGTTTAAATTTTCTCTTCTAATGTAGTAGTTAAGTCAAACCAAAATCTTTAGTTTTTTTTGGATAGTTGTCATAGTTTTTGAGGTACCCTGGCTAGTCTCTTTCTAGGCTACCAACACATTTATATGTGGGGTTTCTAAGGAGATACTATAATTTAACAAACTGAACTATTTAGAGAATGAAATCTGGTCGCACTTGTATAGAAAATTTAACAAATGTGTCATATCCTGTCACCTTGGTAAATTCTTAATTTTTCAGTTGACCATCTACTTACAAAATCTAAGTCTTTTTGAAACTGTTGTCCCTGGATCACGTGAATCAAAAAGAGATAATCGAAAAAAAAAATGTAATTAAAGCTCCCTTAGTGACTATAAAAGAATTGTTAAGATGCTTATAACAGTTGAGAAATCACTGGAATAAGTGTGTTTTTCTAAGGTAATTTTTAAAGTGTGTATGTATTTGGAGATATATGATCTTTCTTTTCTTAAAGTTTATTTAGTAGGGGAGGGACAGAGAGAGAGAATCCCAAGCAGGTTCCTTGTTGTCAGTGCAGAGCCCGAAATGGGGCTTGATCTCATATGAGATCATGACCTGAGTGGAAATCAAGAGTCCAACACTTCACCAGCTGAGCCATCCAGGTGCCCCTGGAGATATAGGATTTAAAAATTAAAAAAGTTTTTTTTAATGTTTTATTTATTTATGAGAGAGAGAAACAGCGTGAGCAGGGGAGGGTCAGAGAGAGAGAGGGAGACACAGAATCTGAAACAGGCTCTAGGCTCTGAGCTAGCTGTCAGCACAGAGCCTGACGCGGGGCTCAAACCCATAAACTGTGAGATCATGACCTGAGCCAAAGTTGGGCGCTTAACCAACTGAGTCACCCAAGTGCCCCAGTATTAAAAATTTTTTTATCAGTGGTTACTTTAAATCGTGTTTTAGTTTATCTGTTGCTCTGTAAAAAACAACTTAAAATTTAGTTACTTAAAACAGCCATTTAGAAAAAAAAAAACCCAACCATTTTATTTGCCTCATGGTTTATAGGTCAAGAGTTTGGCATGGTTTTGGCTGGATGGTTCATCTGTGATCCATGGTCTGATAGCTGGGTGGTTAGGGTGTGGGATCCACTTCCACATCTGATGCCCTGGGTTCTTCTTGGTCTTTCTGCTTTCTCTTCACATGGCATTACATCCTTCAGAGCTTCTCACAGCATGTTTAGTGTTAGGGTAATTGTACTTACATGGCAGCTCATTTTTGTTTGTTTATTTCTTTCTTTTAGTAATCTCTGCACCCAATGTGGGGCTCCAGCTCATGGCCCTGAGATTAAGAGAGGTATGCTCTTCCTACTGAGCCAGCTAGGCACTCTGTGGCAGCTCATTTTTAAGAGACAGGAAGTTGAAGCTACCAGGCCAGTTAAAGGCTAAGTTTGGAAGAGACACACCATTTCTACTATAGTCTTTAAGAGCAGTCACAGGGGCCACCCAGATTCTTAAGAGAGTAGGGAAATAGATTCCATATCTTGCTGGGGGATGGCAAGATCATGTTGCAGATGCCCACGTATGACCATCTTTGGAAAATATAGTCTGCTGCACATTGTGTTGAGAAATGTCTTAGAAATTATTACAAGGAAAATTAAGATGCCATAAGATTGCATATTTAAGCTACAGCAGGCAGGTTTTCTCACACTGACAATTTTAAGAGTTTCCATTGCTGGGGAAAGTTTAGAGAAATAGTCTTCATTGTGTTGGAAAGAGTGTAGTTCTGTACAGCTTTTTCTTTTTGATTTTTTAAAGTTTTATTTATTTAAATCTCTATACCCAGCATGAGGCTTGAACTAATGACCCCGAGATCAAGAGTCACACACTCTTCTGACTGAGCCAGCCAGGCATCCCCAGGCAGAGCTTTTTCAAAGGACAAAGTAGTAAAATATCTTAGAACTTAATACATATTTTGCTTCAGTATTTTTATATTGAGGAATTTCTTCTAAGGAATAATAAGAAAAATGTCAAAATTATATGAACAGGGATGTTTATTTGATTGTTTATATATAGAAAAAATTGTTAAAGTAGAAGTTCTCTAAGAACACTTTAAATATGATAGCTAACAAAGTGCTCTTATATATACTAAGGTCATCTGAAGTACTTTAATGTTTATTTATTTTGAGAGAGAGAGACAGAGCGTGAGCAGGGAAGGGGCAGAGAGAGGGGGAGACCTAGAATCTGAAGGAGGCTCCAGGCTCTGAGCTGTCAGCACAGAGCTTGTCACAGGGCTCAAACCCAAACCTATGGACTGTGAGATCACGAATGAGCTGAAGTAAGATGCTTAACCGCCTTGAGCCCCTTGGCGTTTTTTTTTTTTTTTTTTAAGTTTTGTTTTTAACAATCATTACCACTGGTAAAAAACAACAATAACAAAACAAAACCCAAACATATTAGTGAAAAATTGAGGCATTATATTCTTCCCCTTTGCCCTGTGCCCCACAGCTTTCTTTTTAATTTCCTTTCTTTGTTTGTTTTTAGCAAACATTATTATTTTTGTTAAGTTTTAATTTCAATATAGTTAACATGTATATTGGTTTTAGGTGTATAGTGTAGTGATTCAGCGATTCTATACATTACTCAGTGCTCATTAAGATAAGTGTTCTCTTTAAACCCCATCACCTATTTCATCCATTCCCCCCCCCCCCCCCCCCACCTCCCCTCTAGTCACATTAAGTTTGTGGTCTATAGTTAAGAAACTGTTTTTTGGTTTGTCTATTTTTTTCCCCTTTTTTTCATTTGTTTTGTTTCTCAAATTCCAAATATGAGTGAAATAATGTTATTTGTCTTTGTCTAACTTATTACACTTAGCATTATACCCTCTGGATCCATCCATGTTGTGGCAGTTGGCAAGATTCCATTCTTCTTCATGGCTGAATGATATTCCATTATGTATCTATCTATGTATCTATGTATCTATGTATCTATCTATCTATATCTATATCTATCTATCTTCACTAGACACTTGGGCTGCTTCCATAATTTGGCTATTGTAAATAATACTGCAGTAAACATGGGGTGCATGTTATCTTTTCAAATTAGTGTTTTTATATTCTTTGGGTAGTGGAATTGCTGGGTCATCTTGTCGTTCTATTTTTAATTTTTTAAAAGTTTGTTTATTCTGAGAGAGAGTGAGCATACAAGCAGGGGAGGGGCAAAGAGAGAGAATCCTAAGCAGCCTCTACACTGAAAGCACAGAGCCTGATGCAGAACATGAACTCACAAACCATGAGATCATGACCTGAGCCAAAATTGGACACTTAACTGACTTAGCCTACCCAAGCGCCACTATTTTTTGTTGTTGTTGTTGAAGAATCTCCATATTGTTTTCCAGAGTGGCTGCACCAGTTTGCATTCCCACCAACAGTGCACAAGGTTCCTTATTCTCCACATTCTTGTCAACACTTATTTTTTCTTGTGTTTTTAATTTTAGCCCTTGTGAAAGGTGTAAGATGGTATCTCATTGTGGTTTTGATTTGCATTTTTCTCTAATGATAAGTGATGTTGAGCATCTCTTCATGTGTCTCTTGGCCATCTGTATGTCTTCTTTGGAGAAATGTCTGCTCATGTCTTCTATCCATTTTTAAGTGGACTATTTGGGTTCTTTGATGATGAGTTGTAGAAGTTCTTTATATATTTTGGATACTAACCCTTTATCAGATATGTCATTTGCAGATACCTTCTCCCATTCAGTAGGTTGTCTTTTAGTTTTGTTGGCTGTTTCCTTTGCTGTGCAGAAGCGTTTGATGTTGATGTAATCCCAATAGTTTATTTTTGCTTGTGTTTCTCTTGCTTCAGGACACATGTCTAGAAAAATATCGCAATGGCTGATGTCAGAGAAATTACTGCCTCTGCTCTCCTATAGGATTTTTATGGTTTCAGGTCTCACATTTAGGTCCTTAATCCATTTTGAGTTTATTTTTGTGTATGGTGTAAGGAAGTTGTCTAATTTCATTCTTTTGCATGTAGTTGTCCAGTTTTCCCATCACCATTTGTTGAGGAGACTTTTTCCATTGTATATCCTTGGCTTGTTTGTCAAAGATTAATTGACCATATGAATGTGGGTTTACTTCTGGGCTTTCTATTCTGTTCCATTGATCTATATGTCTATTTTTGGGCCAGTACCATGCTGTTTTCATTGCTGCAGTTTTGTAATGTAACTTGAAATTTGGGACTGTGAAACCTTCAGTTTTGTTTATCTTTTTCAAGATTGCTTCGGCTATTTGAGGTCTTTCGTGGTTCCATACACATTTTAGGATTGTTCTAGTTCTGTGAAAAGTGCTGTTGGTGTTTTGATAAAAATTGCATGAAATCTGTATTGATTGTGGTAGTATGGATGTTTTAACAATATTTGTTGTTAATATCATCATTTGTTTATATTTAGGCACATTTGTTTGCTCTGTCTTACACACATACATGTATATACACATAGCACATTAAAAAAATCATTTGAAAGCTCAGCATACATTTCCTAAAAAATGAATTCCCTCGTAACTACATTTATAACACTAATAGTAATTACATGTTCAAATTTTCCCAGCTGTGCATATAATGCCTTGTATAAGTAAGTTTTTCCCACAGCATCTAATCAAAGTTTATGCAGTGGGTTGCTTTTTTATTACCTGTAGCTGAATGTACATTTTTTATTTTTATTTTTTTAAGTTTATTTATTTAGAGAGAGAAAAAGAGTGTGGGCAGAGAGGGGTCAGAGAGAGAGAGGGAGGCTCTGTGCCATCAACACAGAATCTGACTCAGGGCTCAATCTTACGAACTGTGTGATCATGTCTTGAGCCCAAATCAAGAGTCAGGCGCTTGACTGACTGAACCACCGAGGCTGCTCCATTTTTGATTATGTTAATCCATTATTTCTCACTGGGATGAGTTAGCTGTTAAGAAAATACAGGAGCTAGTATTATGGAGCTCGGAGAGGTTTCGGTCATATCAGAGGCCTCGATTTGGGTAAGGGCCAAATTATGCAAGATTTAATATGTCATGTTAGAGATTTTGGGGAATCATCATAGAAACAGTGGGAAGAGATGTGATGTGTTCAGATTTGGATAGTCCATATAGCATGAACTTTTGAGGCAAGATATTTTAGTATATCACAGCTTGGTACCAAACAAGATAGCCTTGAACAAAACTGTAAAAAATAAATTTTTGAGACAATCTGGGAAAGTCAAACATGAGAAAAGTATGACATATTCGAAGAGATAATGATAAAGAGATTCCATTAAAAATTCTTATTAAAGATCAATAAAATACATCTGAGATTTGCTTTAAAGTATATCAGCAGGAGATGGTTAGGACTGTATGAAATAAAAATGGCCATGTTTCAGTTGTTCAAACTAGATGGTGGGTATGTAGGAGTGCATCATATACTTTGCTCTATTTTTATGTGTGTTTTGTTTCATAAGAAATTAAAAAGCCATAACTACTGACACTTCATTTTTCTACTTGAAAAATGTACCAGAAGGGATTATTTACATATGAAAGTTGTCTGGTATTCAAAACTTCTGTTACTTTCCAGAGGAATTCTTTATATATAGTGTTAAGATACATATCAAAAAACTTATTTCTAAATATTTGATTAGAAGAATTCTTAGCAAATATGTTTCTGAATCTCTTGAGAAGAACCCAGTCTTTTAGAATATTAAGAAATGATTTTGTTCTTACAATATTTATTTAAAAACTGCAGTCTTTTAAGTATGGAAGAAAGCTAGCTATGACAATAGAAAAATTCTGTACAAATTACAAAATAATTCAAACAAACCATCATAGTTGTAGAATGCTGTTGTGGAGATTTCTTACTCATCAATCAGCTATTGTGTAAATTATGTGTAATCTTCCCTATGAATACAGCATTAATGCATCACTAGTACTGATTTACTATGATTCCATGAAATAAAAACAATGGCATCTCTTTTGATTTGAATTCAGCAGCTGCATTCTGGCCACAGGTGCTGGTTAGTGGTCACTGAAGTAAAAATATGACAATGTTAGAAGATAACATTTGATTCTAAGAAAGGAAGTTAACAGATGACTTAGTGTCAAGGCCTTTGTCCTCTATAGTAAGAATGTTTTCTTTCTTTCTGTTTTTCTTTTAATGTTTCATTGATTATTTTGAAAAGCCATCCATGGTCATATAAGCAATTTTTAAGCAGAGGTGCACATCAGAATCATCTGGGGAGGTTTTTCCACATACCATTGTTTCGACTATGATCCAGACCTACTGAATCAGAACTTTTGGGGCAGAGATACTTTAAAAGCTGAACCTTTACTCAAGGACTATTGCTCTAATAGTGTCAGAATTCTTTTTTAATATATTTAAATAGATAGTAATAAAGCACAGTGATCTTCAGTCTTCTCTTTATTTTTAAACTTTTTTTTTTTTAAGAGTTTATTTTTATGTAATCTCTACACCCAACATGGGGCTCGAACTTAACAACTCTGAGATGAAGAGTTGCATGCCCACTTGACTGAGTCAGGCAAGCAGGTGCCCGTCTCCTTGGTTTTTTAAACCTAATGTTTTTAGGCAAGACTGTTTTCCACCAGCTGTCTATAACTCCATTTCTTATTCTGTCTCTCTAGAACAAGTAAATCATTTACAGTTGTAGTGCATAGCCATTACAGTGGTGTTTTTTTTTTTTTTTTTACACCAGGCAAGTGAGGTGATAACATTTGTATCCCACTTACTAGCAACAAAATTTTTGTGTAATACCTTAGATCCATCTCAATAACCCCCATTGTCATTATAGGAGTTTGCTAGATAACTTGTTCTTGCCCAACCAAATGCTACGTTTTATTCTCGTAGTGTATTAACAATAGTTTTCCTAAGATACTCATGTCATCATTTTTACTTTTATACACAAAAATTCTGTCTTTACATTGCCTTTGTATACTTTGCTAAGGTTTTCTGATTTACTTCCACTTGTGTTTTCTCTCTAATATTTTCTTTTGTGCCACCTAAACAGTGCCATAGTTACCACTTGAAACTCCTACATGCAATGCTCTTTTCTTTCTTCTGCTTTAAAATTAGGAAGCTTTATTTTTTTGTACAAGTTTTGTTTTTTTGTACAGCTTATATTAATTGGAAAAATAATACAATACAAACATTTAAAATAAATTCATACTGCTAACAACTTAGCGTTTATACTTTCAGACATTTTGGTTTGTTTATGCTAACATACATTTTTCTTGCATATATGCGATCAGATTATATTCAGTCTGCTGCACCTTGCCTTTTTTCCCTTAACAATGATATTCACATTTCTTTTTCAGTACATAGAGATAAGCTTTACTCTTTAAATAGTTGCATACTCTTTAAATGGCAGTGTACTAATTATTGAATAATACTTTGAATAACCAGTTGTTTGATGGCTTTTTCATTTTTAGTTTTTTTAAGAGCTTTTCTTTTTTCAAAAAAAAAAATTAATGTTTATTTATTTATTTTTGAGAGAGAAAGAGCACAAGCAGGGGAGGGGCAGAGAGAGAGAGAGGGAGGAGGAGAAAGAGAGAGAGAGACACAGAGAGAGACAGAGGGAGAGAGATACTTAAGAGTCCAAAGCAGGCTCCAGGCTCTGAGCTGTTAGCACAGAGCCCAATGTGGGGATCCAGCCCAAGAACTGCAAGATCATGACCTGAGCTGAAGTTGGATGCTTAACCGACTGAGCTACCCAGGTGCCCCGAAGAGCTTCCCTTTGTACGTCTGGTATATTTGCTTTGTTGCATCTGTAGCATAAATAACTAAAATGAATCATAATTGGGTCAAAGAATATACACCCAAAATTTTAGAGAATATTTGCTTCAATAAGAGAAGAAAACTGAGGGAGGACTAGTCTGACCAAGTATTTTCTTTTTTGTTTCTCTTTTCCTTTCTTTTCCCATTCCATCCCATTCCATTCCTGTGTGTGTGTATGTATATCATTTTAAAGAAGTAACTATTTATTAAAAATTTTTTTAAATAATTTTTTTAATGTTTTATTTATTTCTAGGAGTGAGAGAGAGAGCGTGAGCAGGGGAGGGTCAGAGAGAGAGAGGGAGTCACAGACTGAAACAGGCTCCAGGCTCTGAGCTGGCAGTCAGCACAGAGCCCGNTCCAGGCTCTGAGCTGGCAGTCAGCACAGAGCCCGACGCGGGGCTCGAACCCACAAACTGCAAGATCATGACCTAAGCGAAAGTCGGACGCTTAACTGACTAAGCCACCCAGGCACCCCTATTAAAAATTTTTTTAATGTTAAGTAACTTTTTATTCTAAAGTAGTTTTATTTTTTAAAATTTTTTTAAATGTTTTATTCATTTCTGAGAGAGACACCGCATGAGCAGAGAGGGTCAGAGAGAGAGGGAGACACAGAACCTGAAACAGGCTCCAGGCTCTGAGCTGGCTGTCAGCACAGAGCTGGATGCGGGGCTTGAACCCACGAGCCAGGAGATCGTGACCTGAGCCGAAGTTGGACGCCCAACTGACTGAGCCACCTAGGCGCCCCATTAAGTAAATAGTTTTAGATAAGAAGTGAGTGTTTAATTTTGTTTAATGCCTCTTTATCATTTGAGACAGGCTTAGTCAGTTTGGGCTGCTTTATCGTAATACCATAGACCGAGTGGCTTAAACAACAAATATTTATTTGTAAGCCAACATCAGAGTGTCAGCATGATTGGGTTCTTCCTGGCTTTCTTCCTGGTGTACAGAGAGAGAGCGCTGGGCCCTTCATCTCCTTATAAGGGAACTAATCCTGCCATAGAGTCTCCATCCTCCTAACCTAATCTAACCCTAAATACCTCCCAGTGGCCCCACCTCCAAATATGATGACTTTGGAGATAAAGAGTTTCAACATATGAATTTTGGAGGAATACAACTTTCAGTCTATAGCAGAGATAATCATGTTGGTTTTCTTTGGCTTATTATAGTAAATTAAATTAATGGATTTCTTAATATTTAAATATTAACATAGTCCTATAAGTAATCTTCATTTGGTTTTCATTTTTTAAAAGCTGGATCTTATTTGTTAATATTTTATTTATAATTTTGCATTGATATTTATAAGTTATAATCAGCAATTGTTCTTAGGTTTTGGTAATAGTATTCTATTGACTTTTTTTTAAAGCTTATTCATTTTTGAGAGAGAAAGAGACAGAATGTGAGTGGGGAAGGGCAGAGAGAGAGGGAGACAGAATCTGAGCTGTTAGCACAGAGCCTGACATGGGGCTCAAACCCACGAACCATGAGATCATGACCTGAGCCGAAGTCGGATGCTTAACTGACTGAGCCACCCAGGCACCACTGTTGTATGGACCTTTTAAAAAAATGTTTGTTTATTTTGAGAGAGAGAGCACAGGGGAGGGGCAGAGAGAGAGGGAGAGAGAAGGTCTTAAGCAGGCTCCACACTGTCAGTACAGAGCCTGATGTTGGGCTCGATCTCATGAACCACAAGATCATGACTTGAGCCAAAACCAGGAGTTGGTTGCTTAACTGACTCAGCCACCCAGGTGCCCCTATATTGACTTTTTAAAATGAAGAAACAAACCTGAAAAATGAAATGTTCACTTCTTCATGCTGTGGTGTAATTTGAGTTTGAAGTTCTTTGTTCGTGAAGTTGTTATATAATTCACCTACATAGTACCTTTCTAACTTGCCACACTTCGGTGGCAATAAGGCAGTAAGGTGGAAATAAGGTACTTATTTCCAAGTAAGGTCATAATAGATGTAATTAAGTTAAGATGAGGTCATACTGGAGTAGGTTGAGCCATTAATCCATTATAACTAGTATCCTTATAAGAGGACAGAAAACAATGTGATGATAGACACACAGGGCAGAGACAGCCGTGTAATGACAGAGGCAGAGAGTAGGGTGACGTAGCTGCAAGCCAAGAGTTGGTGGCTGCCACCAGAAGCTAGGAAGAGGCAAGGAAGGACCCTCCCCTACAGGTTTCAGAGGGAGCAGGGCCCTACCAACACCTTGTTTTCCAGCTCTAGAACTGTGAGAGAATAAATTTGTTGTTTTAAGCCACCTAGCTTTTGATAATTTGTTAGGGAACCCTAGGAAACTAATACATTATGTATTTCATTTGTGCTTTCAAATTTATTTTTGTCTTTTTCATTCTTTATTTTGTAATTGATGCCTTCTTTTTTTCACCTTGTTAATGTGGTATCCCATAATATTTATTTTTTACTTATCTCCCCAAATTATTGAGTTCAATTGTCTTTTTTAAAAATTTTAATATTTATTTATTTTTGAGAGAGATAGTGTTTAACGGTGAGAAAAGAAAGCATATGTTTAGGAGTGCCTGGGTGGCTCAACCAATTAAGCATCTGACTCTTGACTTCATCCCAGGTCATGAGCTCATTGTTTGTGAGTTCGAGCCAGACTCAGCTGTCCGCGCAGAGTCTGCTTGGGATTCTTTCTTTCCCTCTCTTCCTACCCCTCCCCCCCCCCATGTGAGCATGCACATGTGCTTTCTCTCTGTCTCTTAAAATAAATAAACTTAAAAAAAAAAAGCATATGTCCACAAAAATACTTGTACATGAATAATTTATAGCAGCTTTATTTGTAATAGCTGGAAACTAGAAACAGTCTAAATGTCCATCACTAACTAAGAAGATAAATAAATTGGTATATCCTTAAAACAGGGGTGTCTGGGTGGCTCCATGTTAAGCATCCAACTCTTGATTTTGGCTCAGGTCATGATCTCACAATTGTGATATTGAGCCCCACATTGGGCTCTGCACTGAGTGTGGAGCCTGCTTTGGAGTCTCTCTCCTCCTGCCCCTCTCTTTGCCTCTCCCTGGCTTGCATGCTCCCTCAGAATAAACAAACATTAAAAAAATACTATTCAGTAATGAAAATGAATGAATAATTCATACATGCTACTACATGGATGAATCAAGTATGCTAAGTAGAAGAACCTAGATCAAAAAGAGTACATATGAATCCATTTATATAAGATCATTGGAAATTTAAACTATTGTATAGTGACAGGAACTGCTTTGGGAAGGGAGGGGCAGGAGGAGATTGTAAGAGTGATGTGTTTATTGACTGTGATTATGGCTTCATGTGTGTATACATATGCCAGAACTGATCAAACTGTATGGTTTGAATATGTGCAGTTTATTTTATGTCAGTTATACCTCAATAAAGCTATAAAAAAAATCCCCATCCAATTTGGAGAATGTGTGAGGCTCTCACTACTCTTACTCCCTCATTTCCATCAGTGGGAATCTCTAACTGCTTTTCTCTTATCATAGGCAAGTGATTCTTGTTGGGCTGGTTGTTTACAATATTTCTGTTAGTCCCTTGGCATCCAGTGGTACTTGCAGCCTCTTCCTGCAGAAGTTTCCTCAATCTGGGATATAAAACAAGCCCAAGACCGCTCTCAAGTGGCTCACAGTTTTTTACCCGGAATACATTCACCTGGCCAGCTATCAGTGAGTGCAGCTACTTCGAAATTACAGCCTTCTACTCTGTTGTCATGGATTACTTCAAATGGCTAGTCTTCAGATTTCTCAGGTAGAAGTCAGATAACCAGTCTGCAGAATCCCGAATCTCTAAGAGACAGATAATCAAGCTTTCAGAGTGGTGTCCTTGAAGCCCACCCTTACTAGGCTAGAAGTGAGGGTAAAGGGGTAAAGCACCAATCCATTCCTCTGATTTGAGAGTGGTATTGACAACTCTCTAAAGAAATCCCTTTTTCCCAATTTCCATCTCCTCATTAGATCTCTCCAAATGCTCTCCACCTCCACTCTTTTTAAAAATAATTGGAAGTGGGTGATCAGCTAAGTATTGTAAAATTGCTTCCCCTACTTTCCCTTCCTTTGCAGGTCTTGTCCATGTGGTCTAACACCTTATTTTGAGTAGTGGGAGTATTAGCAGGTAGTGCCTTGGAACCCTCAGGTAAGATTGAGACAGAGTTTATGTGGGTATCATGTTATGTGCTGTTAATAGGACTTTCTGGAAGTCTGATTTATTTTTTTAAACTTTTTAAATGTTTTATGTATTTCTGAGAGAGAGAGAGAGAGAGACAGCATGAGCAGGGGAGAGTCAGAGAGAGAGGGAGACACAGAACCCGAAACAGGCTCTAGGCTCTGAGCTAGCTGTCAGCACAGAGCCCGACGTGGAGCTTGAACCCACGAACCGTGAGATCATGACCTGAGCCGAAGTCAGACGCCCAACTGACTGAGCCACCCAGGCGCCCCTCTGGAAGTCTGATTTAATTTAAAAACATGCACTTTACTTGAGATTAGTGAAATTCTGGGAGCTTCACTTTTCATTTTGTCCTTATTTCATGGCATTGGACATATAATCTTATCTATAGTACAGAATTATAGCTGTTCCCTAGTTTTATTATTGGTGGAATAATTGTTTCTTTCCTTTTATTCATGCTTGTAAACTTCAGGGAAGTAAGTAAACATGCCCTTACTGCTGCTTCTTCCCCTGCCTTTTTATTAAATATTGAAGTCTCCTTGTTAAAATAGTCATCTCATTATTCCAGTCCTCACAGACCTTAGTCTTCTCTAAACTTCTGTGGAATTTCTTAGTAATAACTGGTGTTTATAATTGTTGTTTTATTCTTTTGTATTTAATTTGTCTCAAATACTTAAGTGGAATATGTTTTCTCTATTTTTAATTTGTTATTTAAACAATGATTACTTTTAAGAGAGAGCGTGCACATGTGTGTGTGAGCAGGGAAGGGGCAGATAGAGAGAGGGAGAGAGAATCCCACACAGGCTTCATGCAGTCAGCAAAGAGCCCAATGGGGGACTCAATCCCACAAACCTGTGAGATCACAGCCTAAGCTGAAATCAAAAGCCAGATGCTTACTCAACTGAGCCACCCAGGCACCCCTGTTTTCTCTTTTTAAAATGGAAGAATTAAAATGGATTACCTTTGATATCTGGAGCTCAGATATTTTAGGAATCTCAGAACTCTTTTGGGAGAAGTAGGCTAAGTGATATTATTTGGAGTGTCATAAGTAATGAATAAGTCAGATTTCAAGTGGTTGGCCAATATTACATGGGAATGTCATGATGGTAAAGTAATGATGGTAAAGGATTAGAACACAGGATATATCAACTCCATTCTTTTGTCTGACTTCTAGAAATTTTAGTTTGCTTTCCACCAAGACATGTCAGTCTCCCTTTCCCTCCCATAACTGGTTTATTACTGCTGGAGTAGTAGGCAATTTCAGGAATAGGGATTACATTTATTAAAGTCTCATTTATTAGATGTTTTATATTCTCTACTTTATATCAGGCAGAGGGTGAGTTATCAAAGTAATACATTGATCAGAGATGAGCCCTGGGCTAACTGCTTAATTTTGTGTATGTTTCATTCTGCTCTTTTGTTTTACGTGCACAGGCTGCAAAAATATAATTTGAATAATGAAAAAAGGAGTTTTGGGGTAAGTTGCCTGTGTTAAGGAGCTAATCTGTCTTCACAAAAATTCCTATGACAAAGACCTGACTCTGAAACTAAGTGAAACATTTAAGGCATACAAAAATGTTTTTAGAGTAAAACAGGAAGGAAAGCAATGGGAAGCAATGTAGTCTTTTTGCCCTGCCTGCATTAGTGCTAGTCAGCTGATAACAGTTTGTTTGAATCACAGGGAAACCACCAGCGTGATGAGATTTAGTATGGTCAACATAATTAAGAGGTCATTAATTTTAATCATGAGTCTCCGAAAGAGTAACTAAATGCCTAAAAGAAGGAAAAGCAACAATAGTGACCCTTTTTGCCCCCAAATTAACTGTGTAACACAAAAATCATTCCAGATGGTTCACCACTGAGAAGATTTTCATGATTTTTCTATCCTAATTCATTTCAGACTTAGTGAGATTCCTCTTAAAGAAGGATGTATTTTTGTGGCATGACTATGTTTTTTTTTTCTTGTTAAACAAATATATGTTAATTTGTGAGACATTTAGTATTTCAAAGTTAAGTAGTAAGTCACATTTTTGGGTTCTGAGTGGAATAGTGTCCCTCCCTCTCTCCCTCCCTTCCTTCCTTCCATCTTCTCTTTTTTAAAAAAATATTTCTATCCATGGTCCTCAGCTCCTGAGTTCATGCCTGTGTAATTCTTTCTGCTGTTTATTTGGCAATGTCTCTGGTCTTCCTTGAGAAGTTTAGCTTGTTGAGTATGGTCACAGGTGAATGCATTTTTAAATTGTATTCCTATATGCCTTTTTCAGCTTACAGTATTAAGGTCTGATTACATGTAAGGCAGATATAAGGAAAATTAATAAAATTTTAAAAAAGGGCTTTGAACATGTTTATACATTAAATAAAGCTAGTAACTTTCCTGTATGCCATTAAGTATATAGAAATAAAAACATTAGGGGAGACCGGGTGGCTCAGTCTGTTAAGCTTCGGCTCAGGTCATGATTTCAAGCTTCTTAGTTCAAGCCCTGCTGTCAGCACAGAGCCCACTTCGGATCTTCTGTCCCCCTCTCTCTATGCCGTCCTCTGCTCATTCTCATCCTCTCTCTCTCTCTCTCTCTCTCTCTCTCAGTAAACTTAAAAAATTACATTAAGGGGTGGAAAATCTCATTAATAGTGGATATAAAATAAATAGAAATGAAGTTAACATAAAATATATGGGGCTTTATAAAACAACTATAAAACTTGAGAAAAGGGAAGATATAACTAAGGAATCATATCTGTTGATTGAAGACTCAACATTGAGAAAGTATAAATCTTCCTAAACTAATTTATAAATTTAAATGTAATATCACTGTTCTAAAGTACAGGAAACCTAAGAACATATGTGTGAGACTAGCGAAGAAAACTTTGAAAAATAACAGTTTTGAGTACAGTGTTCCCTATCAGATTTTAAAATATATTGCGGAGTACTGAGATTAAAATAATGTGGTATTGAGCCCAGAACTGACGATGAAAGGAACAGAATTCTTAAAAAATCCAGAGAGAGACTCATATATATATAAGAGTTTAGAGTATGGTAAAGGTGATACTTCAAATCAGTGGGAAAAGGATGGTTCCTGGAGAAATAATGAGGGACAGCTGGCTTATTATTTGGCAGAAAAACAAGGTAGGATACCATACACTTCTCCAGAGTAGATTTTAGGTGGAGTAATGATTTGTATGTTAAAATTGAAGCTGTGAATGTACTAAAGGAAAATATTTGTGAGATATATATTAACTTTGGAATCAGGACAGTACTTCTGAGCATGACAACAAAGACAAAACCTTAAAATAGATTTGACTGTATAAGAATATTACCCCACCCCACCCCCAACCAATAAAGATGGGAAAATGTTTGGAATATGTAAAGGAAAATTCAAATCCTATGTATTTAGAGAGCTCTTAAAAATGTCTCGCAGGAACTCCTGGGTTGTTGAATCGTGGAGATATGGGGAGAGTGGCACTCTCAGAGTGTGGAAGCCCTATGTCCTTTCCCACTTACCTTGCCCTATACATCTCTTCTCTCTGGCTGTTGTGAGTTAAATATACTTCCCCTAGATCGTGGGTATGCCCATGCTAATCTGTATTCTTTTTATTTTTATTTTATTATTTATATATTTTAATGTTTAATTTATTTTTGAGAGTCAGAGAGAGACAGTGTGAGCAGGGGAGGGTCAGAGAGAGGGAGATACAGAATCCGAAACAGGCCCCAGGCTCTGAGCTGGCAGTCAGCACAG
This sequence comes from Hyaena hyaena, assembly GCF_003009895.1. Classification (NCBI taxonomy): domain Eukaryota; kingdom Metazoa; phylum Chordata; class Mammalia; order Carnivora; family Hyaenidae; genus Hyaena; species Hyaena hyaena. The sequence goes on along the minus strand of NW_024080677.1, from coordinate 2,282,070 downwards.
AGCCCGACGCGGGGCTCGAACCCACGAACCGCGAGATCATGACCTAAGTGAAAGTCAGACGCTTAACCGACTAAGCCACCCAGGCGCCCCTGTATTCTTTTTAGATAAGACCTGATACAATAGTGTATAACTAGATTCAAGAATGTGTTTGGTTAAAAAATCCCCTTCTAAAAGTCAGAAGCTTAACACTTAGCTTCAATATCTGAAACTGTCTATTATCAACCTCTGATCTCTAAAAATACACTCCAATATAAAAATTCTTACCCATCCTCTCATTTAAAGAGGGTACTCTGTGGTTATATAAATAAATTCAAAATAATGTACTGGGGAAAAAAGTCTTGCAGTTCCATTATATGAAATATCCAGAATAGATCAATCTACTGAGACTAAGGTAGATTAGTGGTTGGTTGCCTAGATCTGGGAACAGGGGGAGGGGGAATGGGAAGTGACTGCTTATGGGTATGGGTGTTCTTTTTGGGGTGATGTAAATGTTCTAAAATTAGATTGTGGTGATGGGTACATAGCTCTGGATATACGAAAAATTATCAAATTCTGTGCTTTTACTTTTTTTCAAAACAATTTTTTAAATGTTTATTTTCTTGAGAGAGAGTGAGAGAGCATGTGCACACAAATGGGAGAGGGCGGAGAGAGATGGAGACAGAATTCAAAGCTGGCTCCATGCCCTGAGCTCTCAGCACAGAGCTCGACACAGGGCTCCTGAGCTGAAGTCAGATGCTTAACTGACTGAACCACCCAGGTGCCCCTCAAATTCTGTACCTTAAATGAGTATGGTATTTGATTTGTATCTCAATAAAACTGGTAAATTTTTTATTGCAATCCTACCTCCATAGAAAATAGGTTAATATCATAAATAGGCATGTGAAAAAAAGAGAAAGATGGATTGCAAATCTAATTTGTTTCACATTTTGTACTAAATGGGAAACTAAATCAACATTGAGCTGCCATTATTTTAAATCTTCCAATTGACAAAGATAATAATGCTTACTACACAGACTATAAAGAGATATACTCCTATGTAGCTAGTGCAAGTATAAATTGATCCAGCCTTTGTGGGAGGGAGCTGAGAGGGTAGATAATATAAACAATATATATATATATATATATATATATATGTATGTATGTATGTATATGTGTGTGTATATGTGTAGCTAGGTATATATATAACAAAAAAAAAATCCCTTAAACTATTTATGCTCCTAAAACATTTGTTTCAGCAATTCCATTTTTAGAAATTTACCCAAGGTTTTTCCCTCACTTAATAGTCTATTGCAAGCACCTGGCACCAGGTGCTGGGCACCTGGCTGGCTCAGTTGGAAGAACATGCAGCTCTTGATCTTGGGGTCATGAGTTCTAGCCCCATGTGGGGTGTAGAAATTGCTTAAATAAAACTTAAAAAAAAATCTATTGCAAGCATCTCCATGTCATATAATGTTTCAGTAATTTGAATAGTTCCATACATATACGTGTTGAGGGGTAATATTCTGTACAAAACACTTCTATAAGAATTAATGTTTTTATATGGACTTCTTTAATCTCTTGATTGTTCAGAAATTATTAAAAACAATTTTAGGATGGGTTTCAGGGAAACTGAGAAACACCATTGAAGAACAAGTTAATTGCAAATTGCAAGGTATCTAATTTCTTGCTTTTGGAAGAAAGTTCAACCTCTTAATCCTTTAAGCTATGTTTTGGAGTTTAAGACAAACATTTTTTTAAACGTTTATTTATTTTTGAGAGAGAGACAGAGCATGAGCAGGGGAAGGACAGAGAGAGAGGGAGACACAGAATCTGAAGCAGGCTCCAGGCTCTGAGCTGTCAGCACAGAGCTGGATGTGGGGCTTGAACTCACAAATCGTGAGATCATGACCTGAGCTGAAGTTTCAGCTCAAAAGCTGAACCCCGCGAGCCCCCATGTTTTGGAGTTTTAATGGTGAACAAGACTCAATCTCTGCTTCGTGGAGTAAATGGACACTTAAATTACCTTGTGCTAAGCGATATAATTAAAGTTAATCTTGGGAACATATAAAAATGCTCTTGTCCTACATGGGCAAGTAAAGCTTCCTAAGATGTGAAGTGTTTATGCTGACAGGTGAAGGAAAACTTGGGAATTACCAAAGTGAAGAGGAGTTTAAAAGAAGGGCTTCTGGTGCAAAACTGCATGTGCAAAGGCCCAAATGTAGGTGAAAATGTAAAGTGGTGAAGATGAGGGTGTAAATAAGGGCCAGATTCTGGGCCTTTTGGGTCACATTAAGGATTTTATCCTAAAGATAGTAAAGAGTCATTGAAAAATGTTAATTAGGAGGTTAGTGTGTCTTGGTCATATTTTTGCTGGTTAACATGCTGATTGCAGTGTGTTGATGCAGTTAACTTTGTTGGAACAAGATCGTCTTTTAGAAGGTAGTTTTTGCAATTCAGGTGAGAGGAAATGATGGTCTATTCTAGGGTAGTTAGTGGAAATAGAAGTGGGATGGCATCAAGGTATCTAGGAAGTAGAATGTTAGGACATTGTGTTCACTTGGGTATGAGGGATGGGGAAGAGAGTCCAGGATGATGTCTAGATTTATTTATGTCTTGATCAACTGTGGGAATATTGTTGCTACTCACCAAGATAAAGCAGATTTGGTGGAGAAGATAATACCCCTTTTCTAATTTACTCATGGTCCATTCAGACAGAGATGTTCAGTAGGCAGTCTGAAGCTCTGAGAGATAGGAGCTGGAGCTGGAGATAAAGATGTGAGATCTTGATATTTATTTCCTTGAGAGAAAATTGGTTTTGTAATTTGGGATAATTTCCTTTTGCATTTTATGACAGATATATGTTAAGCTTATGCAGAGAGAGCTGCTTGCCAAATAACAGGCTTTCTGAGAGTGTTTTGTTGAATATGTTTTACTTTCTGCATTATAGTTGTGAAATTGTGAGATTCCCTAATTGATACTTGTTTTTTTAGTTTCTTTTCACAATTTTCATGGTATTTGGAAATCCATTGCAAGAAAATTCCTTATTGTATCCTTTGTTAAATTTTTTAAATGTTTTATTTATTTCTGAGAGAGAGAAACAGCATGAACAGAGGAGGGTCAGAGAGAGGGAGACACAGAATCTGAAACAGGCTCCAGGCTCTGAGCTGTCAGCACAGAGCCTGACTCAGGGCTTGAACCCATGAACTGTGAGATCATGACCTGAGCCAAAGTTGGACACCCAACCGGCTGAGCCACTCAGGCGCCCCTGGATAGACATTTAAATTGTTTCCTCCCCCCCCCCCCCAGTGCTACTGTGTTCATATTGTCACTGTGAAATTTCCTGTGCATGTATGTCTCTGCACAAGTGTGAGAATTAGGAAGTGGAGCTACCAGGTGGAAGGAGATATGTATCTTCCAATTTTATCAGATATTGCCTAATTGCTTTCTATAAAGAGTTATATTGATGTACACTCTCACTAGCTCTGTATGGGACTATATATGTTATATCCTCTCCTATGTGTGATATTGTCACTATTGTCAGACTGTAATACTTTAGCAGTCTGATGGGTATGAAATGGTGTCTTGTGATTTTAAATTTGTTTAATTAATTGCTCATAAAGTTGGGCATCTTTTCATATTGATTGTTCATTGATGTTTCTTCTGTAAGTTACTACCTATTCATATTCTATTCCTCGCCCCCCCCCCCACCGTATTTTCTGTTGGCTCCCTTGTCTTTTTGTTGTTGTAGAATTTTTGTACAAATGAACTAATCCTTTGTCAGTGAAAATCTCTCTGCTCAATATGTAGTTTGTCTTTATTTTTTTTTCATGTTAAAACTTGACCTTGGGGGGCTCTGGGGGGCTCAGTCGGTTAGGCGTCTGGTTTTGGCTCAGGTCATGATCTTGCAGTTTGTGGGTTACAGTCCTGCATTGGGCTCTGTGCTGACAGCTCAGAGCCTGGAGCCTACTTCACATTCTGTGTGTCTCTCTGTCCCTCCCCTGCTTGTGCTGTCTCTCTCTCTTTCTGTCTCTCAAAAATAAACATTAAACAAAAACCCAACAACTTCATTTTCTGTGACTTGAGACTTAAAATTTACTGCTCTATAAAATACACTTACTTTGCATATATACTTTTTTTTTTTTAAGTTGTTTTTATTTTTGGAGTGCCTGGGTGGCTCAGTTGGTTAAGTGTCCGACTTCAGCTCAGGTCATGATCTCGCGGTCTGTGAGTTCCAGCCCCATGTCAGGCTCTGTGCTGACAGCTCAGAGCCTGGAGCCTGCTTTGGATTCTGTGTCTCCCTCTCTCTTTGCTCTTCCCTCACTCGTGCTCTGTCTCTTAAAAATGAATAAACATTAAAAGAAAAAATTGAAGAATATTGTCTAAAAAAATTTTTATTTATTAAAAAAATTTTTATAGTTTATTTTTGAGGCAGAGAGAGACAGAATCTGAAACAGGCTCCAGGCTCTGAGCTGTCAGCACAGAGCCCGACGTGGGGCTCGAAACTATGAACCATGAGATCATGACCTGAGCCAAAGTTGGATGCTTAACTGACCAAGCCATCCAGACACCCCAAGATTTTTTATTTTTAAGCAACCTTTCCACCCATTTTGGGGCTTGAACTCACAACCCCTAGATCAAGAGTCTCATGCTCTACTGACTGAGTCAGCCATATATATATATATATATATAAATTTTAAAAAGTTAGTTTTATCTTTCATACATAGAAAAATTTAATCAATCAATGGTATTGAATGATTATATATTTGAAAATCTTTTACAGTCATAAATGATACACATCAGCAAATGTGTATTTTTTTTGAGAGAGAATGAGCTCATGCAAGTGGGGGAGGGGCAGAGAGAGAGAGAGAGAGGGAGAGGAGAGGGAGAGCGGGAGGGAGGGAGGGAGACAGAGGATCCTAGGCAGGCTCTGTGCTATTAGTGTAGAGCCTGACTCTGGGCTTGAGTTTAGGAACTGTGAAATTATGACGTGAGCTAAAATCAAGAGTCTGATGCATTGATCCCATGGTTTGTGGGTTCGAGCCCCATGTCAGGCTCTGTGCTGACAGGTAGCTCAGAGCCTGGATCCTGTTTCAGATTCTGTATCTCCCTCTCTCTCTGACCCTCCCCTGCTCATGCAGTCTCTCTCTCTCAAAAATAAAAAAAAAAAATTAAAAAAATTAAAAAACAGAGTCTGATGCTTAACTACCTGAGCCACACAGGCTCTCCTGTATGTACTTTTTTCAGTAGACTTTATTTTTCAGAGTAGTTTTGGGTTCACAGCAAACTTGAGCAGAAAGTACAGAGAATTCCCATGTCATCCCTGCCCCACATACTTAAAATCTCCTCCACTATCTACAACAGGCATCACAGTATGGCACATTGGTTGCAAGTGAGGAACCTGAATTGACACATCATTATCACTCAAAGTCCATGGGTTACATTAGGGTTCATTGTTGGTGTTGTACATTCTGTGGGTTTGGACAAATGTATAATGACACCACCCACCATCATAGTAACATGCAGAATAGTTTCACTGCCCTCAGAATCCTCTGGGTTCTGCCAATTCATCCCTCCCTTCTCCTTAGTCCCTGATCTTCTTAATGTCTGCAGTTTTGTCTTTTACAGAATGTCATATAGTTGAAAACATACAATGTGTAACCTTTTTGGCTTCTTTTACTTTCTTTTGGTATGCATTTAAGTTTCTTCTTTGTCTTTTCATGGCTTCGTAGCTCATTCCTTTTTAGCTCTTTTGAGTAATACCCCACTTTCTAGATATACCACAGTTAATTTATCCACTCACCTACTGAAGGACATCTCGGGTGCTTGGATATTTTGTCAGTTAAGAATAAAGCTGCTGTAATATCCCTGTGTACGTTTTTGTGTAGATCTAAGTTTTCAACTCATTTGGGTAAATGTCAATGAGCACAGTTGCTGGATTGTATGTTAAGAGTATGTTTAGTTTTTCTGGGGCTTCTGGGTGGCTTAGTCATTTGAGCATCTGACTCTTGATTTTGGCTTAGATTGTGATCCAAGGGTTGTGGAATCCAGCCAGGCGTCAGGCTCTGTGCTGAGCCTGCTTAAGATTCTCTCCCTCCCTCCTTCCCCTCTAAGCCCCCCTACCCTGCTTTGCCCCCTCCCTGCTCAGACTTTATCTCAAAAAAAAAAAAAAAAAGAAAGAATATGTTTAGTTTTATAAGAAACACTCAAAATGTCTTCCAGAGTGGCCATTTTGTATTCCTACCAATAATAAATGAGAATTCCTATTGCTCCACATTCCACCAACACTTGTCAATATTTTGGATTTGGGCCATTTTAATAGGTATATAGTGGTGTCACATTGTTTTAATTTGCATTTCCCTAATGATTTGATGATAGTCCTTAATCATATGATGTGGAACATCTTTTCATATGCTTATTTGCCATCTGTATATCTTCTTTAGTGAGATATTTAGATCTTAGGTCCATTTTTCAAATCGAATTACTTGCTTTTTCATTGTTGAGTTTTAAGAGTTCTTTGTATATTTTGAATAACAGTCCTTTATCAGATATATGCTTTCCAAATTTTTTCTCCCAGTCTGTGGCTTTCCATTCTCATAAGTAGCATTTACTTTTACATAAATATCAGGCATTTTTGTTTGTGTACTGTAGTTTTCTAATTAATTGATTAGTGTCCTAACATAAGAAATCAAGATTTTGGTATGTCCCACCAAATAAGATAAGCCAGAACCAATAAAATTTTAAACCTAAAAACACGTCCAACTAAAAAGTTACAAAAAGAACAAATCTTCTGTGCTTTAATGTCCAAATTTAAATATTTATCTAATATATATTATATTTAAAACAGTTTATATATTATATATGAAGCAATTTATATTACATTAAAACATATATAACTTCTGTGGAATATAACAGATCACATTTATTTTCTTCACTGTTTATATTGTTCAAGCAATTTCTTTTCATTCCTCAGTATATTTCAAACATTAAGTTTTGTTAAATATTAATATTTGAACCCCTTTTCATCACTTTGTATCCTATCCCACTTTAAAAAAGTGCTTTTACCACCGAATGCAATATGTATACATGTTTTATATCTGTTTATTGTCTTAACCTCATATAGATTCCATGAGAGCAAAGACTTGTTTGTTTACTACTATATCTTAAGTCTCTTATACACTGTCTGGCATTCAATAAATGTTAAATATTTGTTGAATGAATACAAAACATTGCTTATATTCATACAAATATTTTAAAAAATTTTTTAATTTTTTAATTTTAAATTATTTTCAGTGTTTATTTTTGAGAGAGAGACAGTGCAAGCAAGGGAGGTGCAGAGAGAGAGGGAGACACAGAATCTGAAGCAGGTTCCAGTCTCTGAGCTGTCAGTACAAGAGCCCGATGCAGGGCTCAGATTCACAGACTGTGAGATCATGACCTGAGACGAAGTCAAGATGCTCAACTAACTGAGCCACCCAGCCGCCCCTACAAGCTATTTTTAAAAAGCTATTGCTGATTTCAGTGGAGCAGAATAGAGAGCCCAGAAATAAACCCACAGTCATATGGTCAATTAGCCTTTGACAAATAAACCAAGGATATACAATGGGAAAACGTCTTCTCAACAAATGGTGATGGGAAAACTGGACAACTACATGCAAAAGAATGAAATTAGACAACTTCCTTACACCACACACAAAAATAAACTCAAAATGGGTTAAGGACCTAAATGTGAGACCTTAAACCATGAAACTCCCAGAGGAGAGCAGAGGCAGTAATTTCTCTGACATCAGCCATTGCGATATTTTTCTAGACATGTGTCCTGAAGCAAGAGAAACACAAGCAAAAATAAACTATTGGGATTACATCAACATCAAACGCTTCTGCACAGCAAAGGAAACAGCCAACAAAACTAAAAGACAACCTACTGAATGGGAGAAGGTATCTGCAAATGACATATCTGATAAAGGATTAGTATACAAAATATATAAAGAACTTCTACAACTCATCATCAAAGAACCCAAATAGTCCACTTAAAAATGGATAGAAGACATGAGCAGACATTTCTCCAAAGAAGACATACAGATGGCCAAGAGACACATGAAGAGATGCTCAACATCACTTATCATTAGAGAAAAATGCAAATCAAAACCACAGTGAGATACCATCTTACACCTTTCACAAGGGCTAAAATTAAAAACACAAGAAAAAATAAGTGTTGACAAGAATGTGGAGAATAAGGAACCTTGTGCACTGTTGGTGGGAATGCAAACTGGTGCAGACACTCTGAAGAGAACAGTATGGAGATTCCTCAAAAATTAAAAATAGATATACTAGGGGTGCCTGGGTGGTTTGGTTGGTTAAGCATTCAACTCTTGATTTCAGCTCAGGTCATGATCTCACAGTTCGCGAATTCAAGTCCTGCATCAGGCTCCATGCTGACAGTACAGAGCCTGCTTGGGATTCTCTCTCTCCCTCTCCCTCTCAAAATAAATAAATAAACTTTAAAAAAAAGTTTAAAAAAATTAAAACAATCTACCATATGATCCATTAATTCTATTGGGTATTTACCCAAATAATATAAAAACACTAATTCAAAAAGATATATGCACTTCTGTCTTTATTGGAGCATTATTTACAATAGCCAAATTATGGAAGCAGCCCAAGTGTTTGCTGGAAGAATAATGGATAAAGATACACAATAGAATATATACAATATACATATGTATATATACACACAATGGAATACTATTCAGCCATAAAAAGAATGAAATCTTGCCATTTACAACTACATGGATGGATCTAGAGGATATAATGCCAAGCAAAATAAAGCAGAAAGAGAGGTACCATATGATTTCATTTGTATGTGGAATTTAAGAATAAAAAAAAAGAAAGAGATAAACCAAAAAAAAAAAAAAAAACAAAAAAAAAAACCCCAGTGTTATCTAGAGAAGAAACTGGTGGTTACCAGAGGGGAGTTGGTGGTAGGGGGTATGGGGAAATACGTGGAGGGGATTAAGAGTACACTTATCTTGGTGAGCATATAAAATTGCTAAATCTCTATATTGTACGTCAGAAAATAACACTGTAAAGTGTACTGGAATTAAAAAACTAATATGTGATGTGAAAATTATATAAAATTCAAACTTGTTTCCATAAGTAGTTATATTGGAACATAAAAAAATTGCTGCTGATTTCAAAAGAGTTGTTATAGTCTTTTGTTATTATCTCCAAAATTGATTTTATGATTACTGCTGATTTCAGACAGTTGTTTTGGTCTTAATTTGTTCTCAAGATTAATTTTACAAAGACCTCATACAGCTGAAAAGGGTTCAAATCTCTGCTCATTACTAACTGCTATTCAGAATTTCAAATTTTTTTTTTAATATTTTTTATTTATTTCTAGGAGAGAGAGAGAGACAGCGTGAGCAGGGGAGGATCAGAGAGAGAGGGAGATACAGACTCTGAAATTGGCTCCAGGCTCTGAGCTGGCAGTTAGCACAGAGCCCAATGTGGGGCTCGAACCCACGAACCGCGAGATCATGATCTGAGCGAAAGTCGGACGCTTAACCGACTAATCCACCCAGGTGCCCCAAAATGTTTTTTTTTTAAATGTTTATTTATTTTTGAGAAAGAATGTGAGCAGGGGAAAGGCAGAGAGAGAGGGAGACACAGAATCTGAAGCAGGCTCCAGGCTTTGGAGCTGTCAGCATAGAGTCTGATGCAGGGCTCAAACCCACAAACCACAAGATCATGACCTGAGCCAAAGTCAGATGCTTTCCCACTAACCCGTCCGGGCACACCTACCTGTCAGTAACTTTTGACATAGTTAATCAATTATTTTCTTACATTTTTTTTTTAACTTCCCTTCTACACTAAAGTCTCTTGGTTTTCCTCTTACCTCCTTAGCTGCTCCTTTTGTTTCTTTTGCTGTTTCTCCTTGTTCTGCCTGACCTTTAATACTGAGTGCCCAGACCTCAGTCCTTAATCATTTTTTCTATTTTCATGTTTTCCCAAAAATGCCCAGTCTCGTGGCTGTGAATACTATCTGTATGTTCATGATTCCTAAACTTACATCCCCAGTGCAGACTCCTAAATTCTAGATTCATTTTTATCCATCTTGATGTTACCACTTGTATATATAATAAATATTTCAGATCAAGTCCAAACCTGAACTCCAGTTCTTCTCTTCCCAGATCTGTTCTGCCCATAGCCTTCTCCATCTCAGTTGTTTACAACTCTGTCCCTTTGGCTGTTTCAGCTAAAAACTTTGAGTCCATCCTTATTTTCATATGCACCTGCTCACTGGTATACCTGTGCATGTGCTCATACTATATCCAACTCATGAGGAAATCCGCTTAGCTCTACCTTGCAAATATATCCAGATTAGCATTTCTTACCACTGATTGGATTTAGTTTAAACCACCTTCATCCTTTACTTGGGTGATCTCTAGTTTCCTAACTGGTCTCTTTGCTTCCTTTTTTGTTTCCCTCCAATCTTCTCCATACAGCAGCCAGAGTGATTCTTGAAAAATGAAGTTGTATTGTGTCTTTTCCCTACGTCACTGGGTCCCCATTTCACTTAGAGTAAAGGTAGGATCTTTATTATTTGTCTCCTAAGCCATAGGCTGTTAATGGTGATGGGGCTCTCCATTACTTCTCTCATTTCTTCTCCTGCATCTCTCCCCATTGCTTGTTCTTTTTAAAAATAAAAAAAAAAAGTTTATGTTTGAGAAAGAGAGGGAGAAACAGTGCATAAGCTGTGGAGGGGCAGAGAGAGAGGGAGACATAGAATCTGAAGCAGCTCCAGACTCTGAGCTGTCAGCACAGAGCCCAATGTGGGGCTGGAACTCGAGCTGTGAGATCATGATCTGAGCCAAAGTTGGATGCTTAACCGACTGAGCCACCCAGACACCCCTCCTTTGCTTGTTCTGTTTCAGCCATATTGGCCTCCTTGCTATTCCTTTAACACACCAGGGCTGTTGCATTGGTGTGATATTACATCCATTACACCCTTGTCTATGTGGTTCACTTCTTCAGGCTTTGCTCAAATGTCACTTCCTCAGTGATGACTATCTTGACTACCTTATTTAAAATTGTGGCAACTAAATCATGGAAAGAGCCTTAATGTCCATCAACTGATGGAAAGGATCAAGAAGATGTGGTTTATCTATACATTGGAATACTACATGGCAGTGAGAAAGAATGAAATCTGGCCATTTGTAGCAACGTGGATGGAACTGGAGGGTTTTATGCTGAGCAAATTAAGTCAGGCAGAGAAAGACAGATACCATATGTTTTCACTTCTGAGTGTAACAGGGGAAACTTAAAAGAGGACCGTGGGGGAGAAGAAGGGGAAAAAGTAATTGGGGAGAAGGAGGGAGGCAAACCATGAGAGACTCTTGAATACTGAGAACAAACTGAGGGCTGATGAGGGTGAGGGAGAGGGGAAAGAGGTTGATGGGCATGGAGGAGGGCACTTGTGGGGATGAGCACTGGGTGTTATATGGAAACCAATTCGACAATAAACTATGAAAAGAAAAAATACTAAAAAAAAAAAAAAAAGTGTGGCAACTGTCCCTGCCCCCTGCTCTGCCCCTCACTTCTGTTTTACCCTTTTTTTTTTTTAATGTTTTATTTGTTTCTGAGAGAGAGAGATAGAGAGACAGAGTGAGCAGGGAAGGGTCAGAGAGAAAGGGAAATACAGAATCCGAAACAGGCTCCAGGCTCTGAGCCAGCCGTCAGCACAGAGCCCGATGCGGGCTTGAACCCATGACTCGTGAGATCATAACCGGAGCTGAAGTTGTACACTCAACCAACTGAGCCACCCAGGCACCCCAAGCTTTTTTTTTTTTTAATAGCACTTAGCACTTTATAGAGTACTATCTAAATGACTTATTTATTATGTTCGTTGTTAATTGACTGTCTTCCTCTTCCCGTGTAAGGTCTAGGATGTAGGGATCTTTGTTTACTTCATCTGCATATCCCAAGCAATTGATACTTGCTCTTGTTTGTTGTTAAAGGAAGGGAAATTTCAAGTTTCTTCATTGGTCTGAATTTTTCTAGGGTTTTTTTTTTTAAAGTTGTTCAAAAAATTTCCCCCTAACTTTAGTATAACTATTTTGATTCTTGTCTTTGGATGTTCAAGGATTCTACTTGATTATAAGTTGACTGTAGGGATGGGATCGTTGTAGTATAATTTTGTTGTGATGTTACAGTGAATTCCTCCTTAGCTCCTTTGAGATTTCTTTCAAGGCCTGTTTTAGAAATCCTATATTAGTGTATATTCTGGAGTATTATATTGCAAGAATTTCCCATTTCTCTCAACTTTAAAAGAAATTATAGGTATAAAAATGGTTAAGTAAGGTATATAGGCTTATCCTTGTATGTGGAAAGAGCTGACTTTTTCCTTCTTTCATTCTAAGTCTAGTTTTGACGTTTAAGCAATTATTTGTGTATTCTTTCTTATTTACTCTAGAGACATATAGTAACATCTATAGAAGGTTATAGAGGCAAATTGGAATAAGTAAAAACTGGAGCAAAAGGGAACTGGAGAATTACACATAAATACATGTACACTGAGATGCAGGTATAAGCATCATGAGTGGCCTTGGGCTTCAGATTATGTAATTGTTCTTAATGTTTTGATTGTTTTAGTGCTGCATCTCTCTATCCAATAAACAAATGCTTACTTGGTAACTAAATAAACTAAATGGATCATAGTCTTTGCTCAAGGTCTCTTAGTTTGGCAGCAAGACCAGTGGTTGGATTTATCATATTGAGTGCAAGTGCTCTATTTGATTTGAGTATGGGTTGCTTTGTGGAGGTGGTGGTGTTGAGTTGCTCCTTCCACTGAAGAAAAGGTACTTCAGTGTCACAAGTTTACTATCCTAAGGTTCATGGCATGACCAGTGTCTTTAAAACCCTGAGCCTGTTTATTAGGCTCTTAAATTTGTATTCTTCCAGATCCTGTTTACAGATCTTATAAAATTGCAGTGTTTTAACAGAGATGAAATACTGGTCTAAAAACAGCCACTTTACTTTCATTTAACAGTTCTGACATTTAGCAATTGGCTAAAGTTTCTTCTAATTCAAGATTCTGGGATTCTGGGATTGTAGCTCATTTCCTGTTAATGTTTTTTTCTCTATTCATATTCCTATTCTGTATTCTTCTCTTAATATAACAAATGTTATATCATACATGCAGGTGCCATGCAAATTGTAAAGCTGTGAGTATATATGGCAAAACTGTTTTCATTATGTACTAAAACAGATTTGTTTTTGTTAATGGAGAAGCCTGGAAAAGTTATAGATGTGATTTGGTTGGCAGCCTAAGATACGTCATAGATAGAACACTGAAAGACCCAGAATTTTAGTTATTTACCTGCTCTGATTTTCAGGATATCCTGTGGCTTAAGTACCATTTCCAGTTGCTGAAAAGGATAAAAGGTGAATAGCCATGAAAGGAGGAATATGGTCTCTGATTATACTTTTTGACACTTTTGTCTGGGCTTGCCTAGGTATCCCTACCATCTTGCTCCTTTCTCTCATTGTGAGTCTGCAGACAGTCCCATGTTATCTGATACTTGGTCATCCTGACAGTATTATCAGTCACAATGTTCTTTCCTTATAGAGGTCTACTCTCCCCCTGTTATGAACCATGAAGTTTACAGTGCTCTCTTCTCCCTAAAGATATTGACCATGTCATGCCACTGATACGATAAGCATTGCAGTTTAACTGCTCTGGTTAAACATTTGATTTTAATTCTTTAAACACTGATGGTAACTACTTTGTTTTCCTGTGATGTCAAAACCTACTATATAGTGATCAGATTCTTGGGAATGGACTTTCTTGTAGAAAGTCAATTAAAGAAATTTTTTTTTGAGATATACCTTCCTAAGTTTATTGTGATTGCAAGACAGAAATACCTTTTTCTTCAGCTTTTATTTTTCTGGGCCCAGTTGAAAGCAACATTATGTAGTAGTCTATAAGTTTGTAGTTTTTTCCTTTTCCTCTGTTTCTTTCTCACTAAAGTGACCTTACCCCCCATTTAGATGACTAATACCTTCATTCTAGCTTTACACCCTTGACTGTGAAAACTGGAAGGGACTATTAACCAGTCATCTGTTACTGTTGACTTATGGATCCCAGCACAATAGAGGGATCAGGTCTTCTTCCACCACATTCTTTTATGGCACAGTAGATGATATTAACTCCTACTGTAATTACAGTGGCATTTTACCTGTTTGCATATACTAACTGCCTGGACAAGAAATTCAGGCTGTTGGAGGAGGATCATAGCCTTGTAATATAGTACTGATTTTTTTTTTTTTTTTAATGAGGAAAAAACCCAGAGTTTCTTATCTGGTAAAAATAAAACATTATCAGTATTTCCTTTGACTGATTTTCTGTAAATAGTGATTATTTGCTATTGAATGTGATAAAAAGAGAACTTTCGATAGAGATCCAGGATACCCCTGTTAAGGAGAGAATTTGGAGCCCTAGGAACAGATGCTCTGTACTTCTTCCCTTCTTCCATCTACACTTCTCTATGCAGAATGATGATTTTGATAATATTTGAAGAGTGCTACTCTCTTTTTAATGATAGACTTGGACTCATAGGGTTATTGGCACCTGAGTAATAACTTGAGTGTGTGCTGTTCATTCGCCTGCACCATACTGCTTGTATCTCCATCTTGGGCTATTTTGGTTGCTTCTTTAATTATATTCCTTTCTGGCTTGAATGGTTTTATTTTGGATATTGTGTATCAGCAGGGGAGAACAAGAAGGGAGAAGAGTACGTGCTCCTTTAAATACTTTTGTTTTTGTTTTTTTGTTTATTTTTGGGGGTAAGGGACAGACAGAGAAGGGGACTGGGATCCAAAGTGGGCTCACTGCTGACAGCAGTGATCCCGAGCCCCATGTGAGGCTCAGATTCACTAATCATGAGATCATGACCTGAACCAAAGTGGGACGCTCAGCTGACTGAGCCACCCAAGGTGCCCCAACTACTTTTTCTTAGATTTATTTTTTTTCATGGGGAAATGGTAGAATAATGTTTACAATCTTTAAAAAAGAAATGTAATGGGGCTCACTCAGAAAGATATATGTATGGACAAAAGATAAAGTCTTTTTTTTCCTGGGGTGCCTGGGTGGCTCAGTCAGTTTGACATCTGAATCTTGATCTTAGCTCAGGTCTGGATCTCGGGGTCATGAGTTCAAGCCCTGTTTTGGCATCTGTGATAGGTATGAAGGCTACTTAAAAAACAAATTAAAAAAAGTTTTTTGCCCCTAAAATGTTAAGCTGGATAAAAAATTTTACAAAAAGCCACCACTATCTTCCCCAATACTTTTATCTTTTAGGAAGTACATACGAGAGGCTTTTGAAAAGGATGACTGAAACTTCATATAAATTTTGGTGAGGGTTTTCATGGCTTATAAGTTTTTTCTTTTTTTCTCTGTGTTGAAAGCATGAATGAGAACTTGGAGGAAATCTTGCTTGGGAGAAGATAATCATATCCAGGTTCTAATTTTCCTTTGAATGCTTATTCCAGGATAATTGAGTGTTAGATCTGGAAGTAATTTTAAAGATGACCCAGTGTATTCCTCACTTTGGATGGGTGAGAGAACTGAGGTTTGGAGAGATTAAATTATGATCTCAAAGACTCATATTAGTTGGTAGAGAGTTAGACTAAACTTTTGGTTTCCCTTTCCAGTCTGTGTTTTTTACAATAGTCTTCCCCATTACAGGACTGAATTTCTTATGGGTTTTTGCCTGGTTTGCTTAGTAGACCAATATGAGCAAATAGGAGCAATTATAACATTTCTTACCTAATATTTGGGCAAAAAAGACCTTTTAATTTCATTGAGACTTCTCAAAAATAAAAGCTAGTCATTTTAAAAAGGTGGCTTAATATAGATTTGCAATAAACATTCATTCAGAGCCTTAACACTTCTTTGTACTGACTACAGAGTTGGCTCTTTTTGTTCTTAGAAGAGACACACAGAACTTTGAGACCTTGGAAAACCAAGTGGATTTTCAAATACTGTCTTAGCATATAGTATAGCACTGTGGTCTAGACTAAAGTAATAAAGTTAGAAAAAGTGTATTTGACATATATTTTTTGGAAAAGGGCAAGAGTATTGAAGTGTTTGGAATTTGGACTTGCTACTTTATTTGCTGATCGTAGGCCTGTTTTAACTTTTTTGCTTCTTTTTCAAACCATTTCAAATTCATGTTGAAAGTATGTGATAAATTGATTTAATTACTCCTTCCCTTTTGGGCCCATAAAATGAAAATGAAAAGAGATTGTGTATTTTCTTTAACATAGATAATTATAGCTGATATTTATTGAATACCCAATGAGCGTCCTGCACTGTGCTAAAGATTTTTATATGTATTTAAAAATTTATCATCTAGCTCTGTGGGAGAGATTGTCATTGCTGTATTTTGTAGTTGACACTGAAGCACAAAGAACTTGTTGATGTTACATAGGTAGTAAGAAGTAAGATACTGAATTCAAACACTGGCTCTTTAAAAAAAAAAACTCCGTCCCATTGCCCCTCAACATGAAGGTGTTAGAGACCCAATTCTAAAGGACCCAGAATTTACTGAACAAAGGGGTGGCTGTTCACATTACAAAGTGATGTAGAGATTTATTTTAAAAAGCAGATTTCCACGGATTGTACTCTCTGCTCCCTGGCCAAAAATGCAGGGGGAGCCATCTCATCCTAGAGCCATCTCTAGGAGCTTTGGTCATCTAGCTTTGTCACGTATTGAGACAGGGCTGCCGTTGGGTCAGTGGACTATCCCTGAGCCAGCCATTGTCCTTTCTTTGCCAAGAACAGTCAAGCATTGCCCACAGTGGATAAAACTGTTGAGCTGAAAGAGGAGGTTGGTTGGGGATGGTAGGTGCCATCAGGGACATACAGGCAACTCCTCTCAGTATCTAAATGGTTATTTAATGTATATGCAACCTTTAGGAATATATCTATTAAATAAAACAAGGAATGCAGGTAATAGTTTCAAAATCTCTACATTATAGTTTCTTTTATCTTTGTTAATTCTTTAGGAGGTAGTTATTAGAACCTCAAATCATCTTTGTTTACATATTTAATCTTTAATATTTATGTGCCTATTAGTGATCTTAAATATCCTGTTTTTACAATTTAGATTGCATCATCATGTGACCTAGTCTTAGATTATTAATTTCATTTTGAGGATATTGCCATGGTTCACGTGGAAGTTAGGTTTTTTTTTTTTTCCCACGTGTGTGTGTGTGTGTGTGTGTGTTTTGGATTTCAAATGGATGGCTACAATTCTTCACACCATTTCTTTCAAGTAATTTTCTTGAAAATTAAAGAAAATGTAGTGCTTGTATTAGTCATACTATTTAGTTATTTTTATGGATCATTTTATAAAAATAGTGGTTTAAAAAGGTTATTGCTACATCAGGGGCATGCAGTTATCTGGGTAGGGAGAGTTCTATTTTTGTGCTTCTCATACAACTTCGTTTAATTCACAGCTGAAAGTGAGCACCATGTGATTAGAAATGTCTCAGTGTTAATACTTGCTGCTAGATTTTTTCCTATTCTAATTTTATGTTTTTAGTTAACTGTTTACTGAGTTGATCATAAAACACTGTGATGCAAGAATAGATAAGTTCAGTTCTTGGGGTACAGTCAACCAGAACTAAGTCCTAAAAATTGTTTTCTTGTATGTATTTTGTATCTGAGAAAGGATTTTCATTTATATTTTTGTACTTAATATTTATAATAAGGAGTCAGTCAACCTTTCCTCTAAAATGCCAGATAGCAGGAAATATTTCAGGCTGTGTGGGCCATATGGCCTGTCTTCCTAAACTACACAACTCTTCCATGCCATTATAGCATGGAAGCTACCATAGATAATATGACATGAGCTTGGCTGTGTTTCCATGAAACTTTATTTGTAGATGTTGAATTTTAACTTAATATAATTTTCTTGTGTCCTTAAATATTATTCTTTTGTTTTTTCCAATCATTAAAAAATATAAAAACCATTTTTAGCTCATGGACATAAAAACAGATTATGGGGTCGCCTGGGTGGCTCAATTGGTTAAACTCTTTTGTTTGTACCTCTCTTTAAAAAACTGTTTTGTAGAAGTAAATTAGTAGAATTGTACAATGAGATAAGATTGAAGAATATATGTAAAGTTTCTATCAAATTGTATGTTTAGCAGAAATCAGTGATTGAGTCAAATCTTGACCTGCTGATTTCAGCTAATTTGCCTGAAAGAAATTGAAGATGGGGGTGCCTGGGTGACTCAGTAGGTCAAGCATCTGACTTTGGCTCAGGTCATGATCTCACAGTTTGTGGATCGAGCCCTGTGTTGGGCTCTGTGCTGATAGCTCAGAGCGTGGAGCCTGCTTCAGATTTTGTGTCTCCCTCTCTCTTTGCCTCTCTCCCCCTTGCACACTGTCTCTCTAAAATAAATAAATATTGAAAAAAATTTTTTTAAAGCCCAGAAATTGGAGATTGAGTAAAGGGAGGTTAAATAAAGGTAAAAAAATAAATGAAGAACATTTCTGATAGAGTAATTGTGGAGTTTCTTTCTTGACTCAACAAGCATTTTGAGTGTCCATACTGCTATGGGAAGCTCAGATGAGTAAGAGAAGTGAACAGCGATAGAGACATGCATGAAGTGTTGTGGGAGCGTAGGACTGCTGTGTAATCAACCTGAAGCGGGTGGAGGAAGAGATTCCAAACGGACCCCACCTCCTGGGAAGATGATGGCTGAATTTCTTTTCCCCCTTTATTGGCTTTAAAATAATTTAAAAGTGCATAGTTATTGCAAATACTAAATAGTCCAGAAGTATAAGTAGTAAAAAGTATAAATCCTTATTTACACTTTCTGCTCTCCAATCCTTACCCTTCAAAGTTATAGTTAAGAGATTGGTAAATATGCTTCCAGATTTTTTGCCTATGCATATACCAACAGCTTCTTTTTTCTCCACAAAATTGGCTTCACACTATATTATAATTTTGTCACTTGCTTTTCCCCACATATAATAGTCTAGCATGTATATGTTTCTATCTCAGTATGTACAGATCAATCTCATTTAAAAACTTGCAGCTTCACATAATGGATTTACCATCATTTATTTACATTATTTCCTATTGTTGGACATGTAGGTTTTCAACCTGTTACAAACAATGAATCTCCTTGTGCAGATATGTTTGTTTTCTTTTATGCATTAAGTTTTACATGATAAGTAGCATATGTAGGCAGATGAAGGGAGTTAAGATTTATGTGAAGGGAAAATGTTTTCTAGGCTAAGGAAACAATATGTAATGTGAAAAACACTGCTGAAGAAAATGGCACTTTTAGTTAGGGGAGAAGAATGTTTGTTTCTCTGTTGTGGAAGTACAGCACCTCTTGTTTTCTTGAACTTTAAACTGTTATGTTGGAGTATTTTATTTTATGGAATAAGTATCTCTTTACTGAATAATTTATTGTTGTTACAATTTTCTTATTTTGGAGATTAAAAACTTTTTTCCAGTAAATGTTACCAGTTGGAGAAGTAGAATCACAAGCTGATAAAAATCATTATTAGGGGGATGGGAGGTGTCTGGGTGGCTTAGTTGGTTAAGTGCCCCACGTCAGCTCAGGTCATGATCTCACGGTTCGTGAGTTTGCATCCGGCGTTGAGCTCTGGGCTGACATCTCAGAGCCTGGAGCCTGCTTCGGATTCTGTGTCTTCCTCTCTCTCTACCTCTTCCCCACTTGTGTTTTGTCTCTCTCTCTCTCTCTCTCTCTCTCTCTCTCTCTCTCTCTCTCTCAAAAATAAACAAACATTAAAAAAATGATTATTTGGATGTTACATAGAGTTCAAGTGGGTAGTTCTGGAAATAGAGTGTTTATCATAGCTATCTTTTTCTTAGTTCTGTTGTCTAATTGAGAGTTTCTTACCCAGAGTTCAAAATAACTTTTTGGGTGGTTAGTCCCCCATTGCTGTTCATTTGAAACACATTTAGGTATCTGAAAATGTGATAGATGGCTTAAAGTAGATGAATTGTGTTTTGTTATATCTTAACTCTTAAGTGTGAATTCTTACTACTCTTAAAAAGTTTTAGTTGCTGTTGTTCCAAATTTCCATTTTTGGAAGTTGTTTATAGTGTGATATCAAGTACTAACAAGTGTTATAATTTTATAATTCCCCTGATGATTAAGAGTTATCTACCGATTTCTTAAAAATACATTGGAAACAAAATGGTTCATTAAACAAGGTTGACATCTTTCTGAACTATTTATAAAAGTTTTTCTTTTTTTATTGTTAGGGATGCTCTGTTGTGGTTAGATGTCCTTTGTTTAATAGAAATCTGAGTCTTTGTTAAAGTTCAATTTTAAAATTTCTTCCTCATTAAAAAAATCAAAACACATACTAAATACTTCTAATTAGTGTCATTAATATGAATAATATGAATGCTTTGAGTCAGTCACCCTAATGTTTTCTCTCACTACCTTAAACAATGATTATATAATCTTCTATTGCATGTTTATGAAGTATTTATGCTTAATTCTAAGGTAATTATTTAATGTGAAGGGTAATTTTTAAGTATTCATATCTTTTTTCATTTAGAGTTATTTTTCAACAGTAAAGTATAAATGTGGGGCGCCTGGGTGGCTCAGTTGGTTAAGCGTCCGACTTCGGCTCAGGTCATGATCTCACAGTTGTGGGTTTAAGCCCTGCTTCGGGCTCTGTGCTGACAATTCAGAGCCTGGAGCTGCTTCAGATTCTGTGTCTCCCTCTCTCTCTGACCCTCCCCTACTCACGCTGTCTCTCTCTCTCTCTCTCTCTCTCTGAAATAAATAAAAAACATTAAAAAAAAAAAACCCAGTAAAGTATACAGGTAAACACATGATAACTTAGGGGGGAGGGGAAACGTGGAGGGGAGGTGTGGGGAAGGACTGGTGGGAGGTGGGGGGCACTTTAAAAAAATAATGAACACATGATAACCTACTTTATATTTACTTTTTCTAGGGCTGCTTTGGAAGAAGTAGAAGGAGATGTGGCAGAATTGGAACTAAAACTTGATAAGGTGAATTTTACTTACAAATTTTTTTTTTTAAAACATTCTTGTTTTCTGTAAACAGTGATTTGTGCCTTTATTACTAGGTGGTTCACATTACTTCTTTTATCTCTTTGAGGGTAAATGTCATTATCCCAGTTTTACACACGAGGAAATTGAGGCTATAGACATAAAGTAGCTTGTTGAAAATCTGAGTGCCAGAGCAAGACTTTGAACAGTATCTGGCTGCAAAGCTAACTAGAGATCCTTTATATTGTCGGAACTTTGTTTTCTTCTTTTCCGTCAAAAAGATTGCATGTATCTTTTTGATGCTTAGTGGGTTTCATACATAGCCTGACCATTCTTGTTTATAAATGTGGGTGTGGATACATTAAATACATATAAAATTTAAAATACTGATTCTTTTTTTAAAGCTAATGCCAGAAATATTCAGTGTATATTTAATAATTGATGTTAAATGGTTATATTCTATGTAAGGGTAAAATGTATATTGATTCCTATCTTCTATATTAATTATTGATAATCTTTTTTTGTCTGTACCCAAGAAACATTGCCATATCGCAGGCAGAAATATGAGAATGAGTTAAGACATGGCTTCTGATTTCAAGTAACCATTGTTTAGTGAAATATCTCTTAAAATTTATGGAGTTAAATCAGATGTACATACTTGAAATACTTTTTCTGAAAATAATTTCCTACTTATTTAATTGTTATTGTAAATTGTATTGCTCCATAAAGCAGTGCTTCTCAGACTTTACTATGCATAGGAATCACCTGGGGATCTTGTAAAAATACAAATCCTGATTCAGTTAGTCTGGGGTATCTGAGATTCTGTGTTTCTAATCAGATTCCAGGTGATGCCAATGCTGTTATTCCATGGACTGCACTTTAACTAGCAAGGATATAAAACACATATTAGTTGAGTTGAAGGTTTTGAAATCATGAAATGTATGTATATAGTATATAATGTAAACAGTATAGAAACCATATAAAGTAGTAGTATTAATTATGTATGTTAAACCAGAATTTTAAAAAATGTTTAGTAATAGCTTATTTTCGTGTACTACTCTATGGTTTTTAAAACACTTTGACATACAGCCTATTTTTAAATGTTTTTAAATGTTTATTTTTGAGAGAGAGAAAGAGAGAGAGAGAGAGAGGGGCAGAGCACGAGTGGGAGAGGGCAGACAGAATAAGACACAGAATCTGAAAGCAGGCTCCAGGTTCAGAGCTGTCAGCAGAGCCTGAGCAGGGCTTGAACTCACAAACTGTGAGATCATGATCTGAGCCCAAGTCTGATATTTAACCAACTGAGTTACCCAGGTGCCCTAGTATGTTTTTTGATTTTTACAATAATTCTGTGAGTTGGGTAAGACAAATGCTACTGTTCTCATTTTATAGGTGAGGCTACCGAAGCCCAGAAAGTGCAGGGGACTTGCTTCAAATTAGAGTTAGAAGAGGCAGAACCAGGGTTAGGATTCATATGTTTTTATTGTTCAGTGCTCTTTTTGTGCACCACTGTACTTCTGGATCTGTGTTGGGGGAGCACATGCCACTCGGATATTTATTTTGAGGAACAGTGACAAGCATCTAGGCAAGTGTTTTTTTAAAAATCACTGTTAGAATTTTTGGTGAGGAGATTTTCAAATATTTTATTTTCTTTTTAAAATTATATGTATGAGATTGTTATTGTTATTATTATTTTACCCAGAGGTATTACATGTATTTTAAGCACTCTCTGAAACAAAGTTTTTAAACCCTTCAGGTAGGCAACAAAAGATATAGTCTTGATTTTCTGGTAGATTTATGAGAGAGTACATAGAAAGGCAAGGCTTTTTAAAGAATCCCAGAGTAGTCTATTATGGATATCTATTCTTTTTGAGTAGAACTGCATGTAAATCATATGAAACATTTTGTGTATTTGGGGGTGCCTTCAAAATTTAAAGTATCTAAACAGAATCCACTAACAGTATTTTTGTTACTGATTTTGCTTTTATGAGCAGCTCTTCCCCACCTTTATATCAGATTTGTTTGGGGAATCTTAAAACGAAAAGATTCCAATTTAAAATAAGTTATCAAAATATTGGCAATTAGTGCTAAGATCTCTAAGCCCTTTCTAGCGTGTTTATTACCCAAAGGGTTAATAAGGACATCGTAGGAATTTTGACATTTTAGAAACTATTATCTTCCACTTTTATATTTCTCTAGTTTAAGATCTTGATTTCTTATAAAATGTACTTCTCCCAAATTCTTAAGCTATCATCTATCATTTTACTTTAGAATGTTGAGGAGTTAGCATAGAGAAGAGAACCTGACAGGAACAAGAAATGGTTGTTATTGAAGGTGGTGGCACTGAAGGACTTGTGGAAGGAGGGGTTGCCCAAGATTAGTTCAGCGATTTCATAATTTGTGCAGGGCAGGTTCCACCTGTAATATTGTTGTAAAGCATGCCATCAGCAGGTTAAACTAGCTTGATGACTTAGCTTATATTTATTTTGCTTATAATATGTGCTACCAATGGTTAATACTCCTTGCAGAGAATACTGCTGGGCCCAATTATTTATCCATTTTGCTAGGTATTCTGGCCTTGCTAGCACTGTGGAGTATCTCAGTGGCCAGATGTAGATGTAATTTCTGTATCTGTTGCATCTTCTCACTGGAATGCTTGTTCCCTTTTTGTTAAGCATATACTTTTAATTTTTTTAATTTTATTTAAAAATGTTCAAATGTTTATTTTATTTTTGAGACAGAGAGAGACAGAGTATGAACAGGGGAGGGGCAGAGAGAGAGGGAGACACAGAATCTGAAGCAGGCCCCAGGCTCTGAGCTGTCAGCAGAACCTGATGTGGGGCTCAAACCCATAGACCCACTGAGCCGAAGTCAGACGCTTAGCCGACTGAGCCACCCAGGCACTCCAGGCAGATACTCTTTAAATCAAAGCTTAAGTACTACCAAACTTTGTTTCTTTTTCTTGTATTGCATTTTTTTCTTTCACACATTTCCATTGAAATTATTACAACGTTATTGTAGTCTTTGGATTGTAGCACGGTCTAACAGTTAAGAACACAGAGCCTGGAGTAAGACTGCCTGCATTTCAATATAGCTCTGCTACTTACTAAGCTACATGGCCTTGGACAAGTTCCTCAACCTTCCTATGCCTCAGTTTCTTCATCACCAAAATAGGTAAAATTAGAGTATCTGTCTCATAGGGTTATTAGTAAGGTTGTATAGGTAAGATACTTTAATATATGTTAAAGGCTTAGCATGGTTCTTAGCACATAAGTTCTAAATAAATGTTAATGATGCTATCTCTTCAACAGATTATTAACTCCTTGAAGACAGACTGTCTTTGAAGGAAAAAATCTATTTGATGTGCACTTACTATGTATCAAGTGCTAAATTTTACTTGTTTTATCTCTAACTGTCACAACAGCATTGCACAGTTAGCATTATGTTTGCACATGAAAAAAAAAAAAGAGACTTAGGCTGTTACTTACTCAAGGACAGTCAGCAAATAAGTTTATATTCTCATCATCTGGAAAAGTGCCTATGACATACTTAACACTTAGTAAAAATCTTCCCTCTTTCTAGGCTTATATTATTCGATTATATCTGTCATCAGTGTCCTCTACTAAGGCAAAGTATCTATCACCAGGGCAGCCCTTCCTCCTCAGTGGCTGCAGTGTATGTGTGGTTCAGCTGTATGACAATGCCATCGTCTCTCCCACTCCTGTGATAGTGACTTCTATGCTAATTCTGATACCTGTGTTCATGGCCATAGCTATGCCTTACCATTCAGAGTTTTCATCTTGGGAATCTGGAATGCGGATCTTTTACTCTCTTACCTGAGTCTCCAGTCCTTCCTGTTCTCGTTTCACTCCTGCTTCTGTTCTTTAAGCTTAGCTAGCCCTTCTAGTCTTTCAGGTATAAACTTCTGATATTGCAGATCCCTTTTAAACTTCTCTTTCAGTGCATTTGGGGGAGGGGTGATTTTTGGAGGTGAAATTCACTTAAAATAAAATTTATCATTTGAAAGTGTACAATTCAGTGCTTTCAGTGTATTCACAGTATTGTGATACCCTCACCAGTATTTAACTCCGCAGCATTTCCATTACCCTGGAGAGAAACCCTGTACCTACTAGCAGTCACTCCCAATTTTCCTATCCCTGTGTCCTCCGGCAGCCGCTAATCTACATTCTGCCTCTGGATTTGCCTATTTTGAACATTTCATATAAACGGAATCACAATTTGGCTTTTGTGACTGGCATCTTTCACTTAGCATGTTGTTTTTAAGGTTCATCTGTTTCAGTATTTCCTTTCTGTGGCTGAATTCTATGCCTTTTTATGGCTATACCACATTTTGTTTATTCATTCATCAGTTGATGGACATTTGGGTTATTCCCATTTTTTAGCTAATATTAATAATACTGCTGTGAACACTGTCAGGCTACTCTTAATTTTATTCCATCATTATTTTTCTTCTGGAGGCCTTTATTTCCTTTCTATAACACCCACTCCACAAAATTCTTACTATATTAGTCCATTTATATTCTCTGTGTCATATCTGGGCTATAAAGCCCTGCAGGGAAGTTACACAACTATTTGGTGAAACCAACTCGAGGAGCTACACATGTCTGGAATTCTTGATGCAAAGCAAATTTTCCAAGACTCATCAGGTTATCTTATTATCTTTAACAGCTTTTATATTTCCCTGTTTTCTCAACATTTATCACTGTGTTCTTCTTTCGTAGTAGTTGACTTTGACTCTGTCTTCTTTTTGGTGGGAACACATTTATTTCTTGCTCCTAAGCTAGAAATTTATTAAAAAAATTTTTTTTTAACCTTTATTCATTTTGGGAGACAGAAACAGAGTGTGAGCAGGGGAGGGGCAGAGAGAGAGGGAGGCGCAGGATCTGAAGCAGGCTCCAGGCTCTGAGCTGTCAGCACAGAGCCTGATGTGGGGCTCAGATCCGTAAACCCATGAGATCATGGCCTGAGCTGAAGTTAGACACTTTACCAACTGAACCATCCACCCAGGTGCCCCTAATCTAGAAATTTAGAATCTGTCCTTTTTTTCCATTTTGCCTCCCATTTGAATGATAAAAGTATCCCTTTTCCTATGTAATTCCATACTCTTAAGTTGTTAGGACTTTGCCTTAGCCACTATTCTCCTTTCCTTTCTCTACCACCTCTTTATTTTCAGTAGAAAGTGTTCAAGCTTCTCTTGAACAAAAACAAAACAAAACAAGACAAACCAAAAGAAAACAAGAAAACTGACAAGGAAACATAAATAGTAATTACCATGTGCCAGTAATGGTTTGTTCTAAGAGCTTTATGTATACTATTGTGAGAAATAAGCCCACTGACCCAATCAAAGGAGAGATGTTGAGACTTGGAGCACAGTGAAGCGAGGCTTTAATCAGTGTTCTTGGGAGAGCAGGTGTCTGATGGACAGGCACACTCTGGGAGATTACAGCAGGCAATTTATCTCCTAAGGTGAAATCCCTCCCCTGATTCCTCTTTGGCTGAGTACTACAGAGATTACAGCCTTACCCAGAAGTCGCCAATGCCCATGTATGGCCAAAAAGTAGTTGGTTGGAACAAATGTAGTTGATTGGAACAAATGTACATTCCTTGACGTGACTCAGAGATGTCAGTTCTTTGGTGCATACTCATTGCATTGCAAAGCCGTCGAAAAATTGGCCCATGAAATGGAGAAGGGAAGAAGAACCAGGAAGTGAAGTATCTTAGGGTTTGGGACTCCATTGTGTGTGGTGGCGTTGTACATATTTCCAATAAGTTGTAAATCTACTGTTAACAAATAGCATAGTTTTTGTTATTTCTTAAAAAAACTTTTTTAAATGTTTGTTTATTTTTGAGGGAGAGATATAGAGTGCGAGCAGGGAGGGGCAGAGAGAGAGAGGGAGGGAGGGAGGGAGGGAGGGAGGGGGGGAGACACAGAATCCAAAGCAGTCTCCAGGCTCTGAGCTGTCAGCACAGAGCCTGACATGGGGCTCAAACTCACAAACCGTTGAGATCATGACCTGAGCTGAAGTCAGACGCTTAACTGACTGAGCCATCCAGGTGCCCCTATTTGATAATTCTGAAAATGAATCATTTCACTTCTCACACTGTCTTAACTTTTTTATAGCAACCTGATATGGTTTGGTACCATTGTGATCATACCAGACAGAAGAAACTTAAGTTTGCAGAGGGTAAGGTCACTCGGGATCATTGAGATGGTTAATGACAGCAGCAGAGTTTGAACCTAAGCTTACTGAACCCAGAACCCTTGTGTTTTTAACCGTATTGTTATACTACCAACTTCTCTTTCAGTTTTTATGGAACATTTAATTTAATTATTTTTAATGATTTAGTTTGTTGAATAATTATTTATTTGTTGAATACCACCTGTATGATACAAAATTCAAAGGCACAAAAGTGTGTACCCAGTGAGAAATTAGTCTTCCTCTAATCTCTTTCCTAGAGAATACTTTTGTGTCCTTCCAGAAATTTTCTGACCATATAAAAGAGTTTAAGTATTTGTGTTCTCCTCTTCCAACTCCAACAAAAAATATTAACACTGTTCTACATTATGCTTTCTGAAAAAACATATCTTGGATTTTGGGTTTTGTTATTAATTATAGAGCTGCCTCATTCCTTTTAATGGCTGAATTGTATTTCATTAACGGATATATCATAATGTATCCAGCTGCCTGCTGATGGATACTTAGATTGCTACTTTCATTTTACTGCGGCTGCAGTGAATGACTTCACATGTGTGTCCTGTGGCTTATAATACTTTTCTAAAAGTGAAATTGCTAGGTTAGAGAATATTTATTTAAAATTTTGATAGCTCTTACTAAACTGCCTTACATGGAAATTGTATCAATTTACACCCTCTCCTCCAAATGTGTGAGAGTGCCTGTTTCCCCATACCTACCCTCTCTACAACAGCAGGTTACCAAACTTTTGATCTTTGCTGCTCTGTAAACAGCAGTCTTTTGCAATTTTTTAAAAAAATTATGAGATTGATTTTTTGTTTTCATGGGCATAGATGTATTTGAATTTTCTGGGAATTATCTGTACCTATCTGTTGATCTTTTATTTATTTATTAAAATTTTTTTAATGTTTTATTTATTTCTGAGAGAGAGAGAGAGCGCGCAGGGGAGGGTCAGAGAGAGATGGAGACACAGAATCTGAAGCAGGCTCCAGGCTCTGAGTTGGCAGGCAGCACAGAGCCCAAAACGGGGCTGGAACCCTTGAACGGTGAGATCATGACCTGAGCCCAAGTCAGACGCTCAAGGGACTGAGCCACCCAGGTGCCCCTGGTTTGATTTTCAAAGGTGATTTATATACCCTTTCTTATAGGAGGGAAATTAGTCCCTTGTGATTTCTTTCCCCATATTATTGTTTGTCTTTTGACTATGTTTATTGTTTTTTTCTTATAGAAATGTCTTATGTTTTTGTAGTTGATTTGTTTCTGCTATATTTGAGGTTTGCATCTTTCTCAAAAAGACTTTTCTTACTTTGAGATTATAAAAACTATTACCTCCTGTTTTCTCTTAGTTTTCTCACTTCATGTTTCATGCTTAAATGTTTATTCCATCTGAAATTAATTTAAGCGTTTGGAATTCAACTTGGTTTCTTTTTTTCTTTGCCCCATTAGATGGCTATATAGTGTCCCTATATCTTTTATTGGATCACTTTTCCCCCCACTGACTGGAATGTTACTATAACTAAGTACTGCATATTTGTATTTGTTTCTTGACTCTGTATTCTGTTCCATTGATACCTTTGTCTATTCACATCCATTACCAGACTTCTAACTACTGCATTTGTATGATACATTTTAATAATATATAAGGTTGGAGTGCCTGGGTGGCTCAGTTGATTAAGCGTCTGACTTTGGTTCAGGTCATGGTCTCAGAGTTTGTAGGTTCAAGCCCCATATTCGGCTCTGTGCTGACAGCTCAGAGCCTGGAGCTGCTTCAGATTCTGTGCCTCCCCCTCTCTCTGCCCCTCTCGTGCTCTCTTTATCTCTCAAAAAAATGAATGAATGTTAAAAAAAATTTTTAAAATATAAGGCTAATGTCCCCATCTCATTAGTTTTTTTTTCAATTCCCCCCCTTCTTGCTTGTTAATGTTTACTCCACATGAATTTTAGAATTAGTTTTTATGGTTTTTAAGACATTATTATTTGTAATTTTATTTTGTGTGTGTTTGTTTATTTTGAGAGAGAGACCACATGCACATTTGCATGAGCGTGGGGAGGAGCAGAGAGAGAGGATAGAGAGAATCCCAAGCTGTCAGTATGCAGCCTGATGCAGGGCTTCATCTCACAAACTGCGAGATCATGACCTGAGCCTAAATCAAGAGTGAACGGAACTGACTGAGCCAACCAGGCGCCTCTATTTTTTGTAATTTTCTATTTGTTTGTTTGTAATTTTCAAACTGTTTAAACAACTAATTCCTGCCAGCATTCTCATAGTGAGTTTTATGGGATATTGTTTCTATGAGAATGGTTCCTGTGAAGAGAATTCCACATCAAATATCTTTGAGAAATGCTACCTATTATATACTCTTTTAGAATTCACAGTACATATGAATATATATCAGAAGCTCTTTAAAGTTCAGCAATAAAGAAATCTGTTTAGCTTTTTAAACCTAGAATTTGCCAGATTTATTTTATCAAAGAATCCTTACTTTAGTATAGGATGTTCCTGTAGGGTATTCTGTAGAATATATATGCATATATTGAGCTATCATTATGTTGTCTTCATCTACAGTTCATAACTTACTGTAATCTGACTAACAGCGCCACCCCCCCCCCCATCAGTTTCTCTTAAAATTATTCTTGCCAGGGATGCTGCTGACTTTGCCACCAAACTCAATAGACATTTTTTAAGTCTTTTTAAAACTTGATTTTTTATAAATTTTGGAACCATTCATCCATCTTTTGATACTTATTCTTTTTTCTGCTTTGGTGAAATTATTCTCTTGCTTTTCATCCTCCTTTCATCTTCCTCTTTAGTCTCCTTTGTGTGATTTTCACTCTGTATCTGTCCTCCGCTCTCTGCGCTGTAGCACTGATCCTATATATTTGTTGATGACCCCTGTATCCGTATCTATAGTGCACTCCTCTTTTTTGAGTTGCAAGCATCTGTGTTCATTTGTATTTGATCATGTTTCCACTTGGCTCATCTTACAGGCCCAACATAGTGAAAACAAACTTTTTGCTGGCCAGTTTAATGTGTGAATTAGTAGCCCATGGCAGGCCAAGCTCAGGCTGAATTTCAGCTCCAACTTTTCCCCTTGGTGGGACACAGTCTGCATAACTGTACAAGGGTACTCAATTGTAGTTCTTGATTTTGTCTCCCTTTTGCTCTCCCTGCTTACGGTCTTAAGTTAGACTCTCATGGTTTTTGGTCCAATCTCCTTATCTTTTTTCTTTCTTTCCATGTTTTAATTTTTTTTCCTTTTAGGTCATCATTCAAAGATGGAACTCAGGTGAATTCACCAATCAGTGTCTTCATTTGTCTGCCATTTCCTTTCATACAAAATGTGAACATCTTAGCATTTCAGCTTATCCTGATCTGGCCCTTATATACATTTTCAACATTACACTTACTTACTTACTTACTTATTTAATACTTTATTGTCAAGTTGGTTTCCATATAACACCCAATGCTCATCCCAACAAGTGCCCTCCTCCTTCCCCCCACATCCATCAGTCCTCAGTTTGTTCTCAGCATTCAAGAGTCTCATGGTTTGCTTCCCTCCCTCTCCCCAACTGTTTTCCCCCTTTTCCTCCCCCATGGTCCTCCATTAAGTTCCTCCTAATCCACCTATACATGCAAACATATGGTATCTGTCTTTCTCTGCCTGACTTATTTTGCTCAGCATAACACCCTCAAATTCCATCCATGTTACTACAAATGGCCAGATTTCCTTCCTTCTAATTGCCATGTAGTATTCCATTGTATAGATAAACCACATCTTCTTGATCCATTCATCAGTTGGACACTTAGGCTGTTTCCATGTTTTGGCTGTTGTTGAGAGTGCTGCTATGAACATTGGGGTACATGTGCTCCTATGCATCAGCACTCCCATATCCCTTGGGTAAATTCCTAGCAGTGCTATTGTTGGGTCTTAGGGGAGGTCTAGTGTTAATTTTTTGAGGAACCTCCACACTGTTTTCCAGAGGGGCTGCACCAGTTCACATTACCATCAATAGTGTAGGAGGGTGCCCGTTTTTCCACATCCAGCATCTAGAGTCCTCTGATTTGCTCATTTTAGCCACTCTGATCGGCGTGAGGTGGTGTATCAGTGTGGTTTTGATTTGTATTTCCCTGATGATGAGTGACGTTGAGCATCGTTTCATGTGTCTGTTGGCCATCTGGATGTGCTCTTCGGAGAAGTGTCTGTTCATGTCTTCTGCCCATTTCTTCACTGGATTGTTTGTTTTTCGGGTGTGGAGTTCAATAAGTTCCTTATAGATTTTGGATACTAGTCCTTTATCTGGTATGTTATTTGCAACTGTCTTTTCCCATTCCGTCAGTTGCCTATTAGTTTTATGGATTGTTTTCTTTGCCGTGCAGAAGCTTTTAATCTTGATGAGGTCCCAATAGTTCATTTTTGCTCTTGATTCCCTTACCTTCGGGGGTGTGTCAAGTAAGGAATTGCTGTGGTTGAGGTCAAGGAGGTTGTTTCCTGCTTTCTCCTCTAGGGTTCTGATGGTTTCCTGTCTCACATTCAGGTCTTTTATCCATTTTGAGTTTATTTTTATGTATGGTGTGAGAAAATGATCTAGTTTTATTCTTCTGCATGTTGCTATCCAGTTCTCCCAGCACCATCTGTTAAAGAGGTTGTCTTTTTTCCATTGGGTACTCTTTCCCGCTTTGTCAAAGATAAGTTGGCCATACACTTGTGGGTCCAGTTCTGAGTTTTGTATTCTATTCCATTGGTCTATGTGTCTGTTTTTGTGCCAATACCATACTGTCTTGATGATGACAGCTTTGTAGTAGAGGCTAAAGTCTGGGATGGTGATGCCTCCTGTTTTGGTTTTCTTCTTCAATATTACTTTGGCTATTCGGGTTTTTTTGTGGTTCAATACAAAATTTAGGATAATTCTAGCTTTGAGAGGACTCCTGGTGCAGTCTTGATTGGGATTGCATTGAATGTGTAGATTGCTTTCGGTATTAATGACATTTTAACAGTATTTATTCTGATTCATGAGCATGGAACGTTTTTCCATTTCTTTGTGTTTTCTTCAATTTCCTTAATAAGTTTTCTATAGTTTTCATGATACAGATCTCCTGTATCTGTGGTTAGGTTTATTCCTACGTATTTTATGGTTTTTTTGTGCAATTGTGAATGGGATCAGTTTCTTGATTTCTCTTTCTGTTGCTTCATTATTGGTGTATAAGAATGCGACCGATTTCTGTACATTGATCTTGTACCCTGCAACATTGCCGAATTCATGGATCAGTTCTAGTAGGCTTCTGGTGGAGTCTGTCGGGTTTTCTGTGTAGAGTATCCTGTCGTCTGTGAAAAGTGAAAGTTTGACTTCTTCTTTGCCAATTCTGATGCCTTTGATTTCCTTTTGTTGTCTGATGGCTGACGCTAGGACTTCCAGCACTATGTTAAACAACAGTGGTGAGAGTGGGCATCCCTGTCGTGTTCCTGATCTCAGGGGGAAAGCTCTCTGTTTTTCCCCGTTGAGGATGATGTTAACTGAGGGCTTCTCATAGATGGTTTTTATGATGTTTAAGTACGTTCTTTCTATCCTGACTTTCTTGAGGGTCGTTATTATGAAGGGATGCTGTATTTTGTCAAATGCTTTCTGTATCTTTTGACAGGATCATATGGCTTTTATCTTTTCTTTTGTTAATGACAACATCACACTTTTAATGCCACACATGATCACACTGCACTGCACTGCCACACACTGCACACTGCCTCTGGTTTGCCCTGCCCACTTAGCTTCTAGGTCTTAGCATATGCTTTTCATAGAGTAATGATTTCCCATTACTCTTGTCTGATGGCTAATTTCTGTAGGTCTTCAGGGCTTTTCTCAAGTGTTACCTTTTTCAGGAATCCTTCCCTAATGCCCATAGCCTGGTTAGATGTTCTTTCTTTGTTCCATCATGCTTGGTTTTGTCCTGCATAGCAATTGTGTTTTTGCTGTATAGAATTTATCTGCTTGTCTACTGGTTAGAACTAGAGTGTCTGACAGAGAGATTATGTTTTTAATTTCTGTTCCTCTAGGCCCTAGAGTGTAACAGTTTTAAAATATACTGCTGATACCTTTAGATGTTTTCATTTTTTTTTTTTTTTTGCTTTTCTTGGTGCCCTCCCACCGCTGCATTATACCATCCATATCCTTTCCTTCTCCATTAAAAAAAAAAGTGTATATATATATATATATATGTATTCACCCACGATATTATTTAATTAAAGAAAATGATCTATGCTTGAATGAGAGGAGAAAAATAAGGAAGGAATGGGAAAAAGAAAGGGAGGGAGAAAAGGAATTATAGAGAAAGAAAGATGAAAGAATGTCTTTTAAACACTAGCACAGTGCCTAAAACATTGGGAGAAATATGGTTGATTAATCAATTCCAACATTGGCTTTGATAGATTGACACTGAAATGCCCAGCATGACTAACCCAACATGCTAGTTTGTTCCCCTTTTATTCAGTATACCACAGGTTTTGAGTTTTTTTTAAATATTAAATATTTTTTAGCACACTGCTTATTCTGCTAGAAGTTCCCTGTTCTTCCTTTCTAAGAAGTACTTAATAAATCTTCATGGAATTAATTTATGGGATTGAATTTGATTTGATAAAATGATTTGTTGTTGTTATAACACAGCTTCTGGGTCCTAAAAGGTCAACTTTTTGGGTACAACTCTCCTATGAATTTACTTTATAAGCCAGAGGGGAAAAGAGTAATTTTCAATTAGTCTATTTTGGATTTACTGATGAACCATAATGTATATTTACTAGGCTAACTCATGAAACTACTAACACTTGTTCGACTAAGTAATTTGTATAATTATTTTCAACCTGATGTAATGTTTTTCTTTTTCAGCTTGTGAAACTTTGTATCGCAATGATTGATACCGGAAAGGCCTTTTGCGTTGCAAATAAACAGTTCATGAATGGGATTCGAGACCTGGCACAATATTCTAGTAATGATGCTGTAGTTGAGGTTAGTATTATTAAAATTAGTTAATATAATAAATGCAACAAGGTATTAAAGACTGATGCCTGCATTTATTTACTTTATTAGTGGTTATAGTGGTAAAATTAGAAACGGAAACGCTATCACCTATTGATCTTATTTTGTATAATCCTGTTTTCTAGTTAGAAGTTGATGGATGATTTGCATTGTGAATATAAGCTTACTTCTCTTAGGTGAGCTAAATCCTCTAAGGAGGGCCTACTCAGGGAGAGGTGGGTTATGTTCACTAATAGGAGCTTAATAGGGGCAAGCAGAGAGCGTTAAAACTTAAAAATAACATCTAACTATGTGTATGGGGCTGCATAAGAAAGTTCTTTTTTTTTTTTTTAGATCTACTGGAAATAATTTTTTTTTTTTTTTTACAAATAGTTTATTGTCAAATTAGTTTCCACATAACACTCAGTGCTCATCCCCACAAGTGTCCTCCTCCATGCCCATCCCCCCTCCCCCCCCACATCCATCAGTCCTCAGTTTTTGTCAGCATTCAAGAATCTCTCATGGTTTGCCTCTCCCTTTCCCCCACCATTTACTCCCTTCTTCTCCCCCTTGTTCCTCAGTTAAGTTCCTCCTAATCCTCCTATACGTGCAAACATATGATATTTGTCCTTCTCTGCCTGACTTATTTTGCTCAGCATAACACCCTCAAGGTCCATCCATGTTGCTACACATGGCCAGATTTCATTGTTTCTCATTGCCATGTAGTATTCCATGGTATAGATAAACCACATCTTCTTGATCCATTCATCTGTTGATGGACACTTAGGCTTGCATAAGAAAGTTCTTGTCAGCTCACTACTCTGGGTTATTAGATCCCTTCCTATACTCTGCGGTATTATGATATTTCTTCCATGAGGAATAATACCTGGTTAGGTAATGGGTGTGCTTGGATGATTATTTCAATCATGGATGTCTAAATGTGCAGTCTTGATACACTTTAGGTTTATATGTGCCATTTCTATTGGTTATCATACTCCTGTTGATATGACAGTATTAATTCTTTGACTGTTCTAGGGTTTTATGTCACTTACCACATGTAGACTTGTCCTCTTTGCAGAGAATGCCCATGAGGAAATGCCATGTAATTGTCCTTGGAAATAAATGTCATTGTTTACAATGTAACTTTATCTTTCTCTCAGAAATGCTGAAGTAACATTTTTGTTACCTATTTTAGTGGCTTTTAAATGACTTGGTTTTCTTTTGATTTCTTTCATAGACAAGTTTAACCAAGTTTTCTGACAGTCTTCAAGAAATGATAAATTTTCACACAGTAAGTGTCAGCAAGTAGGTGTTACTCTGACCATGTTAATATTTAGTACATTTCTTGAGTGGCACTATTTTACAGAAGTACTTAAGTTGTAATTAAGTAACTTTGAATTGCCAGTTTTTTAGTTGCGTGGATGTAACGTGTGTTTATGAGAGAGAGAGATTTTATTTCTCGTTCTAATGTGGTGAACTTAATATCATTGAAGTATATACCCATAAAGTTATATTTTTGGTCAAGTTATGCCTTTGGGTGTTCTTAAGGAATTATTTTAAGAATGACAGAGTAAAAGTCATCATTCTAAATTTAGCTATTTCTTTTAAGATACTTACAAATATATCCTCTTTGTCTTATTGGTTGCCAGTATTAAAGATCGTTGTATTCTTTGGGTTATTTATATGTGTCTTTAGGATTTGAGGGCATTTATCCTTCAAGAATGAGGTATACCTTTAGAATGTCAGGCAATTTCTTTATTAATTTTAAAAAACTTTATTGAAAATATGGTAGCTTATAAGTTATACACTTCTTCTTAAAAATTTTTTAAAATGTTTTTATTTTTGAGAGAGAGAGCAGGGAACTGAGCCATCCAGGTGCCCCATATACACTTCTTTTTATTTTTTTTATTTTTTTTTTTTTATTTTTTTTTTCAATTTTTTTTTACAAATAGTTTATTGTCAAATTAGTTTCCACATAACACTCAGTGCTCATCCCC